>NW_026000005.1:21295523-21313821 GCF_001458135.2 Marmota marmota marmota
TTTTAATTTTTTTTTTTTTTTTTTTTTTTTTTTTTTTTTTTTGTTATTTTGGGAGATGCTTACTAGGAATTTTAACCCAGGGGCAATTTTATGCTAAGCTATATCCCTAACCCTTTTTATTTTTTATTTTGAGACAGAGTCTCACTGAGTTGCTTAGACTAGCCTTGAACTTGTGATCCTCCAGTCTGAGCCTCCCAAACTGCTGGAATTACAGGTGAGCACCACTGCACACAGTCAGAGTTTTCTTTAAAAAACAATTACATCTTTATTTATCACCACCCCCCTGTTTCCCTAAACCCAAATTGAATTAAAACTCCATAAACTGCTTTGCAAAGTTTTTGTTGTTCTATTTTACTTATTGTATAGGGTAGACAGAATAATGGTCCCCAAAGATGTCCAGGCCCTGAGACTATTAGGTGACATGGTACTAATCAGCTGACCTTAAGAAAGGGAGATTATTCTGGTATCCAGGTGGACCCAAGGTAATCACAAGAGTTCTTCAAAGTGGAAGAGGGAAGCTGGGTACAGATGTGCCAGCACCATGGTACACTACTGTAATTCCATTTGATAGGTTAAGGCAGAAGGATGGTAAGTTCAAGGCCAGCCTGGACAACTTAGGGTCACCCTGTCTCAAAACAAAAAAAGACTAGGATGTAGCTCAGTGATAGAGCGTCCCTGGGTTCAGTCCCTGGGTTCAATCCCCAGTACTGGGGAAAAAAGAAAAAGAAAGAAATAATATTGGAATATCACAGTTAAATATGAAAAGCTTGTTATAAAGTTTTACTCACATGTGTAAATTTATCAAGACATTCTTTCTCAACTATGCATTCATACAGAAAAGGGAAGTAAACCTAAATTTTTTCTTTTTCTAGTATTTTTAGAATTGCCTCTCCAAGATATCTATAAGATTTTTAATAGCACTTAAGCTTCCTTAATTGCTTTCATTGCTGTATTTTTAAAAGTTTTATAAAATTGTTTAATCATGGGGCTTCCTCTTTAAGGTCCTTACCCTCCATTCTTTGAGGGGAAAGATCTCTGTACTATTGCTTTTCTTCTATTAATAATAACTTTCTTCCATAGACCTGTTTTAGATTAAGCAGCTCTCATAAAGAAGCTGTGTGATGCTATATAAGCATCACTTACTTGGAGTCAGAATACATGGGCTTCTCTTGCCTTTTTACCTCTCCATAGATCAATGGTATCTCCAAAAAGTAAGCAAACTAGACTCTAGCATTCCTTGTAGCTATTAAGTTCTATGAGCCAAAGAACAAAGCTTGATCCACTTTAAAGTATATCACCCTATACTTTAAATTACTATTTCTTCCACAGTAAAATGTAAAGTAATTAAACTCTCAGATGCTCTTTAAAAATAAGAGCAAATAGTTCTTAATGATCAAACTCCATTTTTGGACTCCACTGGATACACATCCTCCTGCTACATATAACAGAAAAAGGAGCTGGTTATGTGCTGAGGATATCATTTAATACCATAATCTGGGAGTGCCCTAAAAATTAATCTGGTCTAGATGTGCTAATTATTGAAGAAAGAAGAGCTACAAATCACCTACAGTTCCACAATACCTTAGCCAGAAATCCAAAATCTAAAAACTTTTAAAACTAGATTTTTTCCATAATCCTTTTGGTGAAATAATCTAATCTGACCTGAACCCTCTGACAGCAAAATTTGACCTGAACAAATGTGAAGTAGTCTAGCCTTTATATCTCTCTATCTTGCTGCATAAATATTAACATAATAATAATGTAATAATATTATAGATCCTACACAAAGTATTATATAATATATGGTTTATACACCTTATTCTTAAGAGAAAAAGAAATATAAATTCCAAAACACATCTTGCCCCAAGGGTTTTGAACAAGAGACTTGAATCTTGTATTCTAAAACAACTACCATTTTGGTACATGTCTCCCAACTTTTAACTATTTTTATATTTTCTTCAGTTTATGTATTTTTGGGGGGAGTGGAGTGGCAGGTGGGGGTCTCACTATGTTGCTCAGGCTGGCCTCTAACTCCGGGCCTCAAGTGATCTCCCTGCCTCAGCCTCCACAGTAGCTGGGATTATAAACACAGGGATCCAGTTCTTTCTTGTACTTTTAACATTAACTTCACCTTGAAGAGTACAGGAGGAAGTTGTACTGCTTCCACCAAGATATTCTATCGATGTTTTGATGACTTAATGGCAATGATTTACATTTCTTTTTTTTTTTAATTTTTTTTAGTTGTAGATGGACCCAGTACCTTTATTTTAGTTATTTTTATGTGGTGCTGAGGATAGAACCCAGGACCTCACACATGCTCTACCACTGAGCCACAACCCCAGTCCTATGATTAACATTTCTTTGAAAACATTTAAGTCAATTTTATACTGAACATATTCACTTACAGCACACAAATTAATTTTGCAAGGAACATCCTGCCTATAAATACTCCCTTGGCTCATGTTCTCATTGGAGTGAGGAGATCTGGGCTCTTTCATTTCATATAAGTCTGCCAACTTGGTGGAGATGAAAGAGATGAATAAATGACATAAAGGAAGAGGTATCAAGTTTGGGCTCCAGGTTCTAACTTGAACAGCTATATGTTAATGGTTCTTTTTTTTTTTTTTTTGAGTACTGGGAGTTGAACCTATGGCCTCTCATACAAGCTAGGCAAACACTCTACCACTCAGCCACATCCCCTAATCCTTCTAAAATTTTATTTTGAGCAGGGTCTCACTAAATTACCCAGGCTGGCCTGGAACTTGCAATCTTCCTGCCTCGGCCTACTGAGTAGCTAGTATTATAGGTATGTACCACTGCCCCAAGCTTAGTGGTTCTATTTACTGAAATGGGAAAGACTGAGAGAGACAAGATCCTCAAGTGAAATACAAGATTCTGGTAAAATTTTTGTTGTTTTTGTTAAGTTCAAGTTGCCTGTAAAAGTACATGTCAAGGGTGGGGATATAGCTCAGTTGGTAGAGTGCTTGCCTTATATGCACAAGGCCCTGGGTTCAATCCCCAGCACCACCATCAAAAAAAAAAAAAAAAAAGCAAAGAAAGTACTTGTCAAATTAGCAGTTTAATATAAGAACATGGAGTTCAGAAGAAAGACATATGGGAAGACATATGAATAATATCTGAAATCAGCACAATAGGCATCGAGTGTGGGTAAAGAAAAAGGAAAGGCACAGGATCAAGCTGTACAGAGCTCCTACACATACAGCTTGACCAGAGTGGGGACCCAACAAAGATGACTGAGGTCAGAAGTGGTCCGAAAGGAAGGAGAAACACGACCATGTTGTGGGCACATGAAAGCAAAGCAGAGGAGGAGGCCAATTAGGTCAAGGCAGCAGGGGTTCATATGATGAGATCTTAAAAAGTGTCCGCTGCATCTGCCAAAACAGACAGGTATCACTGCTGAGCTTGGTCACAATTTCAGTGGTCTGTTTGGGGAGTGAAAACCACACTGTAAAAAAAGTGAATTTAAACGGGAAATGAAGACCCAAAATAAAGAACTAGAAATGATTCTTTTGAAAAATATTGAAATGGAAAACAAAGGAATGGAGCAGTAGCTGAAGGGGACTGTGAAGATCAAGGGTTTTGTTTCCTTTTGTTTGAAGTGGGGGAGATGAGATAGTTGAACCTGTTTGCACAACACTGGTTATCATCCCAGGGAGATGAGCACAGAGGACAGAACCAAAGTCCCAAAGTGAGAGAGAAAAAAAAATAAAATAAAAATTATATAAAGCAACCAAAAAACAAGAGAATGGCATCCAGAACATGTGTAGAAGAATTCATCTTTCACAAGAGGGTCTATATTTTTTAAAAGAAAAAAGATGATCAGTACAGACAAAGGCAGGATTATGGATTCTAGAGGAGGATGTCCCATATGATGCTGCTTGTAGATGATTAGGACTTTATGATATGTGTGTTGTATATTCTATTCTCACTCCTGGCTTTATTCTTTCTGTTTCTTTATTTTACCTTATATTTATACACTTTTGTAAGCTGCCTTAAACTTGGAGGGAACAGGGCAGGATATAGATAAAATGTTTGTGGTAGAGGAATGCATTAGTAGACTATTATCTCAAGTGCAAAAAAGAAAAAATTGTATAGGAATTTCCTGTATTTATCTCTAGTAAACTTTAAAAGAATAAAGACCTTTTTCCTTAATAACTTAGTGACAGATAAATCTGTGGATCATAGTGAAAACTTCAAGTGCTTAAATTTCAACATCTAAATTACATGTGTTTTTTTTATTATTATATTGCAGGTACTTTGCTAGTCTAAAATTTCTATGGACACAGGGTGCATATCCCAGCTGCTTAGCATGTTTCTAATATAGGAAAGGTACTTAATATCTGTAGACAGACAACATACATGTGTAAATATATGAATTTCTGCCTCAAAGAATTTCCATACTACAATAGTCCCCACCCTTATACACAGGAGATAAAGTTCTAAGTCCCTTAACAGATACCTGGGACAGTACCAAGCCCTATTATGTTTTTTCTTACATGCATTATCATGCAGTATCAGAGTTAAATTATCCATCCATGTTTTATATCCTGGTATCTCCTTTGTACCACCATTCTTACACTTTGGGGGACATTATTAGTAAAATAAATTACATGAACACAAAATAACAACAACAATAATAACAATACCAGCTACTTAGGAGGCTCAGACAAGATCAAAAGTTTGAAGCCAGCCAGAGCAACCTAGCAAGACCCTGTCTCAAAACAAAAGGAAAAGATCTGGTGCCATGACTCAGTGCTTGTCTAGCAATGTATAAAGGCCCTGGTTTCAATCTCCAGCACCACACACACAAAAACAAAATTTCAAGTACCCATTAACATTTTCTTCATAAAGTTTTAGTTGGTCATATTTTATTATAATGTAGTAACCTAGAATTTATATTGTGAATACAGCAAATAATAATTTAAGAGTATCTGGAATGTACACAGGGTAAATGCTTAATAAATGTTTGTCTCAGTCAATATATTTACATCTGGATTAACTCAAACATCTGACTTCCAAATAACCTATACAATAACAACTGCTACTTTTTTGACATCCTGCCCTGAAACCTTCACCAAGCACTACAGAAGGTTAAGGAAGATCGCCTAGCACTGAAGCCTTGACAAATCAACCACCATGGAAGGTCAAATCCACTTAAAATCCCAGCGTTCTCAACAGTAAGTGATGCATAGGGAGCATTGCCTAACTCTAATTCAGGAGCTGACTAGCCTTTAAATTTTCACCCAGATGAAGAACTCAGTAAATTAATGTATTGAATAAATTCAGTAGGCTGATCTAGAAAGCTACTTATTTACAACTTTGTTACCAATAGGATAATGCACTTACTAAGTCATTCATTCATGAAAAATTACTAAAGGTAAGGCAGGCACAGTGGTGCACACCAATAATCCCAACTACTAGGGAGGCTAACACAGGAAGATCGGAAGTTTCAGGCCAGCCTGAAACTTAGCAAGACCCTGTCTCAAAATAAAAATATTAAAAGGCCTGGGGAAGTAGCTCAGTAGAGCACTTGCAAGACCTGGGTATGATCTCTAGTATTGCCAACAACAACAAAACTCCTGAAGCCAAGACACTAAACCTTATTCATTGGTACAGTACGCTGGTACCCATAGTAACCACTTCATACAAGCTGGCTACATTTAAGTGAATACTTGAGTGGGAGACACTGCCCTTAATCTTGAGTTCTATTCTACAGTCTTCCAAATGCTATAGATTTCTAGAGCCTATAATAAAAGTAAACATCAAGATACAAAAGTAAAATATCTTTCATAATAGAAATTCTTGTACACAATTTGATAATGGTATTTCCTAACCATGGAGACACTTTTATCTCATGCCACTTTGCAAATGTTACACAACCCAAGGAAGAATAATATCTTTCTCCCTTTCCCCTTAGTACAGGGAGACAGCTTTTGGTGTGATCAGGGACGTGAAGATATCTCAGTGTTTGTTTATTTATTTATTTTTGGTGGGGGGATACCAGAGATTGAACTCAGGGGCACTCAACCTCTGAACCACACTCCCAGCCCTTTTTTAAATTTTATTTAGACACAGGGTCTTACTGAGTTACTTAGCACCTCTCTTTTGCTGAGGCTGGCTTTACATTCACAATCATCCTGCCTCAGCCTCCTGAGCCACTAGGATTACAGGTGCTCCACCACGCCCAGCCTCACAGTGTACTTTTTGATGCCTTGCTAATTTTATACCGAAACCTAATAAATCTGCACTCTTCTGATTATGGGAATCCTCTAAAAGGGAAGAGTATGTAAATGTAGCACGATAAATACCCAGTCATGCTCATTTAGCTTCTTTTGTAACTACTGCATATTTTTAAAATGAATTTTTCAGAATTACTAAAATTCCCATGAAACATTCTGTAATAATGCCATATAATAAGAAGCATAAATTGTTGCAGTACTTGGGAATTTGAAATTCAATTGCTAGAATTATCATACCCATGAGAATAACTAATGCAAACGATCACATGAAATCTGTGGTAATTTCATATCTGAGTTAATCTATATCCAAATTCCTTTTATAGTACTATGATTCAACTTACTCCTCTATACTTTGAGAATTCAAGACCAGTATATGCCTGTATTTCCCAGAATCTCTAGCAGTTTAATTCCCCTGCAGCTCTTTAAAAGGGATCACTCCTCATTTCCTTAAAAAAAAAAAAAAGTGTTTCCCAGGACCCAAAGTCAAACTGCAAAGTAAAACTTGACCAAAGAATTGGTCTGTCTCCTGTCTTCAAAACAGTACAGCTTCACATAGTGGAGATGCACTCCCTGTGGCAGGGAGAGAAGTTATTTTTCATTCTACTACTTTGAGGTTACAAAGTAAAATAAAGAAAACATGTTGGAAAGTACCCTGATTAAAAAAGAAATTTTAAAGTATGAGTTTCACAAACCATCTTCGCCATACATAAAACTGTAAAAATAAAAAACAAATCCACATATTCATCACCCAGTTTTAACAGATTCATGAACATATTTCCAAATTTGCTTCAGCTTTCTTTAAAAACAGAAGAAAAAGTTATATTGAGAGCTGAAGGAGCTCTACTCAGTAAAAATAGATCTCATTCCCACACAGATGCTTATACTTTTATGTACTTTAGATAAATACATAATACATACATGATATATACTTATCAATAAACAATATATGTGACTGGATGGCTTTAAAATACATCTTACTTTATATATCCTTTGGCAACTTGATTCTTTTCAGTTAACATTATGTACTTGAGGTGTATCTATACTGGTAAGTAAAGACATAGTTCATTTTCACTAGGGAATAAGTATTTAATTGCATGCATAAACCAGTTTTCCTACAACATACAGTTGGATTATTATTATTATTCTGCATTATATTGCTACTTTAAAATCTTTGTTACATGTTTGTTTGGGAAACTGCCCCAAGTTCAGTTAAGAAATTGGTTCAACAAAAATTTAGGCTGTCAGAGAAAAGAACCCTGAAATAAATTACAGCCCACCCAGATGCCACCTTCCAAATAAGAACCATGTGATGACTCAGAAGAAAACTACTTAAATAATATGTGATAATTAAGGGAAACATAAGTTGATCAATTTATGGAATTAATTAGACAAAAGCTAATCTCTCTAGGCATACTTCATTGGCAGCAAAATGAACCTCTACCAAACAGCCCTAATCTTTTTTTCCTAAGAGCTGAGAAAACTACATTTTCTTTAAATTTAAAAGAAATATAGATAGGCAGGCATGGTGGTACACACCTGTAATCTTAGAATCTGGGGAGGTTGAGGCAAGAGGATTGCCACTTCAAGGCCAGCCTCAGCAACTGAGCAAGCCCTGTCTGAAAATAAAAGATAAAAAAGGACTGGGTATGTAGCTCAGTGGTAAAGCTCCCCTAGCTTCAATCCCCAGTACCAAAACAAACAAACACACTATACAATATCCCAAAAAAGTATTCAGTACTTGACTAATTTAAATAGTTTTGCTCTACCCTAATTGGATCAAGTAGTTCATCTGCATACACACCAAGACATAAGCTAAAGACACCACCATCACATATCTAGAGAAACAGGAAATACAGATAGGAAAATTAGTACAATACTAAAAAAGAATCAAATCATAGTATATTGCACTTTATTTGTGATTACCAAGCAGTTTCTTAAGGACCCACACCTTACAAAATGTACTACTTTCTTATTAGTGATAACTGGATTATTTGGTTATCAATGGATAAGGGTTAAAAGAAAAAAAATCTGCTAAAAAAAGGAAATTCTATAAGAAAACCCATATGTCTAATGTAGCTGGACTATGTGGTAGATTTAATACTGTAAGGTTATTTTGAAAAGCTAAATGATTTGGAAGTCACTAAAATTATCCTGTCATTCCTCAAAGTGACTGAAAAAGGTATTCAACTTTCTACTACATCAAAGCAAGCCTTCTTAAACACAGTCCCAAAAATCACCATTCCATCCTGCTTCGTAGTTTTTCACTCATACCTTACTAGTCTCATACTAATAATCATAGAAGATTGTTACAATCCTGTGACATTTCTTTAGAAATACTGTTAGAAGGAACTCCAACAGTTACTGCTTAAACCCATGTTTTTTTATGAAAGGTAGACTGATAGTATTCTTTCCACCTAATCACACAAAAACTAAAATCAGGACTCAGTAAAGTTCTTAACATGACCTTTGCTTCTTTAACAGTCAAAATGCTCAAAGTAAGGGTTTCAAATGATAGTCTAAACTGTGAAAAACAAATCTGGTAAGAAAGGATGCAGTTCATACTTTGTATATCAATTTAAGAAATAAGCAGTCTGAGAAATGGTACTCAAATTTTTTCCCAAAAATTATGATTTGGTACTTTATTTTCTGGACCATTACCTAATCAAATCTTAACATCACAAAGTGGTTTTTAAATTTTTTCTTGATATAACTATGAGCCTTCAATATGCCTAACTAGTTGCTGTTTAGGAGGTAATAAATTTAAGGTAGGTATAGACGGCATCTTTTACACATTAAAATGCCTTATTTAATATCAAAGTAACTAGAGACCAACCTGAAAGCATATTCTCTAAATATAAGTATCACAAAATTATCTGGAAAACTCTCTTGATTTAAAAACATGAATAATAGTTGTTCTACTAAAATATATCTTTCTCACCACTCAGGGGGAAAAAATCCAAATAGTTTGGACCATGATGAAGTAAAAAAATAATTATAAGAAGAGTTAATATATACTGAATATTTACCATGAACCAGGCACTGTAATAAACAGATACATGAACCATTACATATAAAGGTTACTAATGTTAGGAAAGCAATTTTATCCTCGATTTCGTGATAAGGAAACCAATGTGAAGAGGTTTCAGTAACTTGCTCAAAGAAAGATGTAAGCATGCCAAAGCCACTATGATATATTATTAAGATTAAAATAGTGCAATCTACTACAAAATAAAATTTTCACTGCTTTAAATTCTGTGAATAGCCAGGAACGGCAGCACAGGATGGTAGTTTCAGCTATTCAAGAGGCTGAGGCAGAAGGACTGCAAGTTTGAGGCCAGTTTAGGCAACTTGGCAAGAGCCTATCTCAAAATAGAATTTTAAAAAGGGATGGGGTAGTAGCTCTGTGGTAGAACGCTCGCTTGGCATGCGTGAGGACTTGGGTTCAATCTCCAGCAAAGAAAAAAAAAATCTGTTAAGTTCTAACCTAAAGATCAACTGGTCACTCCGAGTCACACAAGAATACAACAGAAAAAAACGTGTGACTAATTGCTTTGTCAAATATTATACCTGCTCAGATAAACATACGTCACACAATGTTATTTCTTATAGCACTTTAAAGAACATTTACAGTCACCAACAAATAAAGGCAACAGAGTAAGGATCTTCATTCGGATACAACAGTTATTTCCTTCACCTTCATAAACCAAAAAGGAAATGCCGTGCCGGAATACACCACTTCAATTTCTAATACTTCTTAACTTAACCTCTCTTCTAATGGATCACTTGACTCACTAAAAAGACTTGACTAAACTCCTAATTACTAATATCAAAGTCATTTTCTTCTTTCCGCAATCGCCTTTTCAAAACACCAAAGCCTTCGGTTTACTCTTCACCACGATTTGCACCGTAGGGCAAATCGGCCTGGGACCCGCACCACGGTTCATGGCCAGGGACCCGGGTTTATCTCCTTAGCATCTAGTGTGGGCAGTCAATAAATCCTCAAGAATGAATGGCTGGAAAGCAGCGTGGGTGGTGGCGGGAAGAGAGGGCATGAAGGAATTTCACGCCACTGAGACCACTGCAGGGGAGGCCAGACTGGGGAGGGTGAGATACGGGCGAGAGGGACAACCTGGGGCCCCGGGCAGCGTCCGGAGCTCCTCGACAGGCAGGCGCCGTCTGTAGACACTGGGTGGGAAGACCCGGGCGCCGAATCCGCAGGCCACCGCAGTGCACTCCAGGGCCTCGGCCGGAGTCTCCGCCTCGCTCCCGGACCCCAGCCATCCGGACCCAGGAGGTCCCGACCGATAGATCAGTCCTCGGAAGCCAAGGGCCACCCCGGGACCCGCGCTGGCTCACCTGACGCTCCACCGGCAGCACCGCGATCAGCATCCGGCGCGAGCCCAGCAGCCCCGCGGGTCCGAAGGATCAGCTGATTCACGGGGGCGGGGCCTCCGTACAGAGGCGGGGNGTGAGCGGGTGGAGGGCGGGAGGGGATTGCTCCCGGAGTAGGTGGGGTGAGACTGGAAGACTGGAGACGGCGCCTGGTAGGGACCAAAATTATTGAAGATGCGTGAAGCACTGAAGCCAACGTTTCCATGCGCAGTGCCCCTCCCTAGGCCAAGGCGGAACCACCAGTTCCCGGGCGCGCTTCAACAATGACGTAATATGGAATTGTCCCGGCCTATCTGCCCAGCGTTTCCATGGTGACGGGCGACGGTGAAGTAGTATCATTTTGTTACTACTTCAAACTGCGGGAGGTGGAAGTATAAAGTAAAAAGCCTGAAATATCTTTAAACTGCCTTTGTGAACTGTATCTGAAGTGATCGCTTCCTGTCCCCTGGAATGACGTCATCGCCACGCGGCGCCGGTTTGCTGGAGTGTCCACACTTTTTTTTACCACTCAGTTATAACCCCGAAGGGTATTGGCCTCCCCCCTATGATTCCTGCGGGGCTCCCCAGTGTACGGTCTGAATAAAATGAGTTTCCCAACCATCTGCTTGTCACAGCCCCACCCCGCCAGCACCCTGAAGTCCTTCACCGCTGGTCTTGGTACCCAGGCCCCAGGGATGCTAACTCTCTTAAGCTAGGCGGTGCACTGGACCTGCAAACATATATTTAAACAGCCAACGATGAATGTGAATTCAGAGTCTGAAGCTCCCAGCTACGAATGGTCTTTCACCAAACCCTCAACCGCTAGCCTCCTCAATGCTCCACCCACCTGTAAAACTCTTCTGCAACGTCAACCAGCTCCATCCACTCCTGCACCAGTGCAGGAAGTCACACGACCCTGTGAATTGATGCCATTATAAACCAAAGGTGTCCAACTTATGTCAGGACTTCCATGCGGTCAGGTATTATTGATTGAGCCTAAAACAGTCACATTTACACATTGCTTCTCAGACTATCAGCTTTTCCCTCCTGGCTAGTCCCAACCCTTGTAATCCTAACCTTTTACTTAACCCCCACCCCCTTTGGAAAAATAAAAATAAAATACTCCATCTCCTACATTTCTGAGGAAAATGAGACCAGTAGAAGTGAATTTCCTCAACTCCACTAGCCACTATTTCAAAGTCTACTTGCAACACCAGCCTTCCTCGCCATCTCGCCATCTCCCTTCTGCCTTAAGAGAAATGTTATGACCTCTCAAGGTTAATCTCTCCACTTGAACTCGGGAAACCTTCTGGGATAGGGATTTAGGATAAACAGAGAAATACTGAAACTTGAAGGAAATACGCACAAGCCATTGAGAGGCTCAAAACAGGTTGTAAATTTTGGCCCATGCGCTTGTAAAATGAGGGAAATACGCAGAATTGTGCACCTCCAGCCCTGCCCCTGGACATCCCACCCCCAACCCTAGCCCAAGTCAGTTTTCATTCTCCCTTGAATGTATATCTACCTTCCTAAATAAACCTCTGCCTCTGCCTTGTCTGGTTTATGCTGAAATTCTTTTCCTTCACCGATGCCAAGAACCCCACTGGTTCTGAGTTGAGTTCCCCCTCTCCTCTGGGAACTCCTTGGACCCTTCTCCAGAGACATCTCTTCCAATTCCTTTAGAGACTTTGCTCCATGATTTAGCCCTACTTTTTTTGTGTGTATTTTCAATGTCCACCTCTCTTAATCTTTCAGTATATAAGGTTGCTCCCCTCTCCTTCCCTTCCTCTTCCCCTCAACCCCAGCCCCATACTAGAGATTGAACCTAGGAGCACTTTAAGCTATATCCCCAGCCCTTTTGTTTTTATTTTGAGACCGGGTTTCACTAAGTTGCTGAAGCTAGTCTTGAAGTTGCAATCCTCTGTCTCAGCCATCCCAGTAGTTGGGATTACATGTGTGATCCACCGCACCCAACTCTGTCTCATTTTTATTTTTTTTCTGCCTTATTTCCTTTGCAACCTAATGTTATACCTCTACTTTCTGACCTCTCAGTCTTACTAAGTCTGTAATCCAAGCTTTTTCAAGTCTACTGGAAGCAGTAGCCACCTCCTAATTATGGAATCTAATGATATGGTCAAACAGGTGAACCACTCTAAATAAGAATAGATGGTTAGGCAGTCAGAGTAACAGGCCCCACCAAAGCCTTTTTCAATGTAAAGACCACGAAGCTAAGCTGAGATAGGGATTTAGGATAAACAGAGAAATACTGAAATTTGAAGGAAATACGCACAAGCCATTGAGACTGGAAACATTCCAATCAACTCCTTTGTCCCAGAGCCCAGGGAAAATGGAAGGTGGGAGGAACCCAGATGGAAGTGACAGGAAGGATTCAAACTCAGAAGACTAAAGGACCCAGTCAATAGCCTTGATATTTTTTTCAATACCTGTTTAACATGTATTTTCACCAATGGCTTTGATACTCTTTCAATGCCTGTTTAACAGATTTTCCTCAATGTTCATACTCAAAACCCACATCAGCTCCTAGGTAGCACATCAAAAGGTTTTCCTGCTATCAGGTCCCTTCCCACATTGCAAGAGTTCTATCTCTTTTCACTTAAATAAATCTTACTCTTGCCTTCCATAATTGTCTGTTGGATTTCATTCTTCAAACAAAAGGGAAATTGGCGAGGCCTGCATAGAACCCATCCATCAAGTTTCATCTCAAACTCTGGTTTCAATTCTGCACAACCATTTAAAAGAATGAGGATTGTTTATACAAAATGATCTGTAAGTTAGGTTGTTAAGAAGAAAAAAGTTAGATGCTGGATCATGTGTGTAGTATTCTACCAATTGTGTTATGTATATGGTTTTTCAGGAAAAAGGTTAGGTAGGTTGGTGAATAGCTATTGTAACAGTGGCCCACTTTATGCTTTGAATATAGTCCTTGCTTCTCTAAAACTGACATTTTTTTTTCTTCTTCCCAACCTTCTCCTCCCTGATCTTCCTAATCTCCTCCCTAGTTTGGGGGTGTAGCTTTTGAATCAACTTTTAAAAACCCCTCTTCTCCTTATTCCCCTGATGGGGAGAATCACAGCCTTTGGGAAAGGGGTCCCCGTGCTTCTTCTTTGCTAGCAAAACTTTTTTTTCCTTTTTCTTAAAACTGTATCCTCATTATTGGATTGGCATCAGGGTCAAGGACTGAGTTTTCAGTAATACTGTGACATATATCCTTATCCTTGATTACAGCTCTAAAAAAACACATTTAAGAGTATCTGCCACTGGGGGGGGGGAGGGAATTGGGAACAAGAGAGTGAGGAAAACTTGACTTTATTCTATGCCATTTTGTATGGTTTGATTTAATCATATGCTTTTTTACTTATAAAACTTTTAACATGAGAAGAGGGCATGGGGTGTTGAGAATGTAGCTAAGTAGTAGAGCACTTGTCTAGCATGAGTGAGGCCCTGGGTTTGATCCTCAGCACCACAAAGAAAAAAAAGTATAAAAAGAACAAAGCAGGAGGCATTATACTGGTGACTCCAAAATATATACAAAGCTATGGTAATCAAAACAGTATGGTATTAGCATTAAAAAAAAAGACATATAGACCAAATTAACAGAATACAGACCCTAGAAATAAACCCAAGCATCCATAACCAACTGATTTTTGACAAAAGTGCTCAGAACATCCACTGGGGAAAGTACAGTTTCTTCAATAAACAGTGCTTGGAAAATTGAATAACTACATGCAAACTAACTGAATAATACCTACCTCCCCACCCTCTCTCCAAATCAACTCAAAAGGGATTAAAGCCTTAAATGTAAGATCCAAAAGAAAAATCTCTAAAAGAAAATAGGAGAAACACATCAGGACATTGGAATGGACAAAGGTTCTTGGTTATAATCACAAAAGCACATGCAACAAAAGCAAAAATAGACAGCTAGACCATATCAAACTAAAAATCTTCTATACAACAAAGAGAACAATCTACAGAAGGGGGGCACAACCTACAAAATGGAGTAAAATATTTGCAAACTATACATCTGACAAGGAGTTGATATTCAGAATATATAGGAAATTCAAATAATTATATCGCAAAAAACCCAAACAATTCAATTTTTAAAATGGTTTATATGCCTAAATAGACATTCTCAAAAAAAGACATACAAATGGCCAAGAAGTATATGAAAAAAGTACTCAACCAATCAGCAGGGAAATGCAAGAACTATATTGGGATATCCTTTCATCCCATTTAGAATAGCCATTATCAAAACGACAAAAAAAAAATAATAAACACCAGCAAGGATTTGGAGAAAGGAAAAAATCTCATAAACTGTTGGTAGGAATGTAAATTAGTACAACCATTATGGAAAACAGTATGGAGAATCCTCAAAAACTAGAAATAGAATTACCAGCAAGTATAATACTGGGTATATGTCCAAAGGAAATTAGTGTATAAAAGATATGTATGTATGCCCACATTTATTGCAACACTAGTAGCCAAGAAATAGAATCAACCTAACTGTTCATCAACTGATGGATGGACAAAGAAAATATGGTGTACATACAATGGAATACTATTCAGTCTTTAAAAAAGAACAAAATCTTGTCATTTGGAAAAACATGGATAGAACTGAAGGACATTAAGTGAAATAAGCCACCATGGAAAGAGAAATACTGAAGGACCTCATTCAGTGGAATCTAAAAAAGTTGATTTCATAGAAGTAGAGAGTATAATAGTGGTTGCCAGAGCCTGGAGAAGATAGGAATGAGGGAAGGATGTGGATAGGTTGGTCCAAGGAGGTCTAAGAATAACTAAGTTAGTTATAGTTAGATAAGAGAAATCAATTCTGGTGTTGTATTACACAGTAGAGTGACTGTAGATAAAGATAAGGTACTATATATTTCAAAGAATCTAGAAGAAAGAACTTTGAATGTTTGTATCACAAAGAAATGATGTTTGAGGAGATACATGTGCTTACTCTGATTAAACAATGTGTACGTGTACTGAAACATCATATGTAACCCCATAAATACGTACAATTTTTATGTGTCAATTTAAAAAGAGAGTAGAAGGTAAAGTTCTTGGTTGGGTCTTTCTTTCACTCTTTTTCTTTGACATCTGGGACATAGCTCTTCCTGGTTTCCTCTTACTTTGGACCTTTCCATTATCTTTGCAGATTCTTTCTTTCAAATGTGCCTTAAATTCATGGATGAAATAAATATTTATTGCATACTTATTATGTGCGAGGCACTATTCTAAGAACTGGAGAGGCATAATAATAAATGAAATAGCAAAGAGTCTCTGTTCTCATGGAAGTTACACACTGATAATGTAGAAGACCGTCTCCTAAGATTACATCTATCATTTCCTCCTTCCATGTATACAAATGCCACTCTAAACATCAAGAGATGGAGACTTTTTCTTCACCCCCAAACATGGGTCAGCCCTGTGATTTTATTTATTTATTTACTTATTTACTTACGTTTTTGGTACAAGGGATTAAAACCAGGGAGGCTTAACCACTGAGCCACATCCCTAGCCCTTTTCATTTTTTTTTTTTTTTTTTTTTTTTTTTTTNGATCTTCCTGCCTCAGCCTCCCAAGTCACTGAGATTATAGGCATGTGCCACTATACCTGGCAATTTTTTAAAAAAATTTTCATAGTTGTATATGGACAGCATGCTTTTATTTTATTTGTTTTATTTTTATGTGGTGCTGAGGATCAAACGCAGTGCCTCACACATGCTAGGCAAGTGCTCTACCAGTGAGCTACAGCCCCAGCCCCTGGCAATTTTATTTTAACTGATATATTGCAACAGAAATTAAGTTCTAGGATTTCTGGATCAAGAGTTTAAGTAAAATGGCAACTTTCACATCCTCTCTGAGAAGCCAGCTGCCATGTTCTAAAGCTTCAGCCATAGCACAGGCCAATAAGAAACAATGTGAAGAGAGAAGCCACATTCAGGAACACTGAGGTGCCAGAGTGTAGTTTTCTGAGACCTTCCAGGCCTACTCAGTCACCAAATGAATGCAGGTGAGTAAGATAGGCCAAGGCAAAGTAGGTCAGAAAGTCAGCCTAGTCAAGCCTTGCCTGAATTCCTGACTCAAATTCCTGAGGAATGATAAGTTATTGCTTTAAGCCACTAAGTTTGGGATGATTGATTATGCTGAAACAAGTGATAAAGCTGTGAGATAATAAATATAAAATAGGTAGTGACTACAGCTATTAAAAAAATAGGGCAATAAATAAAAAGAACATGTTGGAGCCGGAGAGCATGCATTCAAATTTCAACTCCATCACTTGGTTTTGTAACTTTGGAGCAAGTTATTTAATGTCTGTATGCCTTAGTTTCTTCATCCATAAAATGGGAATAGTAACATTGTCTATACAGGGTGATGTGAGGATTAGATGATTTACTATCTGTGAAGTGCTTATACCTGGCATATAGCGAATGCTATATGTTCTATGCTCTACATGATGTTGTTGTTATTAAAAAGGTATAGGGATAGAAGGGAAAGGGTGCTGCTTTTTATAAAGTAAAAAGCTTTCTTTTAAGAAGACATCTGAGCGGTGGTGCATGCCTGTAATCCCAGTGGCTGGGGAGGCTGAGGCAGGAGGATCGAGAGTTCAAAGCCAGCCTCAGCAACTTAGTGAGACACTGTCTCTAAATAAAATTCAAAAAGGGCTGGGGATGTGGCTCAGTGGTCGAGTGCCCCTGGGTTCAATCCCCAGTGAAGAAGAAGAAGAAGGAGGAGGAGGAGGAAGAGGAGGAGGAAGAGGAGGAGGAGGAGGAGGAGGAGGAGGAGGAGGAGGAGGAGGAGACAACATCTGAAAAGAGACATGTAAGGAAGTGAGAGCATGAACCTGTGGACACCTGGCACTCCAGGCAAAGGGAGCAAGTGATTGCAAAGGCAGGGAGGGCAGTACTGTTAGAAATGCATGATAAAGGTTCAAAGGGTCTGAATGAGGCTAAAGATAAATGAAAAAAGAATAGAAAGGTAGGAGATAAGATCAGGTTGACAATGATGTGGTAGTGAGGTAATCATTTGGGTCTGTGGGTTTATCTGATGTTCCTGACTCTTAGAGGGCTTTGAACAGATGGTGTTAGAGGCTGGCTTTCTTTTTTTTTTTTTTTTAGAGCAGGGGTGGTACTGGGGATTGAACTCAGGGGCACTTGACCACTGAGCTACATCTCCATCCCTTTTTGTATTTTATTTAGAGACAGGGTCTCATTGAGTTGCTTAGCGCCTCGCTTTTGCTGAGGGCAGGCTTTGAACTCATGATCCTCTTGCCTCAGCCTCCCAAGCTGCTGGGATTACAGGTGTGCACCACCTCACGTGACTGGCTTCCTTTTTCAGAGGGATAGCTCTTCTACCAGATGGAGAGTGAAAAATAGAGTGAAAAAGTGGAAGCAGGGACATCAGTGAGAGACTATTAGAATAGTTGAGGCAAACAGTCACTATGACTTAACTCTTAGAAGGTCAAAGTGTTACAGAGCCATTGATGGTGGTGCACACCTGTAATCCCCAGAATCCCCAGGGGCCCAGGCAGGATGATCTCAAGTTCAAAGCCATTTAGGGCCTCAGCAATTTAGAAGGCCCTAAGCAATTTAGCAAGGCCCTGTCTCTAAAAAAAAAAAAAAAAAAAAAAAAAAAAAAAAAAAA
>NW_026000005.1:21314632-21333448 GCF_001458135.2 Marmota marmota marmota
AAAAAAAAAAAAAAAAAAAAAAAAAAATGTATTACAAAGCAAGGGCCTGCAGTAGAGCCAAGGCAGTCATGGAGGTCCTCAGTTACTGGTTCTTATAATTATGCCAGAAAGATTTCAGACGTATCGCTCAGAGTAATAGGCATGAGGGATAGGAAAAGGGACAAAAAGGACACTCTCAAAGGAGAGAGTAGGTCCTCTCAGAGAGAAAAAGAATGGTGCACCCCTCCTACCCTCCAGATTTATTGGTGGGGGTAGGGCTGAGGGAAATTTCCAGAGAGTCCCACCCAGGTCCACCTCTTGACTTCTGACTGATAGCAGGATTGCATCAGACTGTCAAGTCCCCACTTCACAGGGCCTTACCCCATGGAAGAGAGATCTTATTATGATAATGGCATGCTAAACATCCAAGGCAACTCTGAGTCACCTTGGCCCACATTAACTGGTTGTTATGTTCATCTCTCCTTGAATTCTGAAATCTGGTTGGTGTAAAGGTCACAAAAGTCACCCTCCTCCTTTAGGGTAACTTGTGCTTTTCTTATCAGTAGAGAGGAGTTTGGGGATCTGCATATCGCCTGAAGATAAGAGTTGTTTGCTAAAAAATGTAATATATCCTATTGAATTATACTAGGCAGGGCTGCACATAAATTGCTTTTTAAAGGAAAGCATGTTGGGGTCAGTCAACTCACTAGGCCCAATTTACAGAATTATCCCTTGAACCTCATGTTCCCACTGCTTATTTCTGTTACCTATTGAAAGGAGTTAGATTCTGGATATAATTTGAAGGTAGGGGCTACACTATTTGTTCATGGATTAATTACAAGCTTTGAGAGAAAGAAAGGACTTAAGACCTGAGTTTTTGGTAAAAATGAGCCGTCATTTATTATATGTTAAATGACAAAATTGCAACAACTTATTTTAAAATCTCCACCTCCTCCTCTTTCTTTTTCCCCTCCTCCTCCTCCTCTTCTTTTTCTTCTTCCTCTTCTTTTTGTTGCCCTGTTCCTAAAAGTACTGCAGTACCAGGTGGATGCGTGGAGTGGATGGAGAAAACTCCTGTTCCCTTTCCCTTCTTCAAAAATCCATTAACTATATTGTCCTCATATAGAGGAAATATCAGATAGCAAGTTGTAAATCGATAAGAACAGATTCGCCAAAAGGTCAAGAAGGATAGTTTAAAGATCTTAATTGGCTTTATTTTTGATTCTAGAGTTAGGCAACATTGCATTCTATAAGTAGAATAAGTGTTCCAGGGTACTGAGTAGTACCAGCTTGGTATTACAGAAAGATAAAGGTTGAAAAAAGCAGCAACAAAGAAGACAAAGTAGGCTGCTCATTTTAAGTTACTTCCTTTCGAGGCAGAGACAAAATAGAAAAATAACTGACTAGTTAATATCAGGTTATTTCAAGGCATTTCTTTTGTGTAAAGCTTAACTTTACTATTATGAACTATTAGGAAATTCAGCTTTTATCTCTCAAATGCTGATTTCTCTGAAGTTTAGATAAACAGTTTACTTTCAGATTGGTGATGTGGAAATATAAGGTCAATAAGTCCATTTTGATTTCTATCCTGGTCGTTTAGGTTCTAGTACAGAAGCCTGTTCCAAACAAGGCTTCCTATAATTTTTATTTAATACTGAGATGGGAAAGACTGGGAAAACAGTATGCTTGGGGAGGTAGTGAGGTTGGATATCAGAACCGGATAAGTCATATATATTGTATTGTTATTAGACATCTGAATGGACATATCAAATAGACAGTTGAGGAGACGATCTTGTTGAGAGAAAAATCCAGGCTAGAGATATAACTTGAGAAGTCGTTGAAAAAGAAAAGTAACCTGAGGCCTGAGCTCTGAGACATTCTTCTAGAGCAGAGAAGATGAGGAGGCCCTAGCCCAGGCTCCTGCTGGGTTCTCTGAGGGAACAAGTGACCTGTGTTTGAGAAACAGAAAGAAGGCCAAATTAGCAGAGAATGGGTGAAATGGAAGAAGAGTAGAAAAGAAAGTTTTCTTCCCCTGCTCTCATCCCAGGACCTTGGGCATAATAGGCAAGGACTTGACCACTGTGCTACATCCCCAGCCCTTGAAAAAGTTATAAGGAGGAGAATGATTTGATCTGATCCAAATTTTAAAAAGTTGATTCTGGCTCATGCTCCAAGTATATGTCCCATTTATTTACACAGAATTTTTAAAAGATGCTTAGTTAAGGGCTAAGTCCTAATACAAATAGTTTCTTGTTTAAGTTCATTCGGGGTGAATAGATATAGGAGGGTTAGAATGGAAGCAGAGAAGCACAGTAGGTTCTTGCATTAGGCCAGATGAGAAATGGTGATGCCTTGAACTGGGGACAGAGCAGTATGAGCACAGAATAAGACACATCTGAGTGGTTCTCTGGAGGACTGACTAATGGATGACACATGAGATTTGGCTGAGATTTTGAATGGGGGCACCCACCTCTCGCTGACATCTGGGAGCACTTTACTGTATGGCAGAACTTCATGCAAGATATTGGCCAAAATGAGGAGCAAAGACCTGCAGATGACATGTAGTAATTCGGGGGATGATTTAAATAGAAACGCTTCCACTCATCTCATACCAAAAAATAATTAGTGGATTGAATGACTAATCACCAGATGTAGGTAAGCAGATGCTAACTTGTTATTTTTAGAATGGAAGCACATGCTATATGAGGATAGTTGAGACGCATACTCATAAATCCTATATTATGACAGGTAAGTAATTAGATATTAGAGCAACTTTTTTTTTTTTTTTTTTGGTATGGTACTGGGAATTGAACCCAGGGGTGTGCGCTGCCACTGCGTCACATCCCTTGTCCTTTTTATTCTGAGATAGGATCTTGCAAAATTGCCCAGATTGGTCTTGAACTTGTGATCCTCATGCCTCTGCCTCCTGAATAGCTGGGATTACAGGAGTGTGCCACACAAGGACTACAGGAAGCATATTTAAATAATAATATGTTTAATATTTAAATAATATAAATAAATATTTAAATAATATTTAAATATCCATGTTTAAATAAAACTTCTTTTAAATCTGAATTACTTTATGTAGCATATGCATAACACTGCTACAATTTTCTTATTCTTGTCTCAGTTTTGTTGACAAAAATCTATTCTATTGATATATCTTGGCATTTTGATCTCAAACTTAGCATTACAAGTTGCTTTTTCTTTTTTTTGGTTTGTTTTACTAGTTTGGGGCTAGTAAAACAAAACTTCTTTTGTTGTTGTTGTTCATGTGTTACAATGTATAACATGTACATTTTTCTGAAATATTTTTTAAAAAGCATTAGGTTCCCAATCTACAAAAAATATAAATAAAAAACAAGAAAGAAAGATATTGCAAGTGAATTATTTAAAATGTAGAACACATTTTCCCATATAAATAGTAAGGAACTTGAGGGGTAGCTTGGTGGTAAAGTGCTTACCTAGCATATTCAAGGTTCTGGGTTCAATCACCAGGACCAAAAAAGAAAATCATAGGTACTGTGAGGTAAATAAATATTTAATTTCTGTTAACTTATAAATGTTATTTGTGGTTATAATATTATTTATGATGTCACTCCTTTCTGAAAACAATACTTTTGCAATATTTTGTAGTTAAAGAAACAAGAAGAAAAATTGTTTGGTTTTGAGGGAGTCATTTTTCATGAATGCTGGTCCTTGTAGAAAAGCAGATTTTAAGGGACAGTGAAGAGTTTCTGGGAGGTTATGCAGTTGAGGAGGGAAGAGAAGCAAGGATGTACAAGCAGAGAGCAGAGTCCTATCCAGCCACATTAGAGCCTGAAGCAGAAGAGAAAATGTGCCCTAATAGAACAGGTATCCTTTCCCCAGATTTTGCAGGGAGGCTACTGGAGATTGATCCTAGGGGTGTTCTACCACTGAGCTACACCCCCAATCCTTTTTATTTTGAGACCTCAAACTTGTGATCCTTCTATCTCAGTTTCTTGGGTCCCTGGGATTAATAACACCACTCCTGGCATCCTCCTGTATCTTGAATCAAGTGGAAAAAGTCAACAAAAGCTCTACAATTTAGGAAAATGTCTATACATAAGGCCTCACAATGTCCATATGTTCTAATACTACTATCAACTCTCATAAACCTGCCCTGTGGTGGGGGATTGTGATGATGTCAGGAAGGTAGGGGGACAGTGGGTGCACCAGGTGTCCAGCAGCCAGCAAACCACTGGCTCAGGATTGGAAAGGACTGTTCCCTTTGCATAATCACATGGGTTTTGAAACAGGTCACTTGTCTATATTTAAAATTCAGATACTGTATTTTTTTAAAAAACATTTTTTTTTGGTTGTTAATGGACCTTTATTTATTTATTTTTATGTGGTACTGAGAATCAAACCCAGTGCCTCACACATGCCAAGCAAGTGCTCTACCACTGAGCCACAACTCCAACCCCCAGATATTATATTATTTTTTTAATCTCTTTTTTTGTGTGTGTGGTGCTGGGGATTGAATCCAGGGCCTTGTGCATGTGAGGCAAGAACTCTACCAACTGAGCTATCTCCCCAGCCCCTCAGATACTGTATTTTGTTCATCAGGAATGTTTATGTATTTTTTAGCAAATTTTTAGAACTACTGCATCACACATTTATTTATTATTTTTATTACTGAGTGGGTTTTGGTGCTCCCTTGTTCCTCATCTCAATCCCACACTGGGTGGAAGCAGTAGGAAAGGAAGCTGCAAATGTCTCCCCCTAGAAAACCCTCACTCTTTTCCTTTCTTTCTTCTTCCCCCCTTCCTTTCCTCCCTTTCTTTATTTTTCTCTTTCTCCCTTTCTTGTTTTCTTTCCCTTCTCTCTTTCTGTCTGCCCACCTCCCCCCAACACACACTGCTATCTTTTCTTACTGTGGTCTGTGTCTCCCTCCCTGGTTGTTAAAGAAGCTTATCAGGTACTGGGGGCTAGGAACTGGAAAGAGGACAGTATTCAGTTTGAATAAGGTTTTGAAATGCTCAACTCTAAAAATCATGGTTAGCGTCAGGCATGGTAGCGCATACCTGTAATCCCAGCAGTTCAGGAGGCTCAGGCAGGACAGCCTCAGCAACTTATGGAGGAGAGGACTGAAGCAACATAATGAGATTCTGTTTCAAAATAAACCAGGAGGGTGGCTCAGTGGTAGACCACCCCTGGGTTCAATCCCAGTACTAAAAACAAACAAACAAAAAAAGTCATGATTAACTCTTCCACATTTCCAAGCATGGGGGCCAAGAGTGGGTGGCCTGGCTCTAGGAGCTGCCAGGTTCACATATGTTGATAAAGGCATTTGGAGGAATAAGAAAAGATTTGAAGTAGCTTGGTAGGAAGAAGAAGAAATATTCCTTAAAAAGGATGTATGCAAGTGTGAGAAACGATTGCCTGAGGTGGAATCAACTTGGCTATGAGTAGCTAAATCCAGGGAAAGTTGGGGTGGGTGGAGAGACTGGGTTTTGAAGCACATTGTCTGGCAAAAGTTGAGTAGGAAGAGTTTTTAGTCAGTTCTTCACCCTGGCCACAGAGTGGTGCTGTTGGAACAAGACTGTCTTCACTTGGACTTGGGCAGGGGGCCTCAGGAACCCTGGGAATGGAGACGAGGAGAGGGAGGCTCAGAGATCTGACACACAATTTGTGAATATCAGAAATTTACAAGTCAGGATATTGTAACATGCATTTATTTGCATTTATGTACACACAGTAAGTACCTATTTTAAAGTAGTAATAACTTGCAGTAGATGTTTTTCAAACATTCCTAAAACCACTGCTTTTAAACTGCAGAGTGCTCTGAACTTCACTGTGACAAAAGGATGTTTCCAGCTAGACCATTTTACCCTGATACAGAAAAAACTTCAGGACAATGTTAGAGGTACTTGAAGCATTTTAATGCATTCAGAGAAATTAACAGTAACTAGTTGGACAAAGGTATCATTATTCTTTTTTTTTTCTTTGTGGTGCTTGGAGTCAAATCCATCAAGACGAGGTAAGCCCTCTACCACTGACCTGCACCCCCAGCCCAGGTATCATTATTCTTTAGACACAGACTGAGCACATATGTAGTGGACAAACTGTTTTAATTGGACATTGACTGAAAGGGACTGGCAGAAAGAGAGCCCATGGAGTTCAAGATCCCTATTTCAGAAATGCGTTTTCTATTAGAAAGGAAGTTTTTTCATATGGGTTGGGTACCATTCTGAGTTCAAGGAGCAAAATTCCGTTCCACATAGGTATGCTAAGTTGACCAACTCACAGTGTTGGAAAAAGGGTGCTTGCTCACAGAACCTGAGTGCTCATTGTGTGGAGGCAAGAGACTAGAATCAAGACCATTGGGTTTAAAATTCTAATTCTGACAGTTACAGTCTAAAAAAACATGAATGAACCCACTTCCTCATTTAAAATGAAGGGAATAAATACATTGCCAAATTAAGTGAGATGCGATATATATGAAGATATTGTTTAGAACAGATTAAAAAAATGGTAGATGTATTTAGTGGCAATGTCTAATTAAGGAAGAAACAAGCACAGACATGAACACTCTTTGGGTATGAGTGGACATTCTTAAATTGTATCAGACAGGAAAATGGTCAAGCAGCTTACAAGTATTGACTTAGGAGCTGGCCTGTCTTGATTCTCATCCTGGTTCTACCACTTCTGGCTAGTTTGACTTTAGGGCAAATTATTTAATACTTTTGACCACATTTT
This sequence comes from Marmota marmota marmota, assembly GCF_001458135.2. NCBI lineage: Eukaryota > Metazoa > Chordata > Mammalia > Rodentia > Sciuridae > Marmota > Marmota marmota. The sequence goes on from NW_026000005.1 coordinate 21,321,335, forward strand.
TTTCCCCTGGTACTAGGGATTGAGCCCAGGGATGCTTTACCAATCAGCTACATGCCTAGCCCTTTTTATTTTGAGACAGAATCTCACAAAGTTGCCCAGGCTGGCCTTGAAATTGTGATCCTCCTGTCTCAGCCTTGAGTCGCTGGAATTACAGACATGCACCACTGCGCCTGGAAGTTTTTGGTTTTTGCTTTGAAATATTTTATTTGGATCCCTTTTATAGAACCAGATACTTGTGTTAAGAACAAATTCAAGTGAAAACTGAAACTGTCCCAAAATTTCTAATCAGTCTTTGTTCCAATAAGTTGAAACCTACTCACACAGGTTAATACAGGAAAAATATAAATTCCTAGGATCTGGCTAGCACCAGATAGAGGTCAACCTGTGTACAAAATCCACAGCAACCAGAAAGAAAGGGCTTGCTCTGCACTTGTCACAGCATGCACCAATTATCAGGGACCCTTACCCTGGCATCTTAGCCATCCCAACAGTCTCCAAGGGGAAGATTCCAAACTTTAGGCTTTCAGTCAAGTTAGTGCAGAATCTCTGTGATCACAGAATTGTTATAAGAAAATACAAGAAAACTGGGTATTTTCTTTATTAATGTCAATTTTCCCCCTCTACCCATAGCCAGAAGAGTTGGACTAAGTATGTTTCAAATTGGCTTACTAGGGGACCCGACTATGCTGTATTTACAAATATGTTGTTTATAAAAAGAGCATTGACTCATTCTTTTTAAAAAACTTGAGCTGTTAAATTGAAAGCGGAAAATTAAATATAGCATTGGTTTCTCTCATTTCAATAGGGACCAAATTATTAATTCATTTCTGAAATATCTCCTTTGTCCATTCAGGCTCAAGAAATTAAAACAGTGCTGGGGATATAGCTCAGGGGTAGAATACTTGCCTAGTACAAAGTTCTGGGTTTGATACTCAGAACTGCAAAATAAAAATAAATAAATAAGGAAATGAAAATAAAATAATAAAACAATCATACACATGCAAAGAACAACCAAGAAAATATCTGGTATATAGAAACACTGTTTTCTTTTTCACTTAAAACTAGAAATAGGAAGTCTTGCTCTTTCCCTACATCTACAGCTATCCCAAGGATCCCTACAATTTTAGACAATGGGTCCTTTTTTAGGTCTACTGTTTAGTATAATTGCATTTATAGTTTCACAAGCCATTCTGTCACAGAAACACCTTGCAATTAGATTTCCCTACTTGCCTGTGAAACGTTTTGCTTTAAACCTATCATTCCTTTCCAGTTGTTTCAGAGTGTGGGACTACACATATGGAATTACTTGGCATCCTTGAGCATTCCATTTATCATTAAGAGTTTTGATCCACAACAGGTAAACTGTGCTTTCAGAAGTGAAGGCCAGGATGTGGGGAAAGCCTAATAAGAGGTAGGAGTCTACTAGGAGGGCAAGGAACATAGATTTTTTTTTTCTTTTCTTTTTGGTGTTAGGGATTGTACCAAGGACTTTGGATATGCTAGCTAAGCCCTCTATCATTGAGCTACACATGGAATTTAAAACTAGAAAACTAAGCATGGTAACTGGGACATTTGGAATTTGTGCACAGAAATTCCCAGGGCTTCAGAAATTACCTTCTTAAGTCAGTAAGAATTCTTAAAGTCTGGAAATATGGCTTCTTGCTCCACATTCTTTTCCAATAACTAAGTCACCAGTTTTGAACATTACTGTCTTAAAATCAGCAGAAATAGAAGACAGCATGTTTAGAATGTCAACTTCAAAGTGAAAATTAAGTACTAGTAAACAAATAACACACTACCATGCAACAATAATGTGGGGTGGAAAACAACAATATATGCATGTAAAGATACAAAGGAAAGCCTACATGCCATGTGCTTGCAGTTCTGCTTATTGTCATCAGACAGCACTGTCAACATGTGACAGTTACAAGTTAAAGTACTACAGGAAGAAGGAAGAAGGGTGATTTAAGAAATTATATTTTGTAGCTTTTATTTTTCAGAAAGATATGTATTTTACCAAAGATAATGCCATATGCCCCTGATAAATGAACTAGAGTCACTTACTTATTGTTGGTAAGTATTATATTTTGAATTGAGTATTATATTTGAATAAAATGACTTATCTTAATTTAGCCCTCATAACTGAGGAGTGCATCCAAACTAAAGAGATTTCATGCTCTTTGTGCAAATATAATTTATTAGCATCTCCCATTAAATGAGATTTGTGAAATTTGGTATATAATCTTTGGGGAACTTTATAAATATTTTTTTGGTACTTGCTCATTTAGTTACCTTATAAAAAGGCTACTTGAACTCATTAAGATTTATTTCCCCTAATGATTAAATGGGGATAGTAATGGTACCTACCTCATCGTCATGGCATAGTGATGATCAGTCTCCATGCAGCATGCAGTTTGCCCCAGATCAAGCATGGACATAGTGGCTGTGATGATGATGATGATTGCTATATTTTTATAAAGGCCTACCTGCCTTTTTGTTGTTGTTGTTTGTTTGATACCAGGGATTGAACCCAGGGGTGTTTTACCACTGAGCTACATCGCCAGCCTTTTGTATTTTTAAATTTGAGACAAGGTCTTTCTAAAATGTTGAGATTGGACTTGTGATCCTCCTACCTCAGTCTCTTGAGTGCTGGGATTATAGCCGTGCACCACCATGCCCAGCTTACCCATCCTTTTTTTTGGAAATAGACAGAATATAAATAAACAATCAAAAGGTATGGATTTTGCGAGAATGTGTTTTTAAAAATATTGTTCTTCTTTTTATTCAGAAAAACCTTAAACACATGACTGATCAGTGGGCTCAGCTGATTTCATGACAATGTTCCTCATCAGTCTTTTATCTCAGGCTTTCAGCATTCACTGATGACTGATTAGATCTACCATTGCATTAAGGATTGCATGATAGTGATTTTCTCTTTTTATTCTTTCTACTACATTTATTAGCTGAAATTCTATGAGGACTTTCCACTCATTAGCAATTTGATAAATCTGGAAAAACAATTTGCAAAAATATTTTTTAAATACTTGTTTTTTTCTTTTTAAAAAAATTAATTGATATTCTGAGTAATGTTTGTACACTGGAAACCTCCAAGTGACAACTTAATTTTTAAGAATTAGTCTACAGTTCTTGATTTTATGCATTCCTTGTTGTTGTTCTGTTTGACACTTAATTTGTTCCACCTTAAGACAATGGGGGGTCCCTTTCGGTTGGTTGCTGTGTCCTTTTAACAAGCCTCCTGTCGGCTTACATAAGCCTGAGACATCTTTCTTGATAATTACTTTTCTTGCTTTCTAGCTAGTCAGATACCCATTTTATCTTATGGAATTTGTACTCCAGACCTAGAATCCATGATTTCTCCATGGATGTTTAGTTCTTTTTAGAGGGAAAAAAAAAGTATTTAGAGCCCATTAGGGTCTCTAAATTGAACTTAAGGTTACTCATTTCTATTGTGTTGTTGTTCCTAGGTCTTTTTGATTGACAGAGCTTTTGGCTTCCCCCTTAGGTGCTTGGGATTGAACCCAAGGCCTGTACATGTTAAGCATCACTGAGTGACATCCCTAGCCCCCAGGGCTTTTCTTTTTGTTAAAGGAATAAGAAACATAAGTATATGTTTCCAAGTCCAATTTAAGTTCACATAAGTTTTCCTTGATTTAATATTTATGTCTATTTTCTCTTACACTAAAGAGTTAGATTTCTAATGACATTAGCATATTTGTTATTTGTTTTAGCCTTAGGTACACATATAAGTGATGGGGTTCAGTCTGTATTACCCCACAATATGGCACCTTGATAAGTGAAAAAACAGCAGAAGCAGAAAGCTTTCTCTTACTTTCCTCTTCCTCTTCTCTCCTAAAGCAGGCCATTAAACCTAGCTGACCGTTCTCTAAAATGGGTTATAATACTTAATTCTAGGGATTACCACTCTCTACCCAGAGGAAGGGAACATCCCTATCTTTAAAGACACAGAAATACCAAGAAGAATCTGAAAAAACAGGTTTGCTAAGTTCTCCCCAGTTTATTAACCATCAAATCAGACCCTTTTATCTTCCAGTCATATTTCTTCCCAACTATCTACTTCATCAAACTTAGAATAAAAATATACAGGCTTCCCTGTTTCTTTGAGTCTTCATGTGTGTCATGTATGTCTCCCATGTCACATAAACTTACATTAAATAAATCTGTATGATTTTCTCTTGTTAATCTATTCATTATAGAGATCTCAACCATGAAGTTAAGCAATAGATAAGAAAAGAAATTACTTCTCCCTTACAATAGACAACAAAATAAAAATAATGGTAATATTGCTACTATTGGTAAGATAATTAACTACATTTTATTTCCCCTAATTTTTTTTTGCTACAAAATGTAACAACACACTATAAACATTGTTCTGCATTTTGTTTTTTCACTTAAAATATTTTGGTGATCACTCTATGTCATTATATAAAGATCTCACTCCTTTTTTATAGTTGCATATTATCCCACTGTGTAGATGTATATGAATTATTTTTAATGTTTATAACACAAATTTTATATATTTCTCATGTTTTTATCTGTTGAATGCCTGTGGTAATCTACCTATCCTAGAAAGTTATAATTAAACCACAATTCCCACTATTTTGGCTAAATTTAATAAAGATAGAACACACACACACACACACACACGCACAGGAAAAAAACACATACTCCTAGTTAAATATGGTAGTTCAATTTACACCACTTGCAAAAGAAAAAAAAATGACTAAAAAAAAATGGAATGAGTGGAGAAGCTAACCTGAATTTGTCATTAATATGATTTTACTGCTAATTTTAAAATGGCTGGCATTTTTCTTGACATAATTCCTTGAAAACAAAGCCTGAAAAAAAAAAAGGTAGGAGGAGTAGGTGACATATGCAATCCCAAGAAAGGTGAGGGGAAAGGAGAGAGCAAATGAATGGACTGGTTTCTGAGTTGCCCAACTCTTGCTGGTTTCATAATGGTGGAAGTGTGCTCCAGGAGTCTTCCTGCATTTCCAAATTGTATGAGCTGGCCCTTGTGGGACTTTGCTGAAGCCAGAGTCTCTGTTAGTCCATTTGGGATGGTGGGCAGGCCCAGGGGTCTCTCCCTGTCAGTCAGTCTCATGTGTGGGGGCTCTTGTTCTACAAAAGCAGGAGGTAACAGCAATAATGGACCTTCTTCCCCAGGACAAGAATGGCTTCTCCCATTGGAAAGCTAGTCATACTGCAAAAAAGCAGGGCAGCCAAGTTGACCTGGAGTGGTGCACGAACCGGGTCTGAAGCAGAATTCAAAAGGAGATTATCATCTAAGTCTTCTGTCCTCATTCAGACATCTTTGGTAACAAAAATTATTGTTTTGGACACAGAGCTAGAAAACACCTTAAAAATTCATCTGATACTTTTCCTTAACTTTAAGCAAGACCATAAATTATTTAATTTTTGAAAATTCTGAAGAATATTTTGCAATTTCTCCTCAGTAGCCCATTCTAGTATCTAAACACAACAATTTTAATCTTTAAAATATCAGGCTAGCCCAGTGCAGTTGTGCATGCCTGTAATCCTAGCGACTCAGGAGGTTGCTTGCAGCAGGAATGCAGGTACAAGGCCAGCCTCAGCAACTTAATGAGAGTAAGTCTCAGAAAAAATAAAAATAAAAAAGGGTTGGGATGCAGCTCAGAGACAAAGTACCTCCTGAGTTTAATCTGCAGTGGAAATAAACAAACAAATCAAATAAATCAGACTGTTCTATTCTATTATACTTGTTACTTTATGCATAATTTCCTTGGCTAATAATAATAATGATCATTTAAAAATTCTAAAGCTTAGGATAATTAGAGAAAGGTAAAAAAAATTACCCTAAACCTGGTCTAGAATATAACTTTTATTTGATGAAATACATAACCTCCTTTTAGGAAGAAATTGGCATTTCTAATAAAATGTATTATAATCAGCATTTTGATAAATTCTAGTGGAGTTAAATATTCTGAAAAAAATAACTTCTTGTTCTTTGTTAATTGATTGTTGGTTAAAAGTTTAATAGTTTTTCAAGACTATTTTTAAAATATTTGTGTATATTAGTGAAATTAGTCTCCTTTTTATGAAATATGAATCTTTGAATTGGTTCTTTTTTGAAATAAAGCTTAAATACATGTTCATAAATGAATTATCAGAAAGTTTTTTTAAAAAGTATTGTGAGGTTCAGATATCAAACATCCATAAATATTATTGTGACAATAGACATGACTCTCACACACATGTGGGCACGTGGGCATGTGTGTGTGTGTGTGTGTGTGTGTTTGTGACTTCCTTTCTGTCTCGCTCTGTGAGTGGTACATTATAGTAGCAAGAGTCTTAAGCGTCTGTCACAGAAAAATAATCTGTTCACCTGGACACAGTGGCACACACCTGTAATCCCAGCAACTCAGGAGTCTTAGACAGGACAATTTTAAGTTTGAGGGGATCCTGAGCAACTAAGCAAGACCCTCAGCAACTTAGTGAGACACTGCCTCAAAAATAAAAAATAAAAAAGACAAGGGATGTAACTCAGCACTGAAGTGCCCCTGGGTTCAATTTCTCACAAAAAACAAACAAACAAACAAAAACATAAAAATAAATTATAAAAAAAAATTTTGTTCAAAAACGGAAGGATATAAACCAGTTTGAGCCAGATTCCTGGTCATGTCAATATTAACATAGTACCTTACATATAATAAGTATTATATTTATGTGGGAAGAAGGAATGGGAGAAAGAAGGAGAGAAAGAGGGAAGAAGATGTTTCATGCAAATTCATGTCTCTTTACCATTGGCTTACATCCTTACCTGTACAGTAAGAACAACACTGGTGCTCATCACACTGTGTTGGAATAAATGAATGAATGACTACCCATCTAGGACTGTTAGATACACTGTTGCTTGGAGGCAAAGAGATGAAGTAGACATCTTCAGCTTTCCTCCTGTTCTCATTCTATGGTTTCTTTGACCACTAAACATTGGCTCTATTGCAATTTTGTTTTAAAAGTCGGAAAACCAAAATGCTTTCAGATGAAAGGCAGGGAGAAAAAACTTCCTCAGTGTATTTGCTTTAGTGCCAGGAAAGCCTACTAAATATCAATATCATTATCCATGATATCTTGTAAATATCATCACATGGATAAGCAATGTGAATTCAGAAAAAGTATGCATACAAACAGCACTAACTTGTGGCTGGAAGAAGAACTTTAACTGTGCCCAATTTTATTCAATCTCATACTAGAGCTGCCTTGTTTTCGTTGTGCATATATGAATGCAAGCAGCCGCCTTTCTGATGTCGAGCTACTTGCACTGAGAAGGAGAAACTGCTGAAGTCATGAGGCTGCTCCAGGCAGAGCCTCATGTGAGTCATATGAAAGCTCCACACTGCTGACCTCTGGCAAAAAGGGAGTGAGAGAGGACAGGAGAGGCAGAGGGGGAGAGGTTCAAGTGTGGGTTTTCTCCTTGAACCTGAAAGACTATGGGTCAAGAGCTGTGTGCTAAGAGTCTACAGCCTGGGTGCAGCTGCTATCACCGTTCCAAAGGAGGCGAGGCACACAGCAGCCGGAGGAGTCAGCCTGTGACCATGGAGGCTGAATTCCAGGTATTGGTATCCCAGGAGGAGCATCTTTCTCTATTGATAAACCAAGGAGTTCAGACAGACGCTCCCTTTCCGAAGCAGAGGTCTGATTCCTTCTGCGGTAGGTCGAAACCCATAAAAAAGAAAATTCTATTAAAGTCACAGAGAATTTATGGCTGTAGTTATCCATTGTGGGGATGTGCTTGTAAACCAAAAGGGAAAAAATAATCCTTGACTTTGTGCTGCACGAAACTCCCCTTGACTTGAAGTGGAAAAAGTGGTTCTTCTCCTGAAATCTCTAAGGTACTACATTGCAGAGCTGACAGGCTGCAGTATTGGTTTGTGGTGGATTCAAAATTTCAGTAATTAGCTCATATCTATTAGCCATGCCGTGCTAGAAGACTATTCCTCTAAAGTGATAAATTACACAATGTGTGTGGGGCAGAGGAGGCTGAGTTAAAGAAAAAAACGAAAAACATGTATCAAGGAGATTCAGGTTAACCTAAGCATTAAAGGTAAATGTATTCAAGTGAAGAAAGATTGCAGCATTTCCGCAGATGATACCATTATGGTCGTTTTGTTTTTTTGTTTTTGGATCTGACTTTCAGAAAGGTGCCTTTTGGGGGTGTAGGAAGAACCTTAGAAAACATCTTAAGGGTGAGAATCGGGTAAATTGAAAAAAGATGGTTTTGGCAGCGGCTGAATCTTGACTTTGCATAGATTTTACTCCTGCGCTTTCTTTTTTCTCTAGCTAACAGACCTAAAAGAAGCATCAAGCTGCATGACTTCATTTCACCCCAGGGGAGTGCAGGGGGCTGGTGCCCGGAAATTTGAGAGTAAAAGGCCACGGAGTAATAGCGATTCTTTTCAGGAAGAGGATCTGAGGCAGGGTTTTCAGTGGGTGAGTGAACCGCTGACGTTGATCTAGAAGAATTTAATGTGTGCTGGTCCCCGGGAAGCTGGTCCTCAACTTCCAGGACAATTACTGAGCAGGCCTTCCCAGGTAGCTTCAACAATACGGTTTCCCTGGGGGGAGCAGGGGAGTCAACACTAAAAATAAAATAAAAGAAAAGAAAAAATTGATCTTTCTGTCTTTTCCACCTCTCACCCCTCCCCTTCCTTTCAAGCAGAGGAAGAGCCTCCCTTTTGGGGCCGCCTCATCTTACTTGAACTTGGAGAAGCTGGGTGAAGGTTCTTATGCTACAGTTTACAAGGGGATTAGCAGGTGAGTTACAGTTGCAGGAGACTTTAAAAGATGAGGGTTTCATCCCCCTCCTTTTACATTATAGAGCCAGATGACACAGTACAGAAGTTCACAGCGTTTGGAACCTGTATAAGACACCAGGGCCAACAGGGAGAGAGACATGATGACTTAAATAGCCTTAAAATAAAAATAAACCTGTCCTACTCCAATTAAAACCAGCTCACTAAAATGTTTATTAGCCTTTCCTCTCTTTTATTCCATTAAAATAAAGTAGACTTTCTCTACTATTAACCAAAAAGAACAATTACTGCCTGGTGGGAAACACAACTGGGAAGGTATTTCTAGAGAGTTTTTCATATGTAAGTCACAATGATAAAGTTTTACAATTGTAATTTATTAAATTTGCTGCTAATTCTTCCACCTTGCCTTCTTATAAAAAATCTGAAGTTGGTTTCTGCAAAGTATGGAATACGCAAAAAATGATAAATCCTGAGTTTTCTACACTTGCAAAATATGCAAATAACCGGAGAATAAAAATACTACTTATCCAAGACAATTACCCATTTTGGAAAATTGAATTCCATTGCCTTTTAGGGTGGGAAGTTTGGAAGGTCTTATTTCTTTCATTTATCTTACTTGGATGGAGAAAAATAATGGCTTGATAGTGGTTAAATGTTAATTTTAGAAATTTAATATAAACACTACAAAATTAAGTACTTATTATTTATCTTAATGGTTTGTGATTTTTATGATTTTTTTACTTGTTTTATAAGGGAAATACAGTTTAAAAATATTGTATAGAAGCAAGATTTAATTCACACCTGCAGATTGTCATAGGAATTAATGATAAAAAAAATTATTTCTCCTTCAAGAAACTCACCAGGAATAGGATGAAAAGTGCATTGGAAGTACATGTTCAAGTGCACAGGGATATAAGTAGAGGTGTGCAGCTCACTTAGGGATTTATAATAGAATAAATAAAAACCTGGTCACAAATAGTCATCAAGGCAGGACTGGGTAAATAATCACCGTAGTGTGAAATTGTATGCAGCCATCTGCAGTATGAAGTAGATGTACTAATATGAAAAGATGTCCAGTATTTTAAAAGAAAAAAAGCAAGTTACTGAACAATACATACTCTTTGATCCCTTTTAGGAAAAAAAACACTCAGATGTATTATACATATATAGATTTGTATGTACATAAAAGAGTCTGGGGAAATACACAAGAGATTAGTTATTTCTAGTGGTTGAAACGGGAGCAGGGAAACAAAGATCACTCTTAAACTTCTCACTTTATTCCCCACCACAAAGGCATTACATTTATAATATAAAAATATGTTCAAAAATACCATAAAGATAGATGCCAAAAAGGCATTTGGTAAATTCAACATCAATTTCTAGTTTTTAAAACTCTGAACAAAACAGAAATAGAACGATAATTTCTCATTACCATGAAGGATATTTCAAATCAATAGCACACACACTTTTCTGTTAATTACAGAGACTTTCCTGGTAAGATTGAAATAAGGCAAAAATGACCATTATCCATAACTGACAAACAACGTCAAAAATAATTTTTTTGTATATGATATCATTGTCCCCCTAAAAAAACCAAAGAGAATCATCTAAGAAACTATTAAAAGTAGTAATGGAACAATAGGTAATCGGTTACAAAATCAATATATACCTATTAAGGTTGTCATATATATTAGAAATGATTATTTAGAAAATATAGTAGGAAAAGCTCCTCTCATAATAACGACAAAATGTGATGATTAACATTAAAAAGCAGAGCAGGATTTATGTAAAGATTTACTAAGGGACATCCAAGACTTAAAGAGTCAGACATTCATTCATTCTACTAAAGTCTATTAATTTTTCTAATTGTGATATTTATTATGTGTCACACACTACTTAAGCTAATAAGAATACATTGGGGGCTGGGGTTGTGGCTCGGAGGTAGAGCGCTTGCCTAGCATGTGTGAGGCACTGGCTTCAATTCTCAACACTGCATATAAATAAATAAAAGGAAGGTTCATTGACAACTAAAAAAAAAAAATGCATTGGAAAACAAAAGAGACAAATATCCCTGCTCTTATGGAGTGTGATAGGAGTGAGATAAACAGTGAACAAATCAGTAAACTACTGAATTTGTTGAAGGGTGAAAAGTGCCAGGGAGAATGAAAATGGCCTGCGTGGTGGTGCACAACTGTCATCCCAGCTCCTCAGGAGGCTGAGGCAGAAGGAATGCAAGTTGGAGGCCAGTCTGGGCAAAGTAGTGAACCCTGTCTCAAAATAAAAAGGTCTGGGGAGGTGGCTCAGTGGTAGAGCACCCCTGTGTTCAATCCCCAATAATTCATAGAAAAGAATGAAACAGAGAGAGAGAGAGAGAGAGAGAGAGAGCCAGAGAGCCAGAGTTGTTGTTGGATTACCATTTTAAATAGGGCTCCAAGAGGAGGCCTGGCCGAGAAGGAAACACTTGAACAGGGAACCTGTTGGAGGCAAGGAGTGAGCTATGTATTAGCACAGTGGAAGGCACGGGAGACTGCAAGTACAACAATCCCCGGGGGCAGAGTCAGCCTGGCATTGGAGGGGACAGTGGATAGAGATGAGTGCAGGCAGGAGGTCGTATGTGTGCATCAGGAGATTGCGTAGGTCTTGTACAATGACCAGTCCGAGGACTGATTAAGTACAGGGTATTTGAATTAAAAATTCTAATTGTGGGGCTGGGAGTGTGAAGCTTAGTGGTAGAGGGCTTACCTAGCACATGTGAGGCCCTGGGTTCCATCCTTAGCACTGCATAAAAATAAATAAATAAAATAAAGGTATTGTGCCCATCTACAACTAAAAAAAGAAGAAGAAAGAAATTCTAATTGTGCAAACATGTCAGTGTCTAATTTCAAGTTTTGATGTATTCTAGATATAGTAAATTCTCAGAGGATTAGATCCCCTTAGACACCAAAATCTACGAATCCTCAAGTGTCTTATATAACAGGGGGCAGTATTTGAATATAAATTAATACCTAATGCAATGTAAATGTTATGTAAGTAGTTGTTACATTGTATCATTTAGAGAAATGACAAGAAAAAAAAGTCAATACATGTTCAGTACAGACATAGTTTTTCCCAGATTATTTTCTTTTTTTTTTTATTTTTAATTTTTTATTGTGGGTTGTTCAAAACATTACAAATTTCTTGACATATCATATTCCACACTTTGATTCAAGTGGGTTATGAACTCCCACCTTCACCCCATACACAGATTGCAGAATCACATCAGTTACACATCCATTGATTTACA
>NW_026000005.1:21336390-21376881 GCF_001458135.2 Marmota marmota marmota
CCTGGGCCAGGACGGTTCCGGGACGGTTCCGGGAGCCGGAACTCGGCCGCCCCGCGCTCGGTGTTCGCTCCGATAAGATCAGGTTCTAAGAAGCACCCAGGCACTGAACCCTAGCAATCTGTCTGCAAGCCGCAGGCGAATTGCAGCCTGAAATTACCTGTTCTATGGCTGAATGAGCTGCGGTCAGTCGAAACAGGGATGGTGACGTCAGCTTTCCAACATGGTGGCTGCTGGCCTCCTCTGTGGTCTGACCGGTGTGGAGAACCGAGATGGACCGCTTCCTTCCCCCGTCTCGAACCCAGAATTCAGCCCTGAGTATGGTGCTTGCACGGCTGGCAGAAACTGCAGCGCTGTATCCCTGCGTCGCTATCTCCTTGTTTCCCAGCGCGCGCTGCAGACTCTAGCCATGGGGCGATTTGCTGAATAAGCAGTGTTACCCTCCGTGCGACAAACCTCTCGCGTTTGAGTCCCCGTAGCCGATCCTCGTGCGATGGAAATCCTTCCTCCAGGTTCCGGAGCACCCCACTATTGCTGGAAATTCCTAACAAGATATCCTTTAGCCGTCCTGACTTGTCATACTCCCACACAGTGAAGCAGCACACGGGGGCAATGCACTCCCCTCGCCGCCATCTTCCTTCTCGATCCCCCAGATTATTTTCAATCTGCAGTTGTTTTAACAGATACAGAACCTACAAATACAGAGGTCCAACTGTGTATTCTAAACTACAATAATTAAAATTATGCAGCACAGGGCTGGGGATATAGCTTAGTTGGTAGAATGCTTCCCTCACATGCCCTGGGTTCAATCCTCAGCACCAAAACCAAAAACAACAAAAAAAAGGCCAGCACAATATAAGAAAAGACAGATCAAAGAAACATGGTTTTGAAAAGTCCAGAACAGTTAAAGATCCAAGTATCACTAAAATATATAATCATGGTGGATTAAGGAGATAAATGAAAAAGAAACATACAAGAACTAGAAGAAAAGATACGTGGATTCTTTGTAACTTTTAGGCTGGAAAGTCTGTCTAACACTCAAATCAGAATCCATGAGAAAAGATAGGAAGTGTCCGTGGTGCCCCATATATCCAAGTATGTTCTAGGGATCCCCAGTTCTGAGACACCTTAATAGATGTTTCATTGAAACAGTTATGGAAAAATCAATATGGGCAGAACAAAACCAAATTCGATTCTTTATTATAGATTCTTTCAGTATTTTAAAAATGTCAGTGTATACTGTGACCTTCTAAGAACAATTAAGAAGCATTTTCTAAACATATTTGACCAAAAAACTTTTCTTGGGGGAGAGTAGGGTAGAATTTTACAGAAAGAGGCTCTAAGCAAAACTCTTTGGAAAATACTGAACATCATAAAAATCTTTTTAAGTTCAAAACTTCAGGGCTAGGGATGTAGGTCAGTGGTAGAGCACTTGCCTAGCATACATGAGACTGTGGGTTCAATCCTCAGCACCACAAAAATAAACAAACAAGTAAATAAATCTTCAAAGACATTATAAAGCAAATGAAAATAACTGGTGAGATGTATATGTAAGTATTTCAAGAAAAAAGTAGGCAATTTAGGGAAAGCACAAAAGAAATAGAAAATACTATGAAAACTCACTTGCATAAGTAAAGAAATTCAAGTGTGATAACGTCTTTAACTTATCACATAGGCTAAAATGTGAAGATAAAAACAAAAACATCCAAAAACAACAACAACACAAAACCCAGTTTGGTGTGGATGTGCCAAAGTGACATGAGAGCTAACTGAAAGATTCTTCAAAGGACAAATCTGCAAACATTTGAAAAACAAAGTAAAGTAATATCAAATTATAACCCAAATAATAAAACACCTATGAGTCCATACTGATATAAATAAATGGTTCAAGTTAATAAATAAAAGAGGAGAAATAAATCTCAAACATGTAGAATTCCAACCGGATCTCAAGGAGGTAGATCATAGCTCCCAATTCCTTGTGTGTAGTGACATTCATCCTGAAGTACAGAATGGAAAAGGGAAAGAGTAACTTTCCAGTAGAGAAACCTGACAAATGCTACCCCAGCCAGGTGGTCAAGGTCCACATCAAAGGACATAAGTCATGTCCACAATAGGTATCCTGAATATAATGTGAAGATGGCTCCTCCCCAAATTCATGATCCCAAACCAATCATAAGAAAAACAGAAAGATCCCAAGAGAGGAGCATCCTACAAAATACTTGACCAGTACTCCTCGAAACTGCCAAGATCATCAAAAACAAGGAAAATCTGGGAACTATCATAGCCAATAGTGGCTGAAGGACACATGACAACTGAATGGGATCCTGGACAATAAAAAGGACCATTAGGTACAAACTAAAGAAATCTTAATCAACTCTGGGCTTTAGCAAGTAATAACTTATCAATGTTGGTTCACTGTTTTCCTAAGTTTTCTGAAAAAGTGAAACTGTTCTTAAAAAAAAAAAAAGAAATCTAAAAATACAAAAAATAGAAACAAAACCCAGCTCAGTGTTAGCAAGGAATTGATGGAATGGCCACTCTCATGCCATCATTGTGTGATCACTTAGTGAATTCAAGTCAATGAAAACATGGGCACTGAATACCCTTTGACTCAGCAATTCCATATCTACCTAAGGAAATAATAATTAAGGTTGTATGAGAAGATGAATCTTTAAATATGATCATTATTGTATTTTTATAGTAGTCCAAAGGTAGAAACAATTTACACACGTTTGGAATTGGCTGAACAATTTAGTATGTTTACATGATGAAATATTAGGCCATTATTAAACATCATACAACACAATAAGGAATGATAAGAGAAAATGTTAAATGGAGAAAGATCAGATTACTGACAATATGATATAAATCCTGCTCTGTAAAAATCACATTTATAGTTGGTTGTGGTGGTGCAGGCCTATAATCCCAACTACTCTTGAGGCTGAGGTAGGAGGATCACAAGTTCGAGGCCAGCCTGGGCAACATAGCAAGAACCTGTCTCAAAATAGAAAGTAGAAAGGGCTGTGGCTGTAGCTCAGTGGTAGAGCACCGTAGGGATCAATCCCCAGGACCCCACAAACCAAAGCAACCCAACATATTTATACCTGCATTAAAATCTCTGTTCTTTTTCTTTTTCCTTTCTTCTTCTTTTTTTTTTTAATCTCTGTTCTGGGCACTTGGCTTACATCACAAACAAAACAATGAATAAGGGGAGAGTAGGAGGATGAAGGGGGAGAGAGAGAGAGAATGGTGAAGCCTGGGCAGATCAGGCAACACTTGCCTGATCAGGAGGCTGTTGTAAAAGTCTGGCTGGTTTTTGAATGAAGAAGTGACTTGTTTTGACTTTGGTTTTTAAAATGTGCCCCCAGCTACTCTGTTCGGTATAGATAGATGGAGTACAAGTATTTAAGCAGGGAGATGGTTAGGAGACCACTACAAGAAGTCAGATGAGAAGTAAGAATATCTTAAATGCACAAAAGGGAAATAAAAGAAACAATGCACATCAAACTATTATGAGGGCCGGGCATGGTGGCACATGCCTATAATTCCAGCAATTTAGGAGACTAAGGCAGCAGAATCACAGGTTCAAGGCCAGCCTCAGCAATTTAGCAAGGTCCTAAGAAACTTAGTAAGACTGTCTCAAAAAATAGAAAGGATGCTGGGGATACAGCTCAGCTGGTAGCATGCTTGCCTCACATGTACAAAGCCCTGGGTTCAATCCCCAGCACCCCTATAAAGAGGGGGTTGATTTCTCTGTGCTTCTATTTTCTTCAGTTTTTTTCTATAATGAACATACATCGCTTTAGTAGATATAGTGTTGTTAAAATATATGAATCATATATATGATATATACTTTACATATATATAAAACTTTTTGTTTGGAGAATATTTTTATGTACTTATATGTATATTTTTTTTTATTTGGAGATAATTGTAGATCCATATGCTAGAATATATTTTGTTAGAGAACTCCTTTTCTTAAGCCTTCTTTTTCTATTGCTGCTTTGAACCATGTCAATAAGTGAGTGCCATACTTCCCATCCCCTTTTCTAGGATAAATGGACAACTAGTGGCTTTAAAAGTCATCAGCATGAATGCAGAGGAAGGAGTCCCATTCACAGCAATTCGGGAAGGTAAGAACCAGAAAAGCAAACCCAAGAGATCTGTTTTGATTCCTGGATTTGGTAAAAGAATGCTTTGAGTTTATCTGTTAAACATCTGGTTTTTTATATTTATGAAAGAAATATTACCATTACAATTTTGTTCTTGATGCCAGTTTTCTAAGAAAACTTATACTACTATTTCATTATTTATTCTTGAGGACGTTAAGATTCAAAACTGTTATATCACTTGACCAAAACTTTGACCTCAAACAGTGTTTCTGAATACGTTCCAAGTGTTTGGCCTCATGCTGGTTGTGAAAACTGCATCTATACAACACCGAAAAAATTCATATGAAATTTAAAAAAAAAAATCATCCAAATTATTAGTGGGAAATTTGCCTAAATGTAGCAAATGTTTCTTTCCTCATAGTTGAAAAACTCTTTTGGGAAGGCATATACTTTAAGAGTTGTGTCTGTATTTCCTTTGTACCCTGGTTGGTATAGCAAATGAGGAAGGATGGACTTGGGTTTGCATTGTAGGTCTACCATTACCAGTGGTGTGGTGTTGGGTAGATTGCCCAAGACTTAGTTTATTGTAGAGAGAGGATAATAATAGTCCATGTTTCACAAGTTGCTATGAGGATTAAACAAGAATATATATACAAGGCACTTATCACAGAGTCTGTTTTCAGACTTCAGTAAATGTTGGCTCTTATTATTCCATTCTTGCTCCTTTCTTTGGATAATTTCTTGTTGAGCATAGAGATAACTAATAATTTACACCATAAAAATTGAAAAGCCAGGCTGAGGTAGGAGGATCACAAGTTTGAGGTCAACCTGGGCAACTTACCAAGACCCTGTCTCAAAATAAAAAATAAAAACGACTGAGGATATGGCTCAGCAGTAAAGCACTTGGCTAGACTGGGTGAGGTACTGGGGTGGACCCTCAGTACTACAAAAAGAAAAAAGAAAGAAAGAACAGCCAATAGAGTGAATAAATCATTAAAAATACAATGTATCAACTTTTTTACATGGGCCATTTAAAATGAAATTGAGATTACTGTCCATTTTAGCAAAAAACAAAAGAAATGCCTTTCCCTGGCTTTACTTTCTCTCCCTTTTATCTTCTCTTTTTACTGAGCACATATTATGTGCAAAGCATATTGCTGAGTGTTCTGAAGGATGAGAAAGCTCCAGTCTCTTTTCTATGTGGTTTTCCATGTGGAGCAGATAATTCATGGAACAAGTGTGTAAAAGATATTGTAAACCAAGACAAGAACCAGTGGTCTCATTATGGCTAATGGAGTCAGTAGATGCTGAGCTTAGGATGGGTTTATGCAATCAGGCATGGAAAAAGCAATTCAGCAAATGAGTTTATAACTGAATTTAATGCCATTTTCAAAGTCTTTCAGAGCCTCTGGGGAATACATCACTTTAAATTTAAGTGGAAGGGCCAAATGGCTGTCAGCTTAGCCAGGGACCCATCCTGGTAGGATCAGGTGCATTCTGGGGAATGCATGGTTTTAAGTGTGTAATACCATGGAAGCTGCATTTACTGATGTACTTATTAGTGGTCCCTGTGAAAGATGATCATGTTTGGAAGAAATGTGTGGATAGGATAAAGAGTATTTCTGAATAGAATAGAAATCACCAGGTCACTCTCCTTCAGGGATGGGATCCAGGTCCATGTTCACTTCATTCTCCAGTTGTGGCCTTTGTGAGCTTGATTGTGTAAGGCCAGTGTTGCTGCTTAGCTTTTGCCCACAGCCACGTTTTTCAGGTTGACATTTGAGGCTAACAGTGAAATCTTTTTGCTGGATTTGCTAACAGATGGTTCTCAGCATGGTTCAGAAAAGCTGGATCTGTCTTGTTCCGTGTGCTAGATGCTTCTTTCATTGCACTTTTACCAACGAGCTGCCTCCCGGTCACAGGTGCTTACAATTACATTTAGTATTGAACTGAGGACATTCTTGGTTGGTTTTATGAACTTCCCTTACTGAAAGGTTTGCAATGTATAATAATAAAAACCACAAAAGGATTTTTGACACTTTGGAGGTTGTTAGGCTTCCAGTTTCCAACAACGAATGTTTCTTTTTCCATCAATATAAAAACTTGGAGTCCTTGTCAGAGAGGCCCTCTCCCTTCAAGATGTGAGGCCTCATTTAAGAACTTTGGCACTGTCCCATTTCTCCCGAAAGAACTTGAAGGATGTGCGCCCAGGGAGACAGGAGGTTAACTGAGTAGGGCTGGAAGGCAAAATAAGAACAGCTGGAGTTCATTAGTTAAAATCCAGGGTCACTAGCTAAAAAGGCAACCAAAAGCCAAGTGCAGAAAAACCAAGTGAGTACCACAGCCTGCTTTAAAAAGCCTTGAAGCAGGAATTACTTCTGAGCAGTTTGGCTGCTCTGATGGCAAAGCAGCCAGAGACGAATTGAGGAGGATTTTGCTACATGAACAGTCTCTCTGTATGTTATAGGGAGAATACACGTGGCAGTTTATTAGTCTGGTCAAGTACAATACTATTTGTTTTTATTTGATCTTGACATATAATATTATGAAATTAGCAAAAGTATAAACAGCACTAAGGAAAACGTCTTAATTCAAGTTCCAGGTCCTTTTTATACCTCTTTCAATCTTCTTAACAACCTTTAGAGATAGGTGTTATGATTGCACTGTAAGACACAAACGAAATCTCTCTGATTCAAAAATCCACAACTTCCTATGCATTCATTCTACAAATATTTATTGAGTACCTGCTGTGGCCAAGCACTCTGCTGACTGCTAGGTACACAGCACTGCACATGTTTCTTACATTATTTTGCTAATTAAAAAGATCAGAAGCTTTTGCAAAAACTTAGAAAATCTTTCACAATTGGCTCAAAATTATATTTCAAATGTTTCTTCTCATATCTAGAAGAAAATATGTTTGTGTTTTTATATCAGGATGAAGAGTCTTCATTTTATTCAACTCTTCATCAATATCTTAGTAATATACCTTATTTTAAATATCTTTGTACAAATGTTCAACTTTTGGTTTAAACCTAGGACCTTCGATTATTACCAGTATTTTCTTAGGAAGCAATCGTATAATTAACCTTTTCTAAGAACCAGGCATACAAGGTGGCCCCTCTCCATAATCAATTTTTTAAACCCCTTCATGAACTCTTGGTAGTAAAAAGTGTTATTTTTGTTGTAAAGATGAAAGAATCTGAGTCTCAGAGAGGTTAGGTGACTTGTCCAAGGTCACAGAGCTAGTAATAAGAGTTATTAGGTATTAGAATCCATATCTATTCTATTTACAATTTTTTCTACTTTATTATATAAATTTGGAAATGCTTGGTCTAAGCATTTCTTTTTTAACAAGATTAAAAGTGAAAATAGAAATCTGTTTTTATGATGTTCTCTGTATAAACATTAAGGAAAATGCGGAAGAAACATTTTTAAAGAAAATAATATTGTATATTTAGCAATTCTGATTCTATCATCGATTCTACAACACCAGTAATTGCATTCTCTAAATTGGAAAGTTTCAGCTAAGGATCTTTTAAGACCATTTGCTTTTAGGAAAATTACAGAGTAATTATTTCCAATCCATACAAGAGAAAAGTAAGCCAAAAAATAGTCCAAGGAGCCTTACTGAGGTCATGGGATGAGACAAAGGAGGGGTGTGATTCGAATCTCAGAGTTGTTCCTGGTGTGGTGGAGCATACCTGTAATCCCAGCTACCTGGGGAGCTGAGGCAGGAGGATAGCAAGTTCAAGGCCAGCCTGGGCAATTTAGCAAGACCCTGTCTTAAAATAAAAACATTGATAAATAGTCTGCAGTGGAATGCAAGCAAATCACATCACACACAGCAAATTCACATGTGCATGGTTAGATCTTTATAAAACAAAATGAAGGTATGTGATGGAAATTATAATTCCAGAAAAATCAGATGATAACCTCCTCCTCCTCCACCTCCCCTCCTCTTCCTCTTCTTCCTCCTCCTCCTCCTTCTCTTCCTCCTGCTCCTCCTCCTCTTCCTCCTGCTCCTCCTCTTCCTCCTCCTCCTTCTCTTGTCCTTCTTCTTCTTCTTCTTCTCCTTCTCCTTCTTCTTGCATCAGGGATGGAACCCAGGGACATATAACCACTGAGCCCCATCTCCAGCCCTGTTAGTTATTATTTTTTTATTTTGAGATAGGGTTTTATTAAATTGCTTAGGGCATCACTAAATTGCTTAGGCTGGCCTCAAACTTGCAATCCTCCTACCTCACTCAGCCTTTTGAGTTACTGGGATTACAGATATGCGCCACCGTACTCGCCCAGAGGATAACTTCATATCTGACATTTGTCTTAATGTTTATCTAGATTGTATCTTTTATTGGAATGTATAACTTGACTCATTGACCTGATCCATGTCAGAGAAAATGGGACTATAACTGCAACCCCACTTTTTTTTTTCTTTTTTTGTAGTGCTAGGGATCAAATTCAGAGCCTCATGCCTGCTAGGTCAGAGCTTTACCACTGAACTACACCCCAGCACACCGACTCTTTTTTATTCAATGTCTAGTGGGAGTTGAGGTGGGTTGCCTTATTGACTCCTACATAAACTCATTACAAGTGGCCTGCTCTTTATTAATTCTCAGTACTTATTGACCACCACATTCAAGGCCTGTGTTAGTGCTGGAGATGGGAAAATAGGGATGGATTCAATCCATACTCAAGGATCCCACAGTCTGGAGAGGACTCTGACCTGCAGGCACTCACCACGACTTGGGGAGACAGCCTTGCTCTCCCTTGTCATCATCTTCCATATTTTCTTCACATCTCCAGGACAAGGAAGAGACATTGTGACCCATTGCACTTGAAAAGCATTACTTTTCCTAAAACTTCATTAAGACACAAAATCCAATGAAATGGACAAAACCAAGATATTAAATATTCTCTTATCATTGTGAGATGAAAGTGATAATTGTCTGAATTTTGAAATAGCTCACATTATCATATTACTATCTAGATTTGTAGATATCTTATGAACAGAATCAAAATCAACCATGCATGATTTTTCCTGATCTTTGGGATTGTGTTTCTTTTTTCATGTTTCTTCTGATTTTCTGGATGTTTTCATGATCAAGCCAAGTAGATACGTACAAAATTCTTACAACAATACCTGGGATGGCCTAAATACTCAATGAGTGTTAGCTATTATCATTGACATCATTTATAAAATTACTTCATTTGTTTTTTTCTTTTGCAGTGCTGGTGGTTGAACCAGGGCCTTATGCATGGCAGGCAAGTTCTCTACCACCGAGTTACACCCCCATCACTGAAATTACTTTAGAAGCACCATATAGCTCAGTGGTACAGCATGTGCTTACCATGTGGGAGGCCCTGGGTTTGATTCTCAGCTCCACATTAAAATAAATAAATAAATAAACCCCATTGTGACTTGTCTGGAGCTTTAAGCACCCTGCACCCCATTTATTTGTGTGTCTTTTTGTTGAAGAAAAACAAAAAATAATGTCAGGCACAGTGGCACAAGCCTGTAATCCTAGCTACTGGAGATACTGAGGCAGAAGGATCACAAGTTAGAGGCCAGCCTCAGCAACTAAGTGAGAATAGTGTCAAAATTTAAAAATAAATAAAGATAAAGGGATGGGGAATGTAGCTCAGAAGTAGAGCACCCCTGGGTTCAATCCCCAGTTACATAGATAGATAGATAGATAGATAGATAGATAGATAATACTTGAAATATGATTATGAAAACAGCAATTTTACCAGAATCAGAATGCTGATTTTAGGATCTGTCTCCCTTTTTCTCAGTTGACTTTTTCATCCTCAATATGTTTAGTCTGCAGAACAGGCATTACATCCTACTGCAAAGATTATAAGATGTCCTTGAAATTTGAAGAAAGACTGTTTTTCCCTGGGTTTGAGACTCTCATATTTGAAGCTAAAGACATTTTTGGTCCTGTAGTGCATACACTCAACCACATACCAATGCCACCACAAGATAAAAGCTTTAAACATTATGGGCTCTTTCATGCAAACTCCCTATAAATTACTCAGTAAAATTCAGTTTCCACATAGCTATTTCAGTAGTCTCAGGCATTAAAAAAGCACTAGTAGGGGCTGGGTTGTGGCTCAGAGGTAGAGAGCTAGCCTAGCAAGTGTGAGGCCCTGGGTTTGATCCTCGGCACCACATAAAAATAAATAAATAAAATAAAGATATTGTGTCTACCTACAACTGAAAAATAAATATATTAAAAAATATCCGTAATAGACATGGCCGTAAAGCAGAACATTTGGGAGGGAGAAGACTAAAGAAACAAGGAATAAAAGGATCTGAATCAGAAACACTCTCTACCAGCCAACAATGGGTGGAATTTATTGATAACATGAATATACCAGATGTTGTTCTGTGTACCCTAGACACAGCAATAAGCAAAAAAGATAGAAGTCCCTATTGTTGATGAATATTATATTCACAAGGATCAAGGCAGACAGTAAATGTATGTGTGCATGTATATACACGTGTGCATGTATGTATTTTGTGTCTGGTGCTGGTAAGTGCTATGGGAAAGAATGAAGCAGGGTCCAGGGATAGAGGCCTACTGGGGTGGGATGGGGTAGAGAGCTGCTTTTTCATCTACAGTGGCCAAAGAAGCCCAGACCTAATGTGTATCATCTGGCCAAAATCCTAAAGGAAGTGTGCAGAGAGCTGAGGAAAGAGAGTGGCAAGTAAAAGGACTGCAAACCTGAGACTTCAGAGAAGAATTGTGTTTGCAAGTTCCCCAGGAACAGGTAGGGGGCCAATGTGGCTAAAGCCCAGCAAGCCAGGGTGGCAGTGTGAGGAGATGCCCAGGAGTGATGGGCATGGTTGGATGAGCAGAGGTGGGGCTGGCCAGAGCAGGAACTTCGGATTTTATTGAGTGAGATGAAAGGTCACTGCAGGGTGTGGATCCCTCTCCAGTGAAGGATCCCAGTGGTTAGCTGTGGAAGAGATGGTAGGATCAGGGGGACCAGTTAGGAGGCATTTACAGCAGTTCTGCCAGGGTAGGATGGTGACTTGGCTCAGGAAGAGTGCAGAGGACCAGGCCCGTGAGGGCTTCTGGAATGTCTTGAAAGTCTTGCCAACAGATTTGCTGATGGATTGGGTGAGGGTGTGGGGAAAAAAAGAGAAGAGAGAAGTAGCCAT
This sequence comes from Marmota marmota marmota, assembly GCF_001458135.2. NCBI lineage: Eukaryota > Metazoa > Chordata > Mammalia > Rodentia > Sciuridae > Marmota > Marmota marmota. Next base: position 21,347,668 of record NW_026000005.1, read on the forward strand.
TTGCCAGAGCAGCGAACCTTCATAAAATGAATGAATGGCTTAAAAATATTTCTGCAAAAAAAGCTGTGCCCTGTAAGGGCTGGGGATGTGGCTCAGTGGTGGGGCGCTCGCCTAGCACATGCGTGGCCCTGGGTTCGATCCTCAGCACCACATAAATATAAATAAGTAAAATAAAGGTATTGTGTCCAACCACAACTAAAAAATAAAAGAAAAGAAACTGTGACCTGTAGATAAAACTAATCAGACAAATATAAATCAAAACAGAGAAATGGCAGAGTTCCTAATAAGTAAAATAATCAAGAAAATTACATGAAATAAAGATTTATATTCACTGTTGTTAGTAGTCTCATCCAAGTAGATATCATTCCTTGAGCTTTTTAGCAAATGATAGTTTGAAGTCATCATGATTAATAAAACATACGATCATGATTTTTAAAATAAGCATAAGGGGTTTTAGTAATATAATTAAGACTAAAATTGTATTAAAAATCTTAATATTCTTAGCAATGTCAGCTTTACCATGTCCTTTTAAAAATTTTTTTTTAAGGGATCAGGTCCAGGGCTTAGTACATGCTAGGCAAGAACACTGGGTGCTAGGGATCAAGTCCTGGGTTTTGTGCATGCTAGGCAAGAGCACTGGAGCACTGAGCCACACTCCTAGCCCCTAATATCTAATTTTGATACATACTTTGTAGTGTGTGTGTGTGTGTGTGTGTGTGTGTGTGTGCGATTGTATGTGTATAAGAGGGGAAAATTATGAAACAATTTATAAGTAAAAATATACATAAAATACAAGCATTCTCAGTAAATGGTCAGAAGTCATGGTTATAAATACAGAAAGTGTTGAAAACTCTTGCAGAAACATACCAAAAGCAAGACTTTAAGACTGGGTGTGGGGGTTTAATAGGTTCAGTGTGAAAGGGGCATAGAGAAGCAGATTTGAGGACATTAATTTGAATTTGCCTTTGAGTAATGCTTTCCAAGCGTTCTGCAAAAGGGAGTGGAGTCCATCCTCGCATCAATCCTGTGGAGTAAAGTCAGGAAAGCTGATAGGACTTTTCACTGGGAGTGGCTGCATGGAGACTTGGGTTGAGATACTCTCCAGAGATACTCAGATAGAAAGTGACAGGGCCAGGATTCATGTAGGGCTTCTGGCTCCACAGACAGTTCTCCCTTAAGACACTCAATAAATATGCTTGATAAATTAAGTGCTTACTCTGGCTGAGTGTTAATAGGTGGTGTGGCGGGGCATCCAAAAGAGAGAGAAAGTCATCTCTCTATTCCCATGTAGTCTTTGGTCTGGAACTTGAGAAATGAAACAGATGCCTGTGGAACTTACTGATTACATTTATAAAACAGTGCATTTGTAAAAGCAAAATACTGAATTTAGTCCAAAAAGACTTTGGGAGCAAACAGTATAAATTAGAGCATAATAGGATTTTGAACTCCTTTGGTGGTAAGAGGGTCCCAGTTCCAACCAACTTAATAAAGAAGGAAATGCACTAGCCCACAGATCTGATAATTAAAGGTTTGCAGGGTACAAACAGTGATGGTGGGAAGCCACGTATCTCCATCACTCAACATTGGTTTTCTCTGCCTTAGTTTTATTCCTAGGCCTGCTTTCACCAGGTGTTGGTAATTTGGTACCAGCAATTCCTGGCTAAATCCCACAAATTCATTTCTCACGGTAGAAAAGAAAGCACCTCTTTCCTGATGGTACCACCAAAGTAGGGCTCTCCCAGGCCTGGGTTTTGTGCCTGTATCTGAACCAATCATCCATCACTGGGGCTGATCTCTGGTTGGGTTGTATGCCCACATTGAATGGAAGTGAAGTCAGCCACAACAGAAGGGCATGGACTAAGTCAGAAGAGGGTTGAAACAGAGAAAAACAGAGGTGTCCCCATTAGAAGGGAGAATGGCTGTCAGAGGGCTGTAATAAGGATTCATTATAACTGGATAAGATTCATGCAGGAAATAACTTTGTTCCCCAATTTGAGTACTTAAGTTTGTTTGCTTGTTTTTAATCTTAGGGAATTCTATACTAGGAGGGAGTTGGTGCAAGAGATTTGTGAAATGCAGTTGTATCTACAGAACTTTTATACTGACATTTCTTTTCTTTCCTCCTTCTCTCTCTCCTCAATGATGGGGGTTGAATCCAGGGTCTCACACATGCTAGGCAAGTGCTCTACCACTGAGCTGCATCCCAACCCTCTTTTAAGTATTTTTTTTAAATATTTATTTATTTTTTAGGTGTAGATGGACACAACACAATGCCTTTATTTTTATGTGGTGCTGGTAGTCGAACCTGGGTCCCACCCGTGCTAGGCGAGCGCTCTACCGATGAGCCACAATCCCAGCCTTCTTTTAAATCTTGAAGACACTATTTATTAATTCAGGAATGCCCTGAGCTGAGACTTATCATCTCCTTATGGTGGCTTTTCTGGTTTTTGCTCTCCTGAAGACAGGGTCTTCCTATCTCTAGAGCCCTCAATGATAGCCTTTCAACTCTGTTCCCAGCCACTCCTGGCCTTTGTGATTACTTCTCCCTTTTAAAGGGCTGCCTTTAGCCATCTAAGAGCAACCTGTGATTGAAGAGTCAAGAAACTCATCGGCCCTTCCCCTCTCTTCCCCTGACTTCCCAAGTCGGCTCTCTCTTTTCAAGTTTGCATTTTTTGTCTTTCCACAGTGGTATGCAACATTCCCTAAGAAAGCCTTTCCACTCTCTAATATGCCTCAACAAATCTTCGCCCTATGCTTCCCAGTTATAATCACCTCCACTGACCCTGTTGACCACTAGCAGGACTTTGCATTTTGGAACCCGTCCTACGTTGCAAAGTCCTGCTCTAGAAGGCAGACAATCTATTTCCTGCTCTCCCAGCGGCCTTTATCTCTCCAGGCCCCTACTCCTATTGCAGTGGAGCAGGGATGATGAGATTCCCAGAGGAGAGCATTCACAAAGTGCTCTGAGTGCTTTGATGAAATTGATGAGGTAAACAGAAACAGATTTTGCAACCATTCTAGCCTGTAAGAATGATAAGTTGTATATATGCAGTGATTTTACCATTTAAAAAATAATGGACTTTGTCATTTTAAGTATTCTTTCCAGAGAGATTTATTTCTTGCTGTAAGAAAACAGAATGCTTGATTTGAAACGTTTAAAAAAATAAATACGGCTTGATAGCTTTTAAAACAGGACTTTCGTTATCAGTGATTGATTTAATATTTTGTTTAATCTTTCAGCTTCTCTCCTGAAGGGCTTGAAACATGCCAATATTGTGCTTCTGCATGACATAATTCAAACCAAAGAGACCCTGACATTCGTTTTTGAATACATGGTGAGTTCTCCAGCATTTTACAACACATGAAGGAGAGGCCTGGTGCTTGTATAATGAATCTGTTAATATTTTATGGCATGGTAAAACTTTCATTACAATGTGGAAGGGAGCATGGAAATTTCCATTATATTGTGATTTGTGAAGCCTTAATGTTCCTGTATCCATCTTTAGTCCAGCTTCTTTGTCCACTCTTTTTATTTTTTATTTTTTTGATACTAGGGATTGAGCCCAGGGTTGCTGTACCACTGAGCCACACCCTAGCCCTTTTTATTTTTAATTTTGAGACAGGGTCTCTCTAAATTTCTAAATCTGGCCTCAAACTTGCAATCCTCTTGCCTTAGCCTCCCAAGTTGCTGTGATTTCAGGGATGTGCCACCACACTTGGCTTCCTTGTCCACTATTTTTGCTGTCTCTTTTCCTGTCTCCACCAATAATAAACTAGGATTTTGAATTTGCCTTCTACATAAAATTTTGCCCTTTAAAAACAACCTATTTTTAATCACTAGTTGAGCAGAACCCAACATTTATTTCATTGATAACCAAGATATGTCACAAATATTTTAAAATTATATGTAAGCTTATTAAAGAACAACTCATTTTGTACTTTTAAAGAAAAAAAGATTCAAATGAGCAGAAAGAAATCACAAGGCGCGTGTACTTGCCTTACCTCCAAGGATCCTTGGAGGATGAAAAATTCCTGTGTTGTGTTCAGTGCCAGTCATTCATAATGAGCATCTCCATTTGTGCCAAGAAAAAGGCTTCCTTCTATAAGCAGCCTGTTAGAAAGACACATTGTGGTTGACCTTAATAGTGTAGTCTCAGAAAACCTGGTTATATTCCTTTAACACCTTGGTCTCAAAATCCTTAACTTCATCATTCGTCCTTCATGGTCAGGTCTGTGGTCTGCTTTAGGACAACATCCCAGCACCCCTGACTTCACTCTTGTCTTCTCTTCCTCTGCTGCTCCATTCAGCACACAGACCTGGCCCAGTATATGTCTCAGCATCCAGGAGGGCTTCATCCTCACAACGTCAGGGTGAGTACTGCAAAGGTCAGGCTTTCCTGTCCACAGCAGATTTTTTTTTTTTTTTGGTCCTGGGATTCACCACTGAGCTACATCCCCAGCCCTATTTTGTATTTTATTTAGAGCCAGGGTCTCACTGAGTTGCTTAGCGCCTCACCTTTGCTGAGGCTGGCTTTGAACTCGCAATCCTCCTGCCTCAGCTTCCCAAGCCGCTGGGTTACAGGCATGCACCACCATAGTCCAGCTACAACAGAAGAATTTGGAAACAGATTTACATCACATAGCCAAGTACCATGACACCAAATAAGAGATGGTCCTCACTGATATTTTAGAGAAATATCAAATAAATAAATAAATAAATAAATAAATAAATAGTTGTCCCTTGAGAACTGGAGCAATATCTAGCTATTTTCTGGGTAATGTAACTCTGTCAGTCATCAACATCATGTCAAGTTGTCCTCAGAAATATAAACTAATTAAAAAGGATTATATTAAAAGAAAAGAAATAAAGGTAGGTCTTCATAAAATAAATGCCTTTTTCATGGGAGACTACTGTGGCCCATGATAAAATTTGCATTGCTTGTTCTAGTGGATCCTATTATACATATGGGACTAAATTCCATTTTCTCAGTCATTAGAATAGAAATAATAGTAAATGCTTAACTAGCAGTAATTCTACATTATAAATTTTAGAAGTCATTTATATTTCATACTTTCTACTCCCTAAGGTTTTATTGGCATTAATTAATTGATCAACTCTTAGAATAACCATATGAGATTTGTATAGGATATATTTATTCATTGAACTAATATTTATGTATTCATTTATTCATTCACTCAAGAAATACTGAGTACTCAGCGTTATATTAAGTTCTATAGTTTTAATAACAAGTTATGTTTCTTATTTTCAATGAGCCTAAAGTGAAATAAGATACATGGACTCAACTAGGCAGTTTGAAGTGCAGTACTAAGAACTATATATACGTTAACTAAGAATATTATGGGAATACATGGTGAGTGGACCTAACCTAGTCTTGGGTCTGGTAGGGAAGATTGAGGATAAAACCTGTAGAGTGGGAAAAAAAAATTAACATAACTATGGATGATGAGATAACAAACTAACCAGGGAAACCAAGAAGGAATGTCTAGTCTGTTGAGGACTCTGCTAAGGATGAAGTCCATTAACTCATCTGCATGACGATGGGATTTATTTTTTTATGTCAGTGTTTAGCAATTTGAATGGAGGACAATTGGAGAAAGTAAACATTTGGACTGATCCAGAGTTAGTTTTACCAGACCCGTGAAAAGAAAAGCCAGGTAAGCAAGAGGAGATGAGGAGATTGCTAAAGTGATGGTCAGCAGCTTCTAGACAGTGTCTAAACTGAAGATAGGAAGTGAAGCTAAGCAGTTGCTCAGTAGAGGATAGAAGGGCCAAGGAACTGGAGCGTTGATTAAACAGAAGACCAGGCAGAAGAAAGATAACGGAGAAGGACAGGTTTTCAGGTCTGAGTGACTTACATAACCAGACACTGTCCAAAATGATGACAATGATAAAAAGATACAGGCATGATTCCTGACCTTCAGGACCTTGCACCTAAAAACAGCAGATAAGATATATACACTGGTGTTACCGTGGGACATTTGTGAATTATGCCAAGTAAGAAATGAGACCTGGTACTGTAGACTTGCAAAGAAGACTTCTGGAAAAGTTTCAAGCTTTAAAAGATGCACTGCATTCGAAGAGGCTGGAATAGCACAAGATGGTCCTGGGGGAGGGAATGCTCTCAGAAAAGGCACAGAGTGGGAAGTCAAGGATGTGCTTAAGGAAGAGGGACCCTGAGTTCTGCCCTGTTAGGGCTAGAAGCACTACAGTGTTTTTCAGTCTACAGGTTCTTACCAATGAGTGGGTCATAAAATCAATTTGGTGATTAGCAACCAGCATTTTAAAAACAAAATAAAATGAATGAGAAGCGAATAGAAAACATTATAATGCATTTCACTTAGAGCAAATATTATTTTGTGCAACTTTTGTTCTGGTTGTAACCATACTTATATTTATGTATGGAGATAAATGCTGGATGTGTATGTATTTCTTACTGTGGATTGCAGTCAACAAAGCTTCAAGGCACAGGGCTGGTCTGACTTCCTTATTTTGCATACAAGGGATCCAGAATTTGAGAGGACCACTATAATGCCTGAGTTCATGGAACCAGACTTACTGTTACTAAAAGTGACACCTGGTTAAGATTCTTTTCTATAAGTGCCATACTGCATTTTTTGTTATGTTGGCCTGAAATACAGAGAATATTAGTGAAGCAGGGTATACAGTCTAGGGAAATAGATCAGGTGGCTGAGAGCCTTATTTTCTCAGAGGTATGGACTTTATTCCTTAGTATAGGCATTACAGGGGTTTGAGTTCAGAGAGAATGACACAATCAGAAGGAAATGTTTAGGACTGTGATCTGTGGGATGGATGAAAAGGAAACAGAGGCTAGAGTCAGAGATTCCAGTTAGGAGTTATCTAGGATGTGGTCTAGTCTAGCACTTCTCAAACTCTATTGGCAGACAAGTTACCAGGGGATCTGATTCAGTATGTCTAAAGTTAAGCCTGAGTTTCTGCATTTCTGACATAATCCAAAGTGATACAGATGCTGCTGGTGAAGGACCAAACATTGGGTGGCATGGATATAGGTAAAAAGTCATAAAGCCTAAATTATGGTAGTGATGGTAAGAATGGAAAGAACTGTGAAAAACAACAATAAAGAAGAGTTTACTTTTGGCTTGAGGGCTAACTGGGCACAAGGAAGGAAAGGATGGGGCTGTTCAAAATCATTTTGAACTTGATTGACAAGGAGAATTATAGCTTTATTAATAGAAATAGGAGAAGTTGGTTTGGGGAGGGAGAAGAGTCCTGTGAAGACATGTCCAGTTGAGATGGGATACCCAAAGGGAATGAGCAGCAGGCAATTGAGGAGGATCTTGGTGCTCAGGAGGGAGCTGTGAGCTGGAGATGTAGATCTGATGGTAGTTAACTCATGAATTTTGGAGTAAAAGACAGGAGAGTAGGCAGACATGGTGGCGCATGCCTGTAATCCCAGCAGGTCAGGAGGCTGAGACAGGAGGATTGCAGGTTCAAAGCCAGCCTCAGCAACAGTGAAGCACTAAGCAATTCAGTGAGACCCTATCTCTAAATAATATCAAATAGGGCTGGGGATGTGGCTCAGTGGTCAAGTGCCCCTGAGTTCAATCTCCAGTACAAAAAAAAAAAGGAGAGTAGATAACCAAAAGTGCATCAAGAGAAGAGGATTGAGGATGGAACTTTCAGTTTAAGGATGAGAAGAGGGACAGGATAGCAAGTGACAAAAGGGAGCAGCTTTCAGGAATGTACACAACCTGAGAAATACTTTGTCATGGAAGTCAAGAGGGGCATGGTGGAGAGTATCACCAATACAAGAAATACAGTTAAAAAATCATCCTCTTCGGAGGTCCTGGAGTTGGGGCTGCAATTGTTTGAGGGGATGTGACATCAGTGGTCAGGGGACTGAGAGAAACTACTAATGTTCCTGTGGAACTGCATTTGAATTTTATAAAAACGTAATGGATAGAGAGGAGAAAACCTATAGTGGCGGTGAAGACCCTGATGCCATCTATGTCACATTGATATCTTCTGATGGTCATGAATATGTTGTAAAAAGAGAACGTACACTAAGATGGCCCAAGTCAGTCTGCCAGAAATGAAACCATTGAGGTCAGTTTTAGAGAGATCCTTCACATGTGCTATCAAAAGTGTACACAGCTCCACTGAGATTCCTGAATTCCCAATTGCACCTGAAATTGCACTGGAACTGCTGATGGCTGGAACTTCCCAGATGGTAAAATAAAATAAATTATAATGAAAGAATTATCCTCTTGGCTTCAAGGGCTTTGTAGATCTGTGAGGGATACACTAATAAGCAGAGGAACTTATTGGGGGTATATGGAGGCAAAAAGGAAAAAGTAATCCAATCAAAGCAGGTGGGAGTGGGGATGATTTCCCCAGGATGGAGGCACTAGTGAAAATGTCAGAATGCCAGAGAAGGCATGGAACAGGCCTGAGACCAAAGCTAATTCAGTAAGGCTGGAGTTTAAAGTAAGCAGACTTAGGGATGGGTAAAGATGAGATAATGAGGAGGAGCCTGTGTCATTCTGTGCCACATGAGGACCCATTAAATGGTTTTAAACAAGAAAGGAGTAAACTCAGATATTCTTTTTGTAAAGCTCATGATGATAACAAGTGTGGTGATTGAAAGGAGGGAAATACTCTTTAAAAATATTGTATTATCCAGACCCAACATCCTCCTTGATTTATCCTACCTGTGCCACCCCCAACTCCCACTCACACCGTATGTAGGCTTCTCTTCCTCTGCTCATTCCCTAAGTGCTGGTGCCTACCAGGTCTCAGCCTTGACCGTGAGGCTAATCAGCACAACGGTGGTGCCATGTGAGGTGATGGTGGAGGGAAGTGGCTCCATATGTGATCAGCTACCTACCCAGCATTGACAGGAAAAGGAAGTGTTGGAAAGAACTGTTCTGGCTTTGAGTATTAAGGGAGATGGTGGTGCCATTTGCTGAGATAAAGGAATAGGAAGACAATGGATATTGAAGGTACTGTGAATGATGTTTGGACCTGCTGAGTGAGGAGATGATGGGATGTCCAGGTGAACATCAGGCCATGTGAGTCTAAAGGCCAGGAAAGAGATCAGAGTTGGAGATAAAGGTTTCAAATGGTCAGAATATGGGTGTTCCCTGAAGTCCTGTCTATGGGTAAGGTGGTGAAGGGAGAGTATATAGACCCATAAGAGAGGAAGGTCAAGGACAGAGCCCTAAGGTACATCAGCATATTAGAGATTAGTAGAAGTGGAACCTATGAAAAGAACAGCCAGAAAGTCAGGAGGAAAATGAGGAGATTGGGGAACCAGGAAGAGAGAGAGAGTATTACAAATGAAAACATGGTCAACAATGCCAACGCTGCAGAGATAAGAAATGAAAGGAATCTATTGGATTTCATGGCAAAAGGCATTGGTGATCATGGCCTTTTGTAGAAAACCTCTTTCTAGGCCTCACCGTCAAAGCCTTTATATAAGGGAATGAAATTCACATTTTAAAGGACAGTTTCATGTGATGGCGAGATCCATCATGTAACCATGGAGTCCGTAGCCACAGTAGACCTGAGAAGCAGATCGGGGATGCTGGGGAGATTGACTAGACTCACTCTCCTGGGCACTGATGTCCTGAGGCAACAGCTGTGATTCAGATGACCACGTCTTCAGTGTGATAGACAGGGAACAGGAACTGACTAGATGACAGTGAAGAGAGGTAGAAGAAGACTAGCTGAACGCATGAAAATCTAAGAGATACCTAAAATTAAGGGTAGAGAAGTAATGCTTCTGTTGTTTGTTTGTTTGTTTTTGAGGTACTGGGGGTGGAACTCAGGGTCCCTCTACCACTGAATTATATTTGTAGTTCTTTTTTAAATTTTATTTTGAGACTGGGTCTTGCTAAGTTGACCAGGCTGACCTGGAATTTGCAATCTTCCTGCCTCAGCCTCTCAAGTAGCTAGGATTACAGGTGAATGCCACCATACCTAGAAAAAGTAATGGTTTTGAAGTGATATTGGGAAGGGAGAGGTAGCATATCCTACCTTTAGTGATCAAAATTATGAGGAAGTTGTAGAAAAACTAGCATATTAAAAAAAGAAAAGAAAAAATTCAATAATAAATCTAAAAAAATGAAAAGTAAAGAAAAACTAGCATCTACTAGAGAATAATGCAAGGAAGCAGTGAACTCACATCTCATTGAAGGAAAGGAGGCAGAAAAAAAATCATTAGAGCTTAGTCTTTGGAGTGTTTGCAACCAGGATTGAGGAGTAAAGAGTAAAGAATGAAATGGTTCGGAAAAGAAAAGAGCAACAGATACTGGGTTCGGTGACAGGAAAAGCAGAGCCATATGGAGATGAGGTTATAGGAGAGAAGGCAATAGTTAGAGACTTACATATTGAAAAGTGACCAAGAAAAACAGGGTGGAATCCTAGTGATTTGCCTTTGTTAGTCAGCTTTGTGTCACTGTAACAAAGCACCTGGGACAATCAATTCAGAGGAGGAAAGATTTTTGGCTCAGGGTTTCAGTCCATGGTCACTTGCCTTTGGGGTTTTTGTGTTGTTGTTTTGGCCAGGGAGCCTGTGGTAATGCAGAACATCATAGTGGAAGAATGTGGTGGAAGAGGCTTCTCACTTCATGGAAACAGGGAAAAGAGAGAGAAAGAGAAATCTAGAACAAAATATACCCTTCCAGGTCATGCCCCCAGTGACACACTTCCCCCAAGTAGCCCCCCACCTCCCATAGTTTCCACTACCTCCCAGTAGTCCATTCAATTATGAGCCCATCCAATTAATCCATTAATCCATGGATAAGATCAGAGCCCTTGTAATCCAATCACTTCCCGAAAGCCCCACATCTGAACATCACTGTATTAGGGACTAGCCTTCAATACATGAAGCTTTGGGCCACTCTCCATGTCAAAACATGATAGCTGCTGGGCACTGTGGTGCATTCCTGTAACCCCAGAGGCTCAAGAGGCTGAGGCAGGAGGATCATGGGTTCAAAGCCAGCCTCAGCAACAGCAAGGTTGCTAAGCAACTCAGTGAGACCCTGTCTGTAAATAAAATACAAAATAGGGCTGGGGATGTGGCTCAATGGTCGAGTGCCTCTGAGTTCAATCCCTGGTACTTCCCATCCCCCCCAAAAATGACATTCTTTTTTAGATTTTTAGTATGAGTCCTAGGGACCCTGATAAGTGGCAGGAGGCAGGCTTCCCTGCACATAGCAGGCTAAATGATTCAATTATGGTTTTGAGGGACTCTAGCCCAGATGGCACTAGCCCAGTGGAATTATTTTGTTCCCCTCAAACCTTACTGTGTTGGAAACAGGTCTAACCCGTGGGCTATGGGAAGTCTCTTTGGAAAGAGTCGCCCACGGTCTGGCTTGACTTTGAGAAAACCCCATAGGATTTGGCGATAGCAATGATGGAGTAATTGTTGAAGGAAGAATCCAGGTTGTGAAGGATGAAAGAGTGAGTGGGTGGTGAGCTTAGTCAGCACACACTGCAGTTTTAAGAATTGTGGCTACAAAATACTATACCTTGATGCCTCAGGGCTTTGCCATTTACAATGCTTAGAGGTACCTGAAGAGGCAGAGAAGCAAGGCGCTGAGCAGCAAGAAGGTAGGAGGTGGGTGTAACTAATTAGTGAGACCTGTCTACACTTGGGACATGAAAGGCATTTCAAGCTGACCCACCAAGAAGCTGTGTCTCTGACTCAGCCAGCTGACTCATTCCTTCTTGTCATGTTTTAATTTCCTGTCTTTTCTCAGGTTGGTATAGTGGAGTCAGGCAGTCCTGAATTTGAGTCTGTGCCTTGCCTTGTGTCTAGTTTCTAGACTCTTCCTAGACATTTTTTTTTCTCCCTGGCACTGGAGGAATTCAGCATACTCTTCCACTGAGCTACATCTCCAGTCCTTGTTATTTTTAAATTTTGAGACAGGGTCTTGCTAGGATGGCCTCAAACTTTCAATCCTCCTGCCTCGGCCTCCCCAGTGGCTGGGATAACAGGCATACACCCACTGTGCCCTGCTCTAGACATATTTTTAAAGTTTCCTGAGTCCTGGTTTTCTTATCTGTAAACTGAGGACAAGTTGTCTTCCAAAGGCTGGAATGCTCTCTGGCCACCATATTCCTATCTACTGTCTCTCACCTGTCTTCATCTCCCTCTTTCCTTCATCCCTTCTCATTGAAAGAGCATACTACGATACCTTATCTTTTGCCTAAAATTTCAAATTGCTTCTTTTTATTGTCTTGTCTATGAAAATTTCTATTTATACCAATTGGAAGTTTTGAATGTTAGCATAGGAATTTTGTGCTTTGGTAGCTTATTGGTGAATGGTAAATTGAGGTACCAGAAACATAAAGTGTTGGAAAGACTCATAGGAACAGTGAACATTTGAAGAAAGAGTCATATGAAAAAAAAATTTGGAGGGTGGTGGTGCTGGGGGCCTCATACATGCTAGATGAGTGCTTCAGCACTAAACTACATTCTCAGCCCAAGAAATTTCTAACTTTTTTTTTCAGTATTAGATATGAACCCAGGGCCTTAAGCATGCCAGGCAAATGCTCTACCACAGACCCATATCCCCAGATATCTATTATATAGAGAGATTCAGATACACTGGCATATAAGCTTGCCTGTCTCCTGCTTTGGTTGGACCATGCTGCTCATTAACTTGGCTCCAATGTCTCCATGTCATTGTTAGGTTAGCCCTGCTCCTAGTAGCTCTGAAGTTCCTAGTTTTCAAATTGCCACGAGAAAAGTGGATTTATCCACACACCTCTGCAGATGCCATTTTGCCTGTGTTCCCAGGAATGCTGGGCCTGGCCTTTTCTTTTCTAAACTGTTAGAACATGTTCCCAGTTGGCAGAGATCTTTGTAAACACTGATGTTGGTGTTTGGATTCTCATTGCCAGTGGCACTGGAAAATAGCAAGAGACACATTAGTTTTTCCTTGTAAGCTTTTACATCGATGGGAATTTAGTAATGTCTTTGGTTTCTGTGCTTCACAATCACAAGGGAAAAAAAATTTGTTTTCAGTGCTGAGGATGAAACCCAGGGCTTCGTGCATGCTAGGCAAGCACTCTACCACTGAGCTGCACCTCTGGCCTCCATGTGAAACATTTTAAAATTGTGGCCTGGAATGAATTTTTGCTTTTTCCACCAGTACCACCACTCTTTCTCCTTTCTTCTCCCTACTATTGATTCCTTATTTTCTTTTGATTCTTTTGGAGGGGGGTTCATTTCGCTTGGTCTCTCTTCCTTCTTAATCTGTACTATGTATAGATTTTTTTTTTCTTTTTTACTTTTTAATTTTATATCATGTGCGTTTGTTACAAATAAAAAAAATCATCTATTTTTAAAAATACTTATTTGTTTGCATTAACACACTTCAGCAAAGAGGAGGTACTGGCATTCAAATATGGCTAACTAATCATGACCATGTTAATTGTACAGACTTTTCTTTCTTATTCTTTGGTACTGAGGATTGAACCCAAGGACTTGTGCGTTCTAAATACACCTCAGCATTGAGCAACATGCCCAGTCCCCAAAGATACTTTTCTAAGCAAACAGTTCTTACATATTATGAACTTGGCACTGAGCTAGGTGCCATAAAGAATAAACATAAATCGGACAGAATCGAATCCCTTTAAAAGGTGTAGTCAGCGAGGAGGAGGGAGAAGGACGTGAGTAATGTAGGAGAACACTGGAATTCTCTTCATGTGTCCATTTAGTTTTGCTGTCCTTTATGGAGTTAGTTCATGCTTCTTGTCTTGACAAGTCTTAGAAATCAACTAGAAAATATATATTTTATAAATGAATTTGATTACTAAACAAAGTATTAAATATATCAATTCTAGACTATCTTTATATACTTCTGCAGCTCTTTCTACCCTCTGTTTCTGGGTTCTGTCATTTTTTGTTATGAAAAAGAAGGCATGGAGGAGATCCTAAGCAGGTGGACTCTTCACATCTTTGCTCCATTTGATATGTGTCTGTGACAATGAAACCCAATNTTTGAGAATTTGCTCTCAAAGGTTCTTGATATAGGTGGATCAGCCTTCTGACTTCTTATCCAGATGTAGACAATATTGTCAAGAACTCATCTCCCGTTCAGGTCCCAGTAAGTTCTGGTCATTTTCCTGTTCCCTATTCCAGGTCAGGGTACACTATGCTAATGAGCTCTGGCAACAATCCAATCAAAATCTAGATGCTCTCAGCTCAGGATAGGTAAAAGCAGCCTGTTTCTTCTCAGCAGCCAACAATGTAATGAATATTCTATGGTGTGCTTCTGAACTTTCCCCTTCTTTATGTTGAGGACCTTGTAACTGAAATGGACATTGAGAAGAACCTTGTGAAGAAGTACAGATGTCTTCCTTCTTGTTTCATAGGGTAAGCCCAAACAGATTCAATCACTGTAGATCTTCATTCTCTTATCATTTATCCAGCCTGTCTCCTCTTCATTTGCCCAAATTGCCGAAGGCTTGGTGCAGTGTGATGAATAGGCCTTCATTCTGGAGCAGCAGAATGGTCTATGTATAGATTTTTAGCTTTGAATTTAAGACTTTAAAATTAAGTTTAAAAAGATAATGATTCCTTTCTTTCCTAACATCATCGAAGGATCTATTTCCCAGCCAGGTCTCCTTGCATTGTGTTTCAAAGAGGGTTTCATATCAGAATCTGGAAAACTTTCATAATTGAAAACTTTAGAATATCATTTCCAGGTCAACTTTGATCTTATATGCCAAATTCATTGGTGGGGGGAATATTATATCTTTCACATCTAAATCAATAACTAGTGTTCCAAGGGAAACTTCAAAGTTTGGCTTTATATTTTTAAGGAAGGGTAATTCCTGCAGTGTCAAAGAAATGAGATGTCAGGAGAAGCCAGAATACCTTTGTTTAGGATGTGGTCTAGTTACTAGATTTTCTTTATCCTTTTTTCCTCCCTCTGAATAAATGTAAAGTCCTTTTCTCTCTCTCTCTCTCTCTCTCTCTCTCTCTCTCTCTCTCTCTCAAGAGACACTTCCACTATATTCTTTCAGATGCCTGTTTTTGATTTAGAGGAGAAGTCAACACATAGTGGCTCAAATGTCCTTAGGTTTGGTGTTCATTCCTTCCAGCTTTTCATGTTTCAACTTTTGCGGGGCCTGGCGTACATCCACCACCAACACGTCCTTCACAGGGACCTGAAACCTCAGAACTTGCTCATCAGTCACCTGGGAGAGCTCAAACTGGCTGATTTCGGTAAGTCGCCCCTCAGGTCTTTTTCTGGGCTGTGAACAATGATGCTTTTGTGTATATGGACTAGTCCTGGCCTTTGAAAACTTGGGGGCTGGGAAGGAGATGCCCAATGAGGATATCAGATAACTACCATCCAGGAAGTGTGAGGCAAGAGAGAGAGTGGAGATCAACAGCTTCTTAGGATTCCGTCAAGCCCAAATCTAGTCAGATGCCCCAAAACTTAGGCATCCCCTACACCCTTGCTGCCATTTTTTAATATAGTGGCATTGGCAGAGTAGACTCTACTCAGTAGGTTTCCCTACATCTGAGTGGATATTACAAATTCTGTTAGAATAGATCAAGGTTATCCCAGGATAAAGAGGTTACCTCCAGACTACAGCACGGACTCTTGCAGGAATGGACACTTTTTCCTGCTCACCTAAGTATCTACAGAAGTGTGACTGTGTTCTCATCAAAGTGACAGATTTCCTCTGAGTATCACTATTATCTTTCCATTTTAGCATTTATCACAGTTCATAATTATATTCACATACCAATGCATGCACACACACACACACACACACAGGTACACACGAATATACACACATGCCCATACACAAATGTACATACATGTAGCTTTTTCTCTTCCACTAGAGCATAAGCATTATGAGGGCAGCTGGGATTAGATTTGCTTATCATTTTATCCCTACTGCCCTGTACCACACTAGGTGCTCAATAAATGCTTGTTGACAAACTGATTCCATGAGAGTGGAGGAACCACTCTTCTCTGTTTGACAAATGTCAAATGGTAGTGCTGTAGCTGCAGGACTTTATTATGAGGTAGTAGCATTCATCTTGACACATAAGCATTTAACAGAAATTCATTTACTACTTCTTTACAACAGTGAACTCCTCTTTTAAGTTTTTTTTCCCAATTACAAATCATATAATTATGTGAAATAAGCAGCTGACAAAAATACTGTCATTTTGTAGAATAGTGCTTGAGAGAAAATTATTTCAGGTCCTAATAAATGAAATAATTTGGATCATCAGTCCCTATCATTTACCTATGAAACTGGGGGTTCCTGCAAAAATCGAGGGTAGACATATTAGTCCTAAACACAGTTAGTTTGGTTGCTGTTGCAGAGACCACAAATTATAGAGGTGTAGCATGCTAGAAGCTAAGAGTCCTAACCACACAGTCAAGCTTGTATGGTGGCCCCTGGTGTCTCCGCTGAGGCTTCTTGTGTCCTTAGCCCCACCATTCCCATGACATTTTCTCAGTTGTGTATTTCAAGGTGTTTGCCACTTCAGGCTCATCACAGCTCAGAGAAAGAGAAAAAGGAGACAGAACACTTCACTCCTCCATGAGGACATGACTCAGAAGCTCACACATCATCTCTGTTCACATCATATGGGCGAGAACTTGGTCACCTGACCACACTTAGCTACCAGGAATTCCATACCCAGCTACAAAGCAGTCAAGCTTTGGGAAATCCTCTTGGTGAGAATCAAGGGTCAAGAGAGTTGAGTGCTTCTATTAAAATCCCCCAAAGTTTGTGTGTTATTTTTTAAATTCTGTTTACTCTGCCATTCACACACTCTCCCAGTAGAGTGAATCATTGTGTCTCCCAGAAGGGTCACCACAGTGAGTTCCATGATTTTCCTCCTTTGGGCAGGTCTTGCTCGGGCCAAGTCCATTCCTAGCCAGACATACTCTTCAGAAGTTGTGACCCTCTGGTACCGGCCTCCTGACGCTTTGCTGGGAGCCACTGAATACTCCTCTGAGCTGGACATATGGTAAGAGCTAGCTGATGCAGAGAAATTGAAGAAAATGTGAGTCACCCAGCCATGAGGGTTGCTTGATCATCTATAATACATGTCAAGTAATGATCTAATAAGGACAGTCACTAACATTTATATAGAGAGACCTTAGGTGTTTCGAATGCATTATCTCATTTGATTTTTGCAATCAGTCTATGAGTTTTTATGGTAAAGAAACTGCTATCCAGAGAGGTCTTGCCCAAGGGATCTTCTGCATTCTACATTCCTTCTACCACTCCCCTCCTCCTGGCTCCTCATTTCAGTCTTTTGCCTTTTCTCCTTAACATCTTGTCCTCAGAAAAACACATATAAACCCCCCAAAGAGACAGATACAAACACACACAACTGCACCCACACACTCACAAGTGCCCAAACATAGGGCACAGTCTGGTGGGAAAGGCATGAAGACTAAGACCAGGAGGCCTGATATTCATGCCAATTCTGTTTCTTTCTTTTTTGAGGGTGCCCAGGGGCACTTAACCACTGAGCCAGATCCCCCAGCCCTTTTTTATGTTTGATATAAAGACAGGATCTCACTGAATTGCTTAACACCTCGCTAAGTTGCTGAGACTGGCTTTGAACTTGCAATCCTCCTTCTTCAGCCTCCTAAGCTGCTTGAGATTAGAGGCATGTGCCACCATACCCAGCTTTATTTCTAATCAATTAATCTTGATTCTAATATTTTGAAAAACTCATATATCTTTCTTTTGTGTGTTTCTTCATTTTAAAAATGAGGGTCATAAGCTCTCCCCATCAGGGGTTAAATGGAACTGTAGTGCAAGTATAAGGACCTGATAGATAGATGCTATAAGTAGAACCACATTGTTAGGGTGACTCTTGGGTCAAGGGAGTATGTGGAGAGAATGGGACCTCAGTGGTGTTATGCACTCTGGGTGTTGTTCCTGGAGGTAGCCCATCATTTGAGGGCCACAGTTAGACAGTCAACTCTTCGAAGGTGATAAAATGCACAGACCTCTTTCAAGAGGCTTTAGAAAAAGGGTTTCTATAAACACAGGCTTTGTTTTTAAAAATCAATATTTTTTAAAAATTAAACAGTGCACTAAAAGGCTGATGTAAGCTTTTAGATTTCCCAACAAATTGAAAAAGTTTGCAGAAAATTTCCTCCAGTTTATCTAGAGTCATGGATTTTTGATATCTGGTCCCATTTCTAGAAATATCACCTGATAGTCAAACCCCTCTGAAACTGTCATCTTACCCTGCTCTGCACTGTCACTTCAAAGGCCTTCAACAGGCTCAGGCATGCTCAGCTCATAACGATGTCTTCCTATTGTGTTTCACAGAGTGAAACTTCTACCCATCAATTTTAAACTCGCTCTTATTATAGAATATTTAAAACACTCAAACATATGGAGAACACATATGTAGATCAGCAATTCTTAACCAGGAGCAATTTTGCTCCCCAAGGAACATTTGCCAATGCCTGGAGACATTTTTTTGTTGTTGTTGTCAAGGCTGTGTTTATGGGGTGCAGTGGGGTGGGTTGCCACCAGCATCTAGTAGGTAGAAAGACCAGGGATACTGCTAAATATCCTACAATGCATAAGATAGCTCCCCACAGCAAAGATTTATTCAGCCCCGATTGACAGTGGCATAAAGATTGAAAAAGCTGACACAGATTAAGAAGCATAATAAAGTGAACTGCATGAACCTACTACCCTGTATAACAGCTAGAACTTAATATTGCCATATTGACTTGTGTACCTTTTCCATCAACTGGCTGCTCCACTGGATCGGTGTCCTCCTGAATTTTGTTTTATTTTATTTTTTGATCCTATTCTCTTACCCCTTTTAAAAATAGTATCTTACCTGGCATAGTGGCACATGCCTGTAATCCCAGCATCTCAGGAGGCTGAGGCAGGAGGAGGATCATGAGTTCATAGCCAGCCTCAGCAATTTAGCAAGTTCCTAAGCAGTTTAATGAAACCCTGTCTCCAAATAAAATATTTTTTAAAAAGGCAGGGGATGTGGCTCAGTGGCAAAGTGCCTCTGGGTTCAATTCCTAGTACCAAAAAAAAAAAAAAAGTAATAATAATAATAAAAATAGTATCTTCACATTTTATTTGTATTCTTAAAAATGTTATTTTATTTTACCTGCTTTTGAGCTTTTATAAAAATGGGATTGCATTGTTTAGTCTTCTGTATCTTGCTCTTGTTCTCATGCAATGTTTCTAGGATTCATCCACATTGATTTATGTAGCTACACTTTATTTCCTGTTGTTGAACATTTTATTTACTTTGATTTTGTTTTGTTCCTGCTATTTTGAAAAGAATTGGTGTTTATTTTTAAGGGTTTTTCTAAGATACTTATCTAGGGATAAATGTGCTATCTCCCAGGGGATGTAAATGTTCAATTTTATAAAATAGTGCTTCATTGTTTTCATAAGTGGTTATAATAGTTGATATCCCAGCAGTGGATTGTAGCCCCTGATTCATATCTGCACAACTTTGCAATAGCAGAATTCTTAATTCTTGGGGTTCAATTCTTAGCACTGCATATAAACAAACAAACAAATAAAATAAAAGTCCATCAACAACAATTTTTTTTTTAATTCTTAATTCTTGCTCATCAAGTGTACAGAATGTTTTCATGTTGTGATCTAAATTTGCTTGTCCCTAATCACTAATGAGGTTGGGCATCTTTTCATGGATGATTTGCCATTATGTTTCTTTTCTGTGATTTACTTGTTCATGTCTTTTGTTCATTTGCTGTTGGTCTCTCTGTTTCCCTCTCTTCCTTTGTTGATTAACAGTAGTTCTTCATATATTCTGGATTTTAATCTTTTATCAGTTATGTGTCTAACAAGTAGCCTTTCCCAGTTCAGGGCTTATGTTTTCATATCTTAATGTTATTCTTTTGGATAAAGTTTTTAATTTTAATATTGATGACCTTATTAATCTTTTCTTTTGTTTATCCCTTTTAATTTCATATTTCAAAAGTCCTTCCTTCCTTCCTCTCTTCCTTCCCTTAGGTGAGGATGATATTACCTAATAGATGCTTTTAAAGATTGAACAGTTGTGTACGTGTGTGTATGTGTGTGTGCACACATGCACACCACTTGGGATTTGCACAGGAAAGGCAAGCACTCTATCAGTGAGCTACATTTCCAGCCCTTTTTAAAAATTTTTTATTTTATTTTGAGATAGGGTCTCACTAAGTTACCCAGGTTGGTCTTGAGTTTGCATTTTTCCTGTCTCAATCTCCTGAGTAGCTGGGATTACAGGATTGAGATACAATGCTCCATCAAAGGTTATAAAGTTTTTTCTTTGCACTTTCAATCTTTGGTGCATTGACTTTTGTGTATGTTAACCAAACTGTCTCACTCACTTCTTCAGTAACATGCCATGCCAAATCTCTCATATATCAAGTTTGCATAAATGTATAAGTTTGTTTCTGGGTTCTTTATTCTAGTCCACTGGGGTCAATTTATCTGTCCTATCTTCTAGAGCATTATAATAATAATTGATAGGACAAAGTCTCCTCACCCACTTCGTCTCCTCCTTCAAGAGTATCTTGATTATCACATATCTAAAATCCCAACTACTCAGGTGACTGAGGCGAGAGGATTGCAGATTGGAGCCCAGATGGTCAACATAGCAAAAACCCCATCCAAAAAAAAAGTCCTGATGATTTTTTGTATAAAGTTTAGATTCAATACTTCGAGTTTCATAAAAATTCCTAATATGATTTTCACTGGGATTATGTGGAATTTATAGACTACTTTGAGATTAACACCCATGATATTGCCTTCCAGTTTTTGAACATTTTATATCTCTCCATTTGTTAGTTATTCTTTAGTGACTTTTGGTAAAATTTTATAATTTTCTTTTAATCTAAGTTCTTACATATCTAAAATAAAGGTTCTTAGCCAGATATAAAAGTACACACTGTTACAGCCTGAGAGAGTCTGAGACAGAAGGATCCCAAGTTCCAGGCCAGTTGGGTAACTCAGCAAGACTCTGACTCAAAACAAATTAAAAAGTATTGGGGAAGTAGATCAGTGGTAGAGTAGTATGGGGCCCTGGATTCAGTACTATAAGACAAAAAACAAGTAGAGGTTCTTGTAAGCCTATTTTATGGTTTCTTATATATGGTGTGTTTTCCCCCGTGTGTGTTTAGTTGTTTTTGACAGTGATGTTAATTTGCTTTGGAATTTTATTTGTGGGATTTCTTTGAGGTCTTAAATGAGGTGAGTCCTTCAGAGAGGATTCGTATTTGATGACACTGGGGATGTTTATCAAAATAATACAAATATTTTATTAATTGCATTAATTATTTATTAAAGTAGTTTTACCTAAGTATTGGTTTACTACCCAAGTCTTGACTTCTTTTACCACTATCTATCAAAAAGAACTATGTCAATTTGGAGGAATAGTTGGGTAGACTATGTAGCCAGGAGCATCTTACAAAGTGATCCAAAAGGATGAGGGTGTGTCAAAAGGACATAGAAGGGCTGGGGATGTATCTCCAGGCTAGACTATTTGCCTAGTATTCAAGAAGTCTTGGGTTTGATTCTCATCATTACCAAAACAAAAAAAGACAGGGGAATCTGTTTGAAGAGATTTCAATTGACCAAATCTAGGGAAATTTGGATATTAAAGTAAATGATGAGAGTAGAATACATGTGTCCACGCTAAAGATAGCTAGCTAGTTAGATGGATAAGAAGGGAGGCGCCTTCCTACAGTAGAATGCCAATTTATAACTGAAGCAGAAATGATGGAGGTGGAAAATCACTATTTTATAACCAGTATGGGAGTAATTAGTTGAAACAAGAACCATCCATGCTAAACTAGAGGGGGAAATTTTGATGAGCAGTAAGATATTTACATGGTCTCAAAGTACCTCTTCTCAAATCACTTAATTACAAAGAAAAAAAATAGTCACCTTATTGGAGAGAAATGTGGCAGGCAACATCTTACCTAAGTAATGAAAGTTAATATGATAAGACTACTGACATTAT
The DNA here is from genome assembly GCF_001458135.2 of Marmota marmota marmota. Taxonomy (NCBI): domain Eukaryota; kingdom Metazoa; phylum Chordata; class Mammalia; order Rodentia; family Sciuridae; genus Marmota; species Marmota marmota. The sequence continues at coordinate 21,369,693 of NW_026000005.1, forward strand.
GTGCCTCCAAACATTATGCTCTGAGAAGGATGCCACATCATTTGTTTGATATTCCCGAAAAACATAGCCTGAATCTAATCACAAGGAAACAGGAGATAAATCCAATTTAAGAATATTCTACAGAAGTAGCCAGCCTGGTACACTCTTTAGAAGGTCAAGCCCCCCCCCCTTTTTTTGGAGGGCCGTGCTAGGTAATGAACCCAGGACTTCATACATGCTAGGCAAGTGCTCTACCACTGAGCTACATACCACCCCTTGGGTTAGGTTTTGAAAGCAAAGAAAGATGGAGGGACTGTTCCAGATTAAAGGAAACTACAGAGACATGTCAACTAAATGCAATGCACAGTGCTAGATAGGATCCTAGGGCAAATGGAGCTATAAAGAATATTAGTGCGTTCAAAATGCTAGAAAAACTAGGGTTATCAGGAAAATACCTCAACATCATAAAGGCTATCTATGCTAAGCTCCAGGCCAACATCATTCTAAATGGAAAAAAATTGAAAGCATTCCCTCTAAAACCTGGAACAAGACAAGGATGCCCTCTTTCACCACTTTTATTTAATATAGTTCTTGAAACACTGGCCAGAGCAATTAGACAGATGAAAGAAATTAAAGGGATATACATAGGAAAAGAAGAACTCAAATTATCACTATTTGCAGACGATATGATTCTATACTTAGAAGACCCAAAATATTCCACCAGAAATCTCCTAGAACTAATAAATGAATTCAGCAATGTAGCTTGATATAAAATCAATACCCATAAATCAAAGGTATTTCTATACATCAGTGACAAATCCTCTGAAAGAGAAACTAGGAAAACCACCCCATTTACAGTAGCCTCAAAAAAATAAATAAAAATTCTTGGGAATAAACTTAATGAAAGAGGTGAAAGACCTCTACAATGAAAACTAAAGAAAGGAATTAAAGAAGACCCTAGATGGAAAGATCTTCTACCTTGTTCTTGGATAGGCAGAATTAATATTGTTAGAATGAGCATACTACCAAAAGCACTATACAGATTCAATGCAATCCCAATCAAAATCCCAATGACATTCCTCATAGAAATAGATAAATTCATCTGGAAAAATAAGAGACCCAGAATAGCCAAAGTAATTATTAGCAAGAAGAGTGAAGCTGGTGACATTACTAGTCCAGACCTTAAACTATACTAAAGAGCAATAGTAACAAAAACAGCATGGTATTGACACCAAAATAGACCTGTAGATTGATGGTACAGAATAGAGGACACAGAGACTAACCTACATAACTACAGTCATATTAGACAAAGGCACCAAAAACGTACATTGGAGAAAAGATAGCTTGTTTAACAAATGGTGCTGGGAAAACTGGAATTCCATGTGTAACAAAATGAAATTAAACCCCTATCTCTCACCATGCACAAAACTCAACTCAAAGTGGACCAAGGACCTAGAAATTAAATCAGAGACCTTGCACCTAATGGAAGAAAAGTAGGCTCAGATCTTCATCATGTCAGATTAGGCCCCAACTTCCTTAATAAGACTTTTATAGCACAAGAATTAAAACCAAGAATCAATAAGTAGGATGGATTCAAACTAAAAAGCTTCTTCTCAGCAAAAGAAACAATCAGTGAGGTGAATAGAGAGCCTATAGGATGGGAACAAATCTTTACCACAAATACATCAGATAGAGCACTGATCTCTAGGATATATAAAGCATTCAAAAACCTTAATACCAAAAAAAAAACAAAAAACAAATAACCCAATCAATAAATGGGCCAAAGAACTGAAAAGACACTTCTCAGAAGAGGATATACAATCAATTAACAAACATATGAAAAAATGTTCAACATCTCTAGAAATGCAAATCAAAAATACTCTAAGATTTCATCTCACTACAGTTAGAATGGCAGCTATCAAGAATACAAACAACAATAATGTTGATGAAGATGTGGAGAAAAAGGCACACTCATACATTGCTGGTGGAACGGCAAATTGGTGCAGCCAATCTGGAAAGCAGTATGGAGATTCCTTGGAAAACTTGAAATGGAACCACCATTTGACCCAGCTATCCCACTCCTCGGTCTATACCTAAAGGACTTAAAAAACAGCATACTACAAGAACACAGCCACATCAATGTTTACAGCAGCACAATTTACAATAGTTAAATTGTGGAACCAACCCAGATGTCCTTCAGTAGATGAAAGGATAGGGAAACTTTGGTATATATACACAATGGAACATTGTGTATACATACAGCATTAAAAGAGAATAAAATCATAGCATTTGCAGGTAAATGGGTGGAGTTGGAGAATATAATGCTAAGTGAAGCAAGCCAATCCCAAAAAACAAAGGCCAAATGTTTTCTTTGATATGAGGAGGCTGACTCAAAATGTCAATGGGGGGAGGCGGGAAGCATGGGAAGAATGGAGGAACTTTAGATAGGGCAAAAGGGAGGGAGAGGAAAGGAGGGGACAAGGGGTTAGAAATGATGGTGGAATGAGTTTGATATCATTACCCTGAGTACATGTATGAAGTCACGAATGGTGTGAAAATACTTTGTGTACAATCAGTGACTTGAAAAATTGTGCTCTATATCTGTGATATGAAATGAATTGCATTCTGCCATCATATATAACAAATTAGAATAAATAAATAATTTAATTTTAAAAAGAATATTAGTGGGACTATAGGTGAAATTTAAACATGGGTTATGAATTAGTGATTTGGGATTAATGTTAAAATTCCTAATTGTGGTAATTGTACTGTTTTATATAAGACAATGTTTGTATTCTCAGAAAATAACCCACCTAAGGAAGCTGGAAAGGATAAAGAAAAATAAAGGTTGGGGGAGGATGTCTCATGGAAATAAAAGGGAGATGAATAGAAGAAAGGGATGGGGGCCAGGAGGAGGGGAGGGCAAAGAGAAACACCGGGGAATGACATTAGCCAGATTATATTGTTATATCACATGCATGAACAAATATGTAACAATGAGTCCCATTGTAATGTATAATTATAAGCACTGATAGAAAACATGGGAAAATAATAATAATTGGTTAATTAATTATGGGGCAAAAGAAAAAAACACATAAGCATTTAGAAGTGAAGAGTCATGATTGCTGCAAGTTGCTCTCTAATGCTTCAGGACAGTTAGGTAAGTAAAATGAAATGGAAGCAGGAAAACACTGGCAATGGCTTACTGTGTTTGAAAGACATAAAGGAGTTCTTTCTGTTCTTACATCTTTTCTGTAAGTTTGAGATTATTTCAGAGTAGAGGATATAACTCGGTGGTAGAGAGCTTGCCTAGTATGCATGAGGCTCTACATTTGATCCCCAACAAGGAAAAAAAAATTCAAGATTAAGAGTTACCAAAAAGTGAAAAACTTGGTCTTTCCCCAAAGATAGTGTAAGAAGCACTACTTAGTACATGATCAGTGCTTGTAATTATTTCAAGCATGTTTGAGAAGAAAGTATTCCTTAATTTTTAAGTACAGGTTTTTAATATATCCAAAAATTTAAGATTGTTAATCATATCACCCAAATATTTTTTGTGTAATTTTTGTCTCTTTAACCTATCAATGGAGATATGTTGAAATCATTCACTGTATTGTCAGTTTACCACAATTATATCCATTTGGGGGTGGGGGCGGGTAGTGGGATTGAACTCAGGGGCCCTTGACCACTGAGCCACCTCTCCAGCCCTATTTTGTATTTTATTTAGAGACAGGGTCTCACTGAGTTGCTTATCCCCTCACTTTTCCTGAGGCTGGCTTTAACTCTCAATTCTCCTGTCTCAGCCTCCCGAGCTGCTGGGATTACAGGCATGCACTACAGTGCCTGGCCTTCTATTCATTTTTGCTTTACTTACTTTGAAGCTATTTTCATTAAGTACAAATAAATTTAAGAGTGTCCATTATTCCTTTCTGCACTTTAGATGTTACTTTTGGAATAATTTTCTTTCTTCTAAGGTCAGTCTTTTAGAATTTTCTTTAGTGTAGGCCTGTTGGTGGCGAACTCTCCCTTTTGTTTTCTGATGGTAAACCTTCACCTTCACAGGCAGTTTTTCTGGGGGTGCAGTTCTAGATGACAGTTATTTTCTCTCAGAACTTTGAAGAGGTAATACCCTGCTTTGTCTTCCATTGTGGCTGCTGAGAATTTTGCTTTAAGCTTTTCAGTCTTCCTTTTGCAGGTGTTGCGTGTTTACCTTGAGATCCCCATTTTCTCTGGATGTTTTAAAGAAAATTTTCTTTGCCTTTGTTGTTATGCAGTTTCACTATGAGGAGTCTAGTATGCACTTTTTTCATTTACCCTGCTTGATATAGATAGCCCTTCTTCCATTTATGAATTCATGCCTTTCATCAATTACTTTTTTTAAAAAAAAATATCACCTCTATTCCGCTACCTCTGCCTTCTCTTTCTAGAGCTCCAATGAAAGATTTTTGGACCATCACCTATTATCCATATCTCTTTTCTTTCCTTCATATTCTCCATCTCCTGAACCTTTTGTGCTGCATTCTGAATAATTTCTTCAGCTCCTGTGCCAGTTCTTTAAATCTCCCTTAAACCATGTTATTGCATGTATAAAGATATGCATTATTCCTTTGATAAGTGTTTCATGGATTTAACCATGGATGATGACACAAAACAAAAATTAAAATTATTGTCATTACTCTTATTCATCCCACTATTATTATTGTTTGATGATAAAACTAAAAAAAATATATAGAAATAGTGTTTGTTTTTCTGGTACTGGGGATTAAACCAGGGCCCTGAGAATTCTAGTGGTCTCTGAGCTACATTCTCAGCAGGAATATAGAAATAGATCAACAGGCATTTTCCATGGAGTTTACTATATTTGTTTACCCTCAAAGCCATTGCTAGAAATTGAGTATTTACATTATGATTCTCCCTCTATACTCCCATTTAAATTTTTTTAAAATTTTTCTTCTCAGATGGATAAGAGGGCAAGTGAGTAGGGAGAAGATCTCTAATCTACAAAGGAAAGAAAGGGGAGGAAAAATCCTGTTCTGCTAGACCATGCAAACCTATAAGGTCCAAACCAAATGACTTTGTAGGAGGCAAATGTCAGTGAGTGAGCATTGGAGCTTTTCTCTTTTTAAAGAAAGCAGTTGACTACAGGGCTCGGGTTGTGGCTCAGTGGCAGAGCGCTTGCCTAACATGTCTGATGCTGGGTTCGACCCTCAGCACCACATAAAAATAACGAAATAGAATAAAGGCACTTCACATTGTTTCTCTCTCCTTCCCCTTTTCAGACCTTAAAAGAGTTCATGAGGTACTTCAGTGAGAAAAACTCTAAATTCATTCTAAAAACTTTTTTAGAATGATTACAATGTTGTTGTTTTACTTTTTTTTTGTATTAGAGTAAAATTTATTTTATTTTTTATTTTTAGTGCATTATAGTTATACATAATAGTGGGGTTTGTTTTGACATATTCTACTTATATACATACATATAATAGTTTTCTCCTTTTCAATTCCCAGCACCTCCCCCTTCCCTCCCCTTCCCTCCCCTTTTCTCTCCTTCTGCTTTCTGTCTCTATGAAGTTGACTGTTCCAGGTACCTCATCTAAATGGAATCATGTAATACTTGTCCTTCCATGTGTGGCATTCTGCTCAGTGTACTGTCTTCAAGGTTCATGGCAGTCTAGTGTAGAGTTTTAAAGGAGGCTTTATTTGGGTACACCAGCTTCCCTATTGAGTACTGACTGCCATCAGCTGCTAGTTTTAAGACTATGGAAAGTTGTCCCTTCCTGATTCCTGTCCTGTCAGGCTTCTCTCTGCAAACTTGCAAATAAAAAATGCGGGCCAGGAAAAGCAAATGGACATGTCATGTCCCTGCAATGTATTATGCTATTCTGAATCAAGTTCAGCACTAAAATGAAATACTGATTCATTTCTCCCAACAATATATCTTTATATGCTCCTTGCATCTCTGAAAGCCTTAAAACTCCTGAGATGGTTTTCTCCCCAGGGATTGCCTGAGGAATTTGAGGAATCTTTTTCTCTCTTATGGAAGATTTTATTCATGCTTAGAATAGAGAAAAAGTTAGGAAGATTGCCAGAAGGAGTAGAAAACATGTAAGTTGTTTTCTCTAACTTGACTGAAGTACCACAGTTAGAGCAATAAAATGACCCAGGGCATCTCTCCCTTCCGAAGGATTCACTGTTTATGCCACCTGGTCTTTTTTCCTCCTTGTGTGTGAAGTTCCTTTTCATCTACATGAACAATCCCAAGGGTATCTCCAGACCAGAAATCCACTGAGAAGCCTAGGATAAGAACAGCCACCAGAATGAAGATTTAAAAAACAAAGCAGAAGCCAGATGAAGTGGTGTATCCCTGCAATCCCAGCAACTCAGGAGGCTGAGGCAGGAGGATTGCAAGTTGGAGTCAGTCAGCAAATTAGTGAGGCCTGAAGCAAATGAGCAAGACCCTGTCTCAAAATAAAAAATGAAAAGAGCTAGGGATGTAGCTCAGTGGTAAAGGATCCCTAGTACCAAAAAAAAAAAAAAAAAGAAAGAAAGAAAGAAAGAAAGAAAGAGAAAGAAGAGAAAAAAGAGCTAGTTTCCTATCTAGACTTCAGTGTTCAGAATATTTTAAATGTTTGCTTAATCCTAGTATGAAGTGGGCAAAATGGATGATAGCCTCACAGCTTATATTCTTAAATTTAAAAAGTAAATAAAAAATAAAGCAGCTAAGGAATTTATATATACATATATATTCTTATGTCCACATCTATTCTCATATCCATATAAAACATATATGTACATATATACACACATATAAACATACACACATTCTTATATCACATATACACATATGTATCTATATATAAATGTGTATGTGTGTATATATATATATATATATATATATATATATATATACTTAGACTCCAGATTTGTTAAATTTCTGCCTGCCTTGAAATGATTATGAAACATTTCAACCAATAAACCAAATATTATTATTTTATCTCTATAACACAAATATCTTGTGTTACTTTTGGAGTACTTGTATAATGGCCTGAATGTTCTAGATTTAATATATTTTACATAATTTTGTGCTCCATCTTAACAGCGTAGAAGGTAAAGTCATTAAAAAAATTGTGTAACAAGCTGGGTGCGGTGGCTCACACCTATAATCCCAGCCACTCTGGAGGCTGAGGCAGGAGGATGGTGAGTTCAAAGC
>NW_026000005.1:21378600-21416691 GCF_001458135.2 Marmota marmota marmota
AGGAGGAGGAGGAGGAGGAGGAGGAGGAGGAGGAGGAGGAAATTGTGTAACAAAAGGACTTCCTTCTTGTTTTTCCATATCTACCAATTGAAAAGATACTAGGAGGGGCTGGGGATATAGGTAAGGGCCAAAGTAGCATGCCCAATGCAGGAAGTCATCTGTGAAATACATGAGGACCTTCTCTAGGCATGGGAGCTAGGGAGGGATAGGCCTGGCATAGGGAACTTTCTGTGGCTCTCCTGTGGCAATAGATTGCCCAATGCATGTGACCTTCCCCTCCACTCTGCTAGAAAAGTCTTTCATAGTAAGTAGTACTGGAGATGGGCATATCCTATTAGGAACTGAACAGTCCACCTTTATATTATTTTGGTGAAGAACAGTCTAATACAGAAGGCCTTTGATGTTTTCCGATAGGCTGGGCTCCATCTTGTTCCAGAAGCTCCATCCATCTGATCAGCTTGCTGGTTCTGCCCCCATTTTTGAAACTACTTTCTGTGTTCTGTGTCTTTTTTCCTGTGTTTTATTTCTCTTAGCTTTTATTTCTCAGCCAGCCCATTCCACCAAGGGGAACCCCATTTCCACCATCCGCAGGGGATGTGGGCAGGACCCAGGGCCCTAGGTTCAAATCCCAGCAACATACACACACCTTGAAAAGACAACAAACTTTTTCCAGGCAATGAAAGTCTATTTTTGGGAGAAGAAAAAAAGGTCGACTTCCAGTTTAACCCTAGGAATGACATATTATTTTTAACCTTGTTTAATATGCCTTCTCTTCTAGTGGTTCGTAAGCCATATAATTTCTTGAAGGTAGTTGGGAACTGGATGGAGTGTTGGGTCTAGTCTTCAAAAGCCAATACATTTTAATTTTTATTTTATAACCAAGTAATAAACCAATTACATATATATTTTATGTCCACACAATGTATACATTTCACTTCAAAATGAAATTGTGTTAGGCTCTTCAAGTGTGTTTGGAGAAAGCTTGGGCTATGGAGACCATTTGGGGGCACTTGCTACCTGCTCCTCAGTTAACTTGCCCCTTATGTTACCATTGCTAGCAACCAGGATGGGTTTACCATTTGGTAGGGTGCCATTACTTTCATTCTCCTCCATATATTGTTTCATTTATACATTTTGTATCTGTTGTTTTAAAGACAACAAGCAAAAAGAATAGGAATATTTAGAAACAAATTAATGAGTTTTAAAATAACAATAATTCCAGAACTCCACCTCAAGATACTCTTTACTAGATCCATAAGTTACATTTATCTGATCAAAATTTAAAATGTATGACAAAAAATTTTAAAAAAATTGGGGGCTGGGTTGTGGCTCAGTGGTAGAGCAATGGGCTCAATCCTCAGTATCACAAAAAAATAAATAAATACATAAACAGAGGTATTTTGTCCGTCTACAACTAAAAAAAAATTTTAATGTAGCTCTTATATACTAATTGACTTTTTAAAAAATGTGTAACAAAGACCTATTGTTCAAGAGGGTAAAGAAAAACCTGCTTGTAAAGCTTAGTCTGATATCTTTCTTTTTTTCATGAAGTTATGAGAATAAGCCAGTTGATTAAGTTCAAAGGGTACGTCATGAAACCAGCTTTTGCCTATTGTGACATAAGATAAATTTCAGTTTTCTTTGAAAATATAGTCTCTCCCCAAACCAAATACAAGATAAGACTTTTTATTAAACTTGATTGTCGAGAATCCTGCCACCTTCTGCACAATCAGTAAAAGTAAATTAAACAGTGTATATTTATAGTCGGATGGAAAAAGTAACAATCTGTCATATGAAGTAAATGTATATGCAGTAGAGACAACATTTTATATGAACTTGATAATAAGTCTTTCATAATACAACAATCCATAATAAAATGTTTTACTTAAATTTCCTTGTTCATGGTGCCCCACAAAAATTACAAATTTATGTGTTATGGTGAATGGGATTTGGAGTAGAAAAAAATTGAGAAGTATTGGGCCATGAAGATAATTGCTATAATCAGTCATCTGAATCATTTTTAACACACAAAAGACATAAAAATGTGCACATGGGGTTGGGGATGTGGCTCCATGGTAGAGCGCTTGCCTCACATCTGAGAGGCCCTGGGCTGGGTCCTAAGCACCTGCAACAAACAAACAAACAAAAATGTACATTCATTATTAGCAAAATAAATCTCACTCCTTCTTGTCCCTCAGGAATGATCTTTCAGTTTGATAATGGAGGGAGGAAAATTTATATTTCGCCCTATTTAATCTTTTTGAAGATGCACATTTTCTGTTAAATTGGGATGCATCTCACCAATAGTAGCATCTTCAATAGAAGTCAGCCAGCTGCAGTTGTGACTGTAGTTACAATTGCAGAATGAACATCAAATGAGCCAGCATCAAAACTTGCAGAATGGGTATCACTGACTTGGGAGGAAAACTTACAAATAAAGAGCCTTAAAAAAAAAAAAAAAAAAAACTGTATGAGCCAAATGATGTGGAGAAGGAGTGAGTTGAACATGTTTAGCAACATTCTTTAAGCAGGAGTCAAAAGTAAGCTAACTATGTAATTGCAAAACCACTTTAGAAGCCCAGAACCAATGACTTAGTTCTTTTATAACTTATTTTAAGAAATGCTGCATCATCAACCTCTTAATACAGGGGATGATACTGTGAGTAAATACAGACAGATATTGAGGAGTCTGAGTCAAATGCTAAATGTGAATAAGTTTTAGGAACCAATTTATTTTGTTAATGTTCCTTTTCTTCTTGCATGTGTATGATAAAATAATCTAATTAAATTTATAACATTCCTTTCAATAAGTACAAAATAAACGTTCTGACCATGTCATAGTTTAACTTGCAAGGGGTGTGTGTGTTGTGTGTGTGTGTGTGTGTTTTAAGGGGTTGAAATCTTTTAAATTATTAAAAAATCTTAATCGACATGGAATAGTTGTACATACTTATGGAATAACTTGCAGGAGTTTTTAAACTATCTTAATGAAATACACCATAGTGAGGTCTTTTTTGGGGGTTGGGTGGGTACTGGGGATTGAACCCAAGAGCACTTAAACAGAGCCAAATCTCAACCATTTTTTATTTTTTATTTTGAGACAGGGTTGCACTGAGTTGTTTAGGGCCTCACTAATTTCCTGAGGCTGACTTTGAACTTGCAATCCTCCTGCCTCAGCCTCCTGAGCCGCTGGGATTACAGATGTGCACTGCTGCTCCTAGTGATGTCTTTTTACAATGATAGCATCTTAGATTCAGTGGAAAGGACTATACAATTTGTGAATTCAGTACTTTCCCCTCTTCTCATAAAATGGATCACTAATAAGCTTGAATGACCCAAGATGTTTGATGATTACATAGTGTTCCTTACTGCTGCTGGCTTAGTTGCATCTTCAAAAAGCTGCATGTTGTTCTCACTTTCATTTGACGTGGGGACTTCTCCCCCAACCCCCGCAAGACTTTTAATAGCATATGGCCCCTATTTAGTAGTCTCCAAAGTATTCCTCAGAAGTTGACACTCTAATAATTCAGTTTTGCATGTGTGGTTTCCCTGAAAATGTGTTGTTTTCCTTTGCTAGGGGTGCAGGCTGCATCTTTATTGAAATGTTCCAGGGTCAACCTTTGTTTCCTGGGGTTTCCAACATCCTTGAACAGCTGGAGAAGATCTGGGAGGTAAGAAAATAATTCCTCTTAAGGAAAAAGAAATATCCACATTTCAAACCTTGAACTAAATTTGCTTTAGAGACAAACGGAGCAGTCCGTCTGAGTCATGTATTAAGATTATAGAAACTGTGGTATTTGCTACAGGGATAAGCACCTTAGAGATGAGTGTTTAGGAAAACCCCTGCTGCTCCATAGCAGCCCATGAAGCCACCCCACCAATGACATAGGTCTCCTGATTCCTATTTTTATTATGGTCTCAACCTCCTGGGGCAATTTCTGCTATTACTACTTAAGCACTTCTCTGCCTTCTCACCTCCAACTATTTCCACCATGTATTTGGCCCTGGATGTTTCTCAGTTGAATGACAGACTGTCATGGAACCCTCATCAAACAGAGAATTCCTTGACTTCACTTGTCAGTATGAGATACGTATTCTCTTTATCATGCTCCTCAACAACCAGATTCCTAAGATGTCTAGGTGCCCGTGTAGTGTAGTTCCATTCCTTTATATTATTTATCTCTACCTTCTTTGGTACTACGATGTGGTTGGTTTTTATGTCCCTTACATAGTAGTATTTCAGTCATACTATAGTCACCTGTATGTTTCTCTTTTGATGATTTCTTTTATTGTGACAAAAAACATTAAATTTGTCAGGTTGGTCAATGAGAACTAAGTTACTGTTAGGATAGGATAAATAAGTTCTGGTGTTCTATTGCACAAAAAAGCTAGAATAAAGAATTTTGAATGTTTTCATCACAAGGAAATGTTTTTGGTTTGGGGTTTTTTTTTTATTTTGGGGGGAGGGTTCTTGTTTGTTTGTTTTGTTTTTGGCACTGGAGATTTAACCTGTGGGCATTTTACCACTGAGCTATATTCCCAGCCCTTTTAATTTTTTATTTTGAGATAGGGTCCCACTAAGTTGCAGAGAGCCTCACTAAATTGCTAAGGCTGGCCTCAAACTTGAAAGTTTCCTGCCTCAGCCTCCCAAGTCACTAGGATTACAGGCATGCATCACTGTACCTGGCTTAGAAATGATAAATGTTTAAAAACATATATATGTTCATCCTGATATTAACATTACACAATATATAAATGTGTTGACACATCACACAGTACACTATAAATCTGTACAAATTTTATGTGTCAATTAAAATGCAACAAAGCGAAAGCTTTTACCAATTTCATCATTTTTAATTGTACAGTTTATGCAGTAAGTTCATTCCCATTGAATGCCATCGGTGACATCATTTCCAGCGCCATTGCATCATCTTAAACAGGCTCTGCAACTATCAAACAATAACTCCCCATCTACCCAACCCCCCAGGCCCAGATAACCTCTAATCTACTTTCTGTCTCTATGAACTTGCTTATTCTAGGTACCTCATGTCAGTAGAATCGAGTAACATTTGTCTTTCTGTATCTGGCTTATTTCATTTAGCATAGTATTTTCAAAGTTCATTCATGCCGTAGACAATGTCAGGTACTTTACACTGGGGCTTTTATCACTTGCAATTCTGGATCCTGCTCCTTGTCTTCTGGCCAAGATAAAATGTACTTTGGGAAATTAGCACATTATATAGCAATTAATCACTGACTTATATTTTCTTTTGGAACCAGAGTGGCTTTTATGAAGAAACCTGGGACAAATTGGAAAGCATTCATAAACTAAAAGAACATTTTTCAGACCAAAAAGACTTAGAACTTTTTCCTAGCAAAACAGATAAAATGCTACTTTAAAATAACATTGTTAGATGGTTGTAACCATCTAAACTGGAGACAGGCTAATGAAATGGCTTTGGAATCAGAGAACCTGGATCTTCCTGAATTCTAGCCACTTTCTAGCTATGAATGTGGGAATGTTATGTAATATCTCTGAACTTCATGACTTTCTAATCTTGCTGTGAGAATTCCATAAGATCAAATGCATAACAAACTCAGTATGCCATAAGTGCTTGACAAATATTTGCTTTCTTCCTTTCTCATATAAATTGTTACAGAGATGTTTCAGTAACCCAATTGCTAGCGAATGTTATCTGATATTTAACTTATTTGATCGATTCTTCCACTTAGCATTATTACTTCTTATCCACAATAGAAAAAGCATAATCAGCACTGCCTAAACTTTACCCTGCAAGAACCCTTTACACATTCAAAGAATTTTTCCCAGCTGTTTGATACCTATTGAACATTCACCATATATAAATTCTTTTCAAGGACTTATAGGAAGCAGCAAGTCATGGAAAAAAAGAGAATAAGAAATATTCATGATTATGTTTTCAAGAGTTGTTCGGTCTAGGTGGGATGATGGGTAGAGTCCAAGTAAATACATATAGAACAAACAAATGTGTATATATGGAAAGGATATATATGTATAGTTAAGATAAATTTTAATATTGAAAAAAGATGTAATATTCAGAGATTTGAAAAGTAGCATATTTTAAAAGAATATATCCTTATATGCTATAAGTATTTAAAGAGTGGTGTATAAACTGACTTTTTAAAAATCACACACTATTTAAATTACCATGCATTTAAAAAGCAATCATTTTATACTTCTTTGCATTTAGCATAGCACTTAGAAATCATGAACAGAAAGAGTAGACTAGATGTTTCCCAGGACCTAATGACACTCTAGCTATTAGTTCAAGTGTTTAGGCCTGGCCTTGGTAAGTGACACTGGGTGCCTGAAGGATGTGTCAGGTAATTCAATAAGTGAAAGATGCTGGACTTGAATCTGGATGTAAAGTACCAAAAAAGAGTGAGGCCACAGAATCCAACAGGACCTGTCCCAGAAGCCATGTTCATGTCTACTGTTACTTTTACCACATTGCAGTGAGTGAAAGGGTCTTTATTTTGACATTTATGACAACCCACTACAAATTTAAAACAAGTGGACATATTTGAAATAACACTGGCCTGAAGTCAGGACTCAGGAGTCGTGAACACAACTCCAACTTCAGGCACGAAGTAGAGCAAGTGTGTATCCAACACCCCTGGCTCCAGGCCCCAGAGTCTTCAATTGTATTTTATTCTCTGACTCTGACTTTAGTAACCAAAGTGCAAAGAGAACACTGTAGCTCCTATGAATTTTAATCACAATATTCTCTGTTCATTAAATTTTCCCCTCAGTTTTTTTCTCAAGTTTATGTAATTGCATTGTTCACTGTTGACTTTCAACCTGTGCTTCCAGAAGATAGTTCTATATTGTGTAGCTGTGGATTATGGGCACTAGGAGGTCAGAGTCATGAAAGCTCATTTTCTCATTGTCCTCTCCAAGCAGTTTTGTTATTACATCTGTAGTTCCATACTTTGAGGAAAAATGTGAATATCATGAGTTAGCAGGTTTGCTGTCTTTTGTATCACTGTACCTCATCTGGTTAATCTCAAGCAGATTAGAATTATTTTTTCCCCAGTGCAGTGCCTGGCCTCTGGTAAGTGCAAAGTTAATAATCATATTATTATTGATAATAATACTTGTATTCCACTTTGGTCTCCATATGTAAAATCTGATTGTAACTAGTATGTATTGCTTTAGAAGCAATAGGGCCATCAGGGAAGTGAGTGTCTGGAGGAAAAGTGAGGAAAGAACATCTACAAAGGGAGCATATAACTGTGGATTCCAGTTTTTCATTTTTACAGTTGAGGAAATAATGTCCCAGAGTAGTTTCAACATAGACAAGTTTGCACAGATAAAGTCACAGCAAAAAGGCCATAGAGAGAAAAAGACCCTGTTGAATATTGTTTGAAGCCACTGACATTACATTTGATGATATCACAATATCTATAAGCTTATCCATATGGCTCTACTATACCTCTAAGTATAGTGGATATGTGCTTTGGGTCTGGATCGATTTCTTTCTTTTTGATTGATAAATTAAAAGTGTGTTTATTTATCATATACAACATAGTATGTTTCCTGGGATTTTTTTTGTTGTTTTGTTTTGTCATGCTGGGGATCAAATCCAGGACCTTATGCGTACTAGGCAATTGTTCTACCACTGAGCTACACCCTAGAGCCAGTATGATGTTTTTTTTTAAAAGACGTTTTGGAACTAGGTACTGTGGTGCACAACTGTAACCCCAGTAACTTGGGAGGCTAAGACAGGAGGATCACAAGTTTGGAGGCCAGTCTCAGCAATTTAGTGAGACACTGTCTCAAAATAAAACAAAGCCGGATGTCATGGCGCAAGCTTATAATCCCAACAGTTTAGGAGGCTGGGGCAGGAAGATCGTGAGTTCAGAGCCAGCCTCAGCAAAAGCGAGATACTAAGCAACTCATTGAGACCCTTTCTCTAAATAAAATACAGAATAGGGCTGGGGATATAGCTCAGTGGTTGAGTGTCCCTGAATTCAATCCCCAGTACTAAATAAATAAATAAAACAAAAACGATTGGAGGTGTGGCTCAGTGGTAGAAGACTTCTGGGTTCAGTTCTTGATGCCACACAAAAAAAATTAATTAAAAATCAAATAAAATACATATTGGAGTGGCTAAATTGAGCCAATTAAAATATGCATCACCTCACATACTTTGTGTGTGTATGTATGTGGGTGTAAGTGTATTGAGAATACTTAAAATCTACTCCATGATATTCAAGAATACAATACATTAACTATAATCACCATGTTGTATTATGATATATAGTACAATAATATAATATAATTTATAATTATATAAATATAATCAATATGTTGTATATTTCTTAACCTTTTTCATATCTAATTGAAATTTTGTATCCTTCAACCAACATCTGCCCAACTCCCAGCTCTAGTCCCTGGTCACCATTAGTCTAGTCTACTGCCTTGAGTTGACCTTCTTTAGATTCCACATACGAAGATATCACAAGGCATTTATCTTTCTGTGCCTGGCTTATTTTACTTAACATGTCTTACAGCTTTATATACGTTGCTGCAGATGACAGGATTTCCTTCTTTTTTCCAAACATCCCCTACCAGATGCATGGTTTGTAAATATTTTCTACCATTCTATAGTTTGTCTCTTGATTATTGTTCTGTTTTCTGTGCAGAAGCTTTTTAGTTTTATGTAAACTCATTTGTCTGTTTTCACTTTTGTTGCCTGAGAAATAGGCTAGAAAATTAAACAGATTACAAATAGTTCCTGAATTTGTGTTTTACTAAATGTGGTCTTCACAGATAAAAATAGGAAAGCTATTTGAGGTTCTATGATATTTGATGTAGGAATTGCTTCTTTGAAATCAATGGGCCCATTCTAAATTTCCCAACCTCTAACCACATTTTTCTCTACAGTTAGATCTCAGTCTTAGCAATAAAGACAAAATGAGAAGTTCTGAATATTTATTTTAACATCTTTTGGTCTGTGGGTGTGTGTGCATGTACATGTGATGTATTTACATCTAAAGTCATAGCTGCCAATATTTTCTGAAGTGTTTTTAAAATATATTCTTAAAGTGTTTTTGCAAGCAATCATGTATTCAGTCCTAAAATCAGAATAAACTTTCAGAATAAACTATGCAAACTTTAAATCCATTTATCAAAATGCCTTTAGTTTTCATTCCAACGAAAGCAAATAAACAGCTCCTCCAACCACTGTGTTTAAAACCTAGAACTCTCTGCCTTACAAGAGCCCATGCGAAGAGAGAAAATCAGCAATTTTTTGAGTTTCAGTTTCCCAGAAAATGAAGATGAAATTTAGTAACTTTCTCAAGTGAAAAAGAATTCTCTAACTTTCAAATGGAAACTGAGCATCAAATTTCCAAATAAAGTATATTGAATATTTTGGTTTACACTTCTAAAATCTTAAGCTTAAAGCTTTTAGCTCAAAAGAGTTTCCAAAAACTTTGATATCTGTTTCATTGGCACGAAATGCAACACTGAGTAACCGACAAGTCTGGTGATACCTAGAGAAGATATGAACGTGGTTGTTATTTTGTTTGTATTGTTTTCTCTCTTGATCTTTGCTTTCTTTTCCTCGTGTTTTGCCACCCATCAGAAGATGAATGGGTGCACACGAATCACACCCACTCATTTATACTTGCATCCCTGCAAATACATATGATGGTAGGTTAAGAAAGAAGAATTAGCTTCCGGTCCTCTGGCCTTTTCCTACAAAAGAAGAATTAATCCAGTTGGTTTTTCAAAATGGATTCTAGGATTCTAAGTGTTCCCTCAGGCTCAGGGTGGTTGATAGGAAAAGCCTATAATCCCCTCAGTTGCTTTTCAGTTTGTTTAGAGAATGGATAAAGCAGGAAGATTTTGCTGGGTGGCATGATTTTTTTTTTTTTAATATATGAGGGAAAATAGCACTTCAGTATCTTTTGTTTAAGGACAAGCTTAAAAGGCTGGAAAAGTAGACCTCTCAGCCAGAGTCCTAGTCAGCAAACTGATAGGTTTGAGATTCTGGATTCCTTATTGATAATACTGCTGGTGTTGGGCAATTAACTTCTTGTCATAAAAATTGCGCCAGCATCTTTATTCACTTGGATCCTCCAGACTGTCTCTGCAAGATGCTTCTCAAGAGTAATCCTGAGGTATGCATCTATGAAGAGTTGTGCTATAGCAGTGTATTGGAAGCTACAAGTGCTTTACTAGTATTTCACAAAAACAGTGTGATTCAGACTCCCAGATATAACTGGCTATGGGCTTTCATGATCATCTTAAAAGAATGGGAAGAGGAATCCTATAGGGGAACTTTACAGGACAGCACCATCCAAAATCTATTTTGGCTTTGTGTTCCAAACAACTTTTATTTTCATACAGCATCTTAATTTAGAATCAAGACCTTTGATTTGGTCATCTAAAGCATAGGCTAGCTCTTTTTCAAGTGATGCTACCATTATAGTTCACTAGTGAAAAAACCAAATGCTATATTCTAGGCTGCTGGATACAAAGAAAACAACCCATGAGATGAATTTGGTAGAAAGGACTGGAGTTAGGTTAGGGGTCATTTTTAACCAACATTCCACTGCCTAAAGGTCAGTAATCTGAATCCTTTTTAATCTGAGCACGTTGGGAACAGCTGAATGCCTATGCTGAGGCATGATTTAAGCTGTCAAATGTCCTCTGTCAGTATGCTTACGGTAACATGATGTAAGGCAAAGGGACAGTCACTCCGGCTTGTTTATACCCCATCTGCTAAAATGACCTCCTCATGCATGGTGTTCATGCAATAAATATTTGCAGATGAGGATGACTTTAAGCAAGGCCATATGATCTGCCTCAGAATATCAAGTCAATTAGCAAAGACACACAGACCATAGGCATGTACTAGACTTTGCCCAATGTTGGAAATACTACAGTTTCTCTTATATATTAGCTGGTGTAATGTGACATAATCAAATTTTCCCCACTCCTCCCTGATCTGTCCTTCATATCTCTGTACCTGCTTCATCCTCCTGGTCTTCCCATCGACCTTTATTTGTCTTTTTCTGTCTTTATATAGGTGTTGGGAGTCCCTACAGAGGACACTTGGCCTGGAGTCACCAAGCTACCTAACTACAATCCAGGTAATATCAATCCAAACTTCTGAATGTTTGGAATTAGCAATGTCAGTAGAGCATTGGCCACACAGAGTGTCTGCTTTGCATTGTGAAATTAACTTAAAAGATGGAGTTCAATTCATCTATTCCCTGATTCTTTTATGAGAAAGACATTGAAATAGTAGTTAATGTTAGATTGGTTTCCCCAACTCTGTAAAACACAAGTAGCAAACTGAAACATAATCTGGAATTACTAATACTATGGATTCCTCATTCATTTCCAACTGCCCGATGGCAAAAATAAAAAATTAAAATTAAAATTAAAAACCCCCAAAACTCAAAATATGATCTCACTTTTAAGTACCCCCCACACACTGTCATTGAGTTACAGTGGTGTTCTCATCTTTTCCCACCCTGTCCCTACTTCTTCCTGTCCACTCTCCTCTCCATCTGGATGAAAGTGGGACCCCTAACTTTCCTCAGCTTTCTAACATGTATGCAAACAGAAGTTTGGAGTCACAGAAAACATTGTGCATGAGGTCCAAACAAAGCTGCTGTGGTAAACACATGTGCTGTTCCCCCAAACTTCAAACATTTGGGTTTCAGGTTGTCCAGGCAACAAATAGAGACCCTTAATACTGAATGTCTTGATGAGAATAACAATGCTAGAAACTTGGCCAAAAATGCCTTCCTGCCAGAGTCTATGCTAAATAAGAAATCTGTGCTATAATAAAACAGAAGTGAGTTGCATTTTACTGTCATATCAAAGTAATGTGCATTTTTTTAACAAAGAAAACTCTCAAGGTTTAACACTAGGAGGGTTCATACTTTGCATTGTTTTTAGTAGGAGTTCAACTTAATTCAAGTAAGTCAAAAATTTTTGAGTACTATCTGTTAGGCATTAGGAGAGGTGCTAAGGCTGTGGGGATGAATACAGTGTGTTTTTGGATCTCTGAAGCTTAGGTTAAATTCATTCATCCACACTCTTGCACTGGTCCTCCTTAGCAGGGTGCCTATTTGTGAGAGCTGCTCCCTTGGGCTTGGGAAGTTTGTGGCTTTGAGCCTGGCTGAGTTTATAGAAGGAAGGGAGCCAAAACCTTAGCCAGAGCCAAGATGTCTAATCCTGCCTTTGCAAATCTTAAGAGTTCATCCTATCTTGGGCATGGGGTCAGTACTATTAATAACTCAATCATAAGGAATATGTTTTTAAAAGGTCATCAGGATCTGTGTTCCAGGAACATCCCTTCATGTGACTCAGAAAGTCCCTTTTGAGTCACCCCCATCCCTAGCCCTGAGATGCTGCTTCTGCTTCCATACACATGAACTCCAGCAATTAAAGGGCAACTGAAGGGGAAATGGGAGTCAGGAAAAGTGTCAGTTGGAACAATGTTTACACCATTCTGGACACAATTTCCACACCTTTCCCTTTCATTCCACATAAGTAAGAACACTGAAACTTTGAACTCAATCAGCACAATTTTCTAAGTATTTTTTTTTAATTTTTAATTAACACAGTAATTATATATATTTATGGGGTGTAAAGTGATATTTCAATATGTGCATACAAGGTGTAATGATCAAATCAGGGTAATTGACATATCCATCACTTCAAACATTTAATCTTTTTTTGTGTGGGAAATAGTAAAAAATCCTCTTTTCTGGTTTTTTTGAAATATCTAGGTAATTGTTGCCAACCATAGTTATCCTACTGTGCCATAAAACATTGGAAGCTATTCCTCCTATCCAACTGTACCTCTTTACCCATTGACCATCCTCTCTCCCTTCATCATACCATTTCCCAGGTTCTGGAAACCACTATTCTATTCTCTACTTCTTTGAAATCAACTTTTTAGCTTCCACATAAAACATGAAACGTGTTATTTGCCTTTTTGTGCCTGACTTACTTCACTTAATCCATACTGTTACATCCATATTGCTGCAAATGACAGAATCTCATTTCTTTTATGGCTGAATAGGATTCTATGATGTATACATACTACATTTTCCCCCATTCACTTGTCAATGGACACCTAGGTTGATTCCATATCTTGGCTATTGTGAATAATGCTGCATTAAACATGCAAGTGCAGATGTTTCTTTGACATTACCAAATTTAATTCCTGTATATACCCAGTAGCAGGATAGCTGGATTGTATGGTAATTCTATTTCTAGTTTTTTGAGGAAACTCCGTACTGTTTTCTATCATGGCTCTATTAATTTACATTCCCACCAATAGTGTGTAAGAGCTACCCACCCTGCTCCACATCCTTCCCAGTACTGGCTATTTTTTGTCTTTTTGAAAATAGCCACTCTAACTGGATTTAGGTGATATTGTGGTTTTGATTTGCATCTCTGATGATTAGCAATGTTGATCATTTTTCAGGTACTTGTTGGCCATTTGTAAGTCTTAAGATATATCTAAGCAGGTCATTTGCCCATTTTTAATTGGATTATTTATTTTTGTGCTGTAGAGTTGTCTGAGTTCCTTATATATTCTTTAGCCAATGCAATTTTGAGAGAATTCAGTTGCTCTGAATTTGGGAGAACTATCCAGGGTCCATCCACGTCCACTCTTCCATTTCTCTGCTTTGTCTGGGCTCTGTCTAGGAGGACAACACAGTTTCTGTTTGTACAGTTTTGAAAACTCACCTGGTGCTGACTCAGCTTTAAGATATCTCTGCTGTTACCTGTTTTCTTGGATCTCTGATCAGCAGGGTGGTAAGCTTTCTAGCTACAATGCAAACTCTTTTGCCTGATTAAATCTGGCAAGGTGAAAGGGGTGTATTATTTTAGAGTCTGGCTCCTTCCTTCTTCCTTTCTTCCTTCCTTCCTTTCTCTCCTTCTCACCCACTCCCCATTTAAGTAAGCTGGCTGAGAACTCTGTGTCCTCCACTTCAAAGGGCCAGTTGTCTTATTTTGATGTGGGCAGATTGAGAAGTAGGCTTTGAAAAGTAGGCCTTTTTTTGTTTAATCTTTTCTCCTGGGATAGCTTTCAGAGCAATATATCCAAGTGTCAGTGAGGGGGTTCTGACGAGCCCGGATTCCCAGACGCTCAGCGGGATCATTCTCTAACAGAAATATAAAAGTGAAATATTAAAAACCCTGGAACGTGAACTCCATCTGCAGAGTAGCCGGTGTCTTGCCTGCTTGCACCATGGGAAAAAAAAGATCTTGAAAAAAGAGGGAGGAGAAAAAAAGTGCTTTGAGTACGAGGTTTACAGGTTTAGTAGAGCATAGTAACATCCCCTCAAAGAAGTGGGTGTTGCTCTTGACCCCCCAAAATGCTCCTCCTTTGACTCAGCCGCCAGAACACTCCCCCTCCCCCACAACACACCCCCTTTTCACATGCTAACTGAGGTGTCCGTGATTGGCTGAACAATAAACTGGTCACACTTGCTAAAGGGCTGCCATCTTTCACACAATTAGTCAAGACACATTAATCAAACTGGCTGGGGAACTGGGGCTGCGCTGGCCTCCTGCAGTGGGGGAAGGGAGAAATTTTGGTGATCCTGCCTAAGAGACCCTGGGTAGCAAAAATAAAGACGTGAACGCTGGAGGGAATTCTACTCTCAGAGAATTAGAAAAAGTTAAAGGCCCAGTTGATGCCTTATCTGGGATGTGGTTGATTTGTGGCTCAGAAGATCCCAGAAGCTTAGAGCAAACTGGATATTCATGTTGGCTAAAATCTGTTCATATAGTGGTGTGGATTTGAACAGTGAACCCCTCTAAACAACTCTGCAAACTTCCTTCAACCATCTTAGCTTCCCTTTCCACACCCACTCAGGTCACACCCGCCTTGAGCCTAGAGCACTAGACAGAGGACATGCCAATCCACACAGCAGAGGTTTCACTATTGTGGGGACAAATAGGAATAAAACAGCCAGCCATTTAGAACCAGTTAAGACAAGGCATCAACTGGGAAGTTGTTGGTCTTAAACTAAGTATTTGAAAGACATTGAAAATAGCCAGTTCTGAGAGAAAAAGTTCAAACATTTGTACTTTTCATCATGATATTTTCTGATTTTTCTTTTCCAAGTCCCCATTTAATAGGTTTTCCGTTGGCCATAGGGACCTGATAAGATCATACCTTAGAGACCCATTTGCTACAGAATCATGTAGGGCTTTTCAGAGGATCAACTAAATATTTGGACACATCTCAGCTCAAGTAAATGGAGGCCTCCCTCCTCCAGGGGCTGCCCAGTCCACCCACTACCTCATTAGATGCAAAGATCCTGTGATAAAGAGAAACTTTTTTTCTGCCCACATGATTGCAGCCCAGTTGTGGTTTTTAATGTGTCGTTGATTGTTTCATCCAACTCCTTTTGCTCCCCTGAAAGGGTCTGTCGTGGCTCTGTTTGCTTCCTTAAACACGGTTTTTGAAAGCGCTCACGCTGTGTGAGCTCAAATCCTAGCATTAATGCACTGCTGAGTTCATTTCACCACACTCAAAAGCGCTGAGTTTAAATCCCTCTCAATTCCATTTGAGGCACCAGAAGACTTTATCCTCCTCTACTAATGGTTCCAAGTTTACATCTAGATACTAGGGTTCAAGGACAGGAGAGGATTTAGAAATAACAGCCCCTGATATTAGTCAATGCATTTGCCAAATTGGCAATTAGTTCCTGATGTGCGTGCAAAGCATTTTACTCCTGTCTCTTTGATGCCTGTTCCCATAGAGAAGGGAACAGAGTCCACGGAGGCCTTCGAACTTTTAAAGCAATATCTGCTGAAAATCATGCCTGATTTGTGACATGAACTCCGCCACAGGGAAGCATCCGGGATTAGCCCAGTTCTTTCAGTCCCAGGAAAGAACGCCTCACATGGGAAGTTTTTCCACTGGAGGAACTTAGTGGAAATCAAAAGGCAGAAAAGCAGTACAAAAAACCCCACAGGGACCAGAATCAGATGCACTCTAAGTGATAGGCCCATGGCCAGGGATAGGCAGCAACGCCCAGTTGTTTTTTGGTATGCTTGCTTTTTCAACTTTTGACCACCAGGTGGAAGCAAGAAATAACCAGGGTGGAATGAGTCCTGACATAGAGCAACCCTCCAGCACCACAGCCTCGCTCCCAGAATGTCTAATTTTGACTAAATGCAGCATGAGAGTTTCACTGCCTTTGACACCACTGTGGGATGGAGGAAGAATAAAATCTAAATAATCCATCTCCATTGGGATTATAAAGAGCTGTTATGCTTTAGGCTCAAAGGGTTCTGAGCATATCTCTGTGTTTGCTATGAATACAACCTAAGATTGCATCTGCATTGTTATCAGCTTTGTCACATGAGCTATTAGCCGAGTGCGTTTATTCAGTGGATTGAAGAAAAATGTTGATAAGACAAGGCATTAACTAGGGGCATCAATTCTCATATGGAATAGCAAGTCCAAGCTCCCCTCCTTAATGTCAAGGGAAATTGAGGAAGTTGTTTCCAGTTCCCAAATCTGTAAAATCCTGTCATTTAAAAAGTGCTCCCTATATGCCAGGCAATGTTCATAATTATATGCATATGTGATGTACATATACAATATAGCAATATGCTTATGTTTGTTGCTAATATACATAACTGCTAATCCCTACCATGGCCTGCCAACGGCAGTGCTGGAAAGGGTAACACCATCCTACAGATGAAGAAACAGAGGCCTTCCTCCCAGGCTCACAAAGAGGCATTTCTTGACTGGAAATGGGTCAAATCTGCATCCAAACCTTGTTTTCTCTCCATTAATCATGTTGTGTCCCTGTCTGATTTCGCAGGGCGGTGTTGAGAAGTCAATGAAATTATTGAACTGCATCTGCCATGGTGTTTAACCTTCAGGTGCTCAATAAATTAGGGTTTTGGGTTTGTTTGTTTTTTTTCAGTGCTGGGGATGAGCCCAGGGCCTCATACATTGCTAGGCAAGTGCTGTACCACTGAGCCACAGCCCAGCTCCTGCATTCTGTTTTGTTTTGTTTTTTTGCAGTGTAGAAGTTCAGCTGCCTAATGACTCACCATGGTGCAGACCCAATGACAGGTGTGAGAACTGATGCTGCCTCTTTCTTTATATTTAGCTCCTTCAAAAGCATGGCCTCCTTCTAAATGTCAGGTGTGTCTCCCAACAACAGAACTGACTTTGTTTCTGCTTGCTTAGGCCTAAATTTTGCCTGAATTCCCACATTCTAAGAGTGGGTGCTCAGTGTTCAAACGTCTACCTGAGTCAGTCTGAGTGCCTGGTAAGGCTGTCCCTGTCAAATGGTCTGTCCATTCTGCTCCTCACACCTGAACTGCTGTGAGATGTTTGCCCATTCAAGAAACCTCTTGAATGATTTTTAATGCCCTAGGAGAATCCTTGTGAACTACCTACCACATAATGAATATCCAGTAAGGGCCACCAAATCACAACAGCATTTGTGTTATCTTCATTCATTTTACCCAAAGATTGAAGATGGCATGGTAGAAAGAGACAGAGTTTTCTCCAAACCAAACTTCTAGCACTTCTAGTATTTTATACATGTCCCCTAAATGGCACATAATAGGTAGTCAGTAGATATTTGTGAAATGAAATCAATGACTAGGAATTATAAAACTTGGGTTCAAATTCCAGTGGCACCCTCTAGGGCTCTAATTTATTCTTATTCTGTCTGCTTTCCCAAGAAAAAAACATATAGTTATTATTGACCTTATTACTGGGCAATAGTACTATAATTTATTGAGTATTAACAATGAGAAGCATCATTTTACATTGATTCACAACCACCCTATCAAATCAGGGTGCTGTTATCCTCCATACTTTACAAAAGAGTGCTGAAGCTTTGACAGGTATATGTCTTACTTAGGTCACCTGGCCAGTAAGGGGTAACCCAGTATTTACAGACACATTGAACCCCAAGATGGTGCTCTTAGCTGTGTTCACATTACCTTAACTGTCAAATGGCAACGGTAATGATTTGGTGATTAGGACAATGTCCTACACAGGAGCCCAGCCTATGTCACTTTTCCAAGTCCATTTCCAGATGATTATGTCTTTCCACCTAGTCTTGATGTTCGAATCTATGAGCTTGGCGACGGGTTTCTGGAATGTAATGTGACTGCCGTCCCTACCCTGGGACTCTGGCAGCCCTCCCTTGCTACAGCTAATGAAGCCACCAGCGATCACCGAATCTATGAACCGAGATTGGGCTCATTACTGTTTCGCTTCTGGAGCGCTGCCGAAAGCTCCCGGGGAGTTCCTATTAACATCTTTATTAACCCGTCCCCCACATCAGTCAGTGAAATTCATTTAGATACACAGCCCACTTTGATCTTCATTAATAGTTTCTTCTAGTTTCTACATTTATTTTTAGTTTTCTCATCTTTAATTTATTTAGTGGCAATTATTAGTTTTTATGGAGGGGGAGTAGATGATCTTAAAGTAATTAAGATTAGGAAAAATTGGGAGTGAAAACAGGTAAAAACACATGTCTTTCTAAGAGAAAAGAAACATGCAATTTTTATGTTGTGTGCAATACATAGAATATATAAATTATATATATATATATATATATATATATAATTTGACAATTAAAATAAATAAATAAATGCATTAAATGTTTAAAAAAATTAAAACAAAGCAAAACCTGTCTATATTCTTGTACAGTTTCAGAAGAAAAGGGTTTTCAAAGTGCAAAATGTCATGGAACTGACTCAAACCAGGGGCTCCTTCCTTAACTTTAGTGCCAATGCCTTGTGGCGTCGTCAATCTCTGTTACACACAGGGCTGGATACACAAGTGGGTTCTCATGAGTTACTTTTACATTTTAAGAGTAAGGTTAACTAAATTTATTGCATTTTTATTTTTTATCCAAGCATCAACTTCTGTCTTTCATTTAGCAAATATTTATTAAGTGCTAGGTGCTGGGACTGGGAGAATAAAAAAGAAATACAGCATGGAATCCTGCCTTCAAGGAATATAATCCAGAGGGAGAAATGAACCAATTACACAAGGTGGAAAGTACATTATAGAATCATGCCCTGGGGACCTAAAGAACGCTGGGGAGAGGCCATCTTTATTTGGGGAGTTTGGAAACGTTGTAAGAGGAAAAAACATGAGCTGAGCTTCTACAATGAGTAGGGAAAGGTGATAGGGGTGAGCAGGAGGAAAAGATGATCCCAGACAAAGGGACCAGACATAGAAGAATAGGAAAGCAGGCTTATGTGGTAATGTAGCAAGCCAGTCAGTTGCTCGGGGCAGCTAGAATGGTGGCATCACTGGAGATGAAGTGGAAGAGTAGTCAAGGACCAGACTGGGAAATGCCTGGTAATCATGCTAAGGATTTGCACATTGACCTGTAAACAAAGAGAAGGACTTGAATGATTTTTAATGAGAAGTGATATGGCAGGATTTAATTTTTAGGAAAAAAAATCTTGCAAGACTATAGAATCAAATTGGTGGTTAAGCAAGGTGAGGCAATAAGCAATGCTCTAAATTCTAGAAGACAATAGGATGTCTGTACTTGAGCAGTGACTGATTAAATTTGAGTTGTGAAGGAACAAAAACCTGTCTCTATGGATAAGAGAGAGGGAGAGAGAGAGAGAGAGAGAGAGAGAGAGCGCACCATTCACTGGGACAGGAAATAAAAGGGGGAAGGAACAGATTTATGCGGAAGGTAATAAATATAAAGTTTCAACATTTTGAACCAAATGGAGATATTTAAAAAGCAATTAGAAATACAAGTATGTGATCACAAGAGTCCAGTTTAGGAATGCAGAATTGGAAGTCATTTGCTTAAAGCCCAAGATGTGAATCCTGTTACCCATGAGAGACAATATGGAGAGAGAAGACATTGCCAACCTAGTACTGAAAGGGCCTGGTAGAAGGAAAGGAGTCTTTGGGAGCTGAGAAGACCAGGAGGTAATGATAATAATAACATAGAAAACCACATGATTGTAAGCTTACTGGAGGAAGCCAGGTACCATGTGTGTATATTCTCAGTACTGAGCACAATGACTACACCTGGTGGCCCTTAAATATTTGTAGAGACTATAGGAGAATGACAAATGCTGTCAAATATGCAACTGTGAAAAGATGATAAACCCTGAAAAGTATGATCAAGTTCAAAATCCATTTGTTGGGGGTGGATAACTTTAACCACGGTACTGCTGAGAGGGAGGTGAGTCCTGACTATGCCCACGCCCTTCACCTTCATCCACCAAGAGCAAGGCCCGGCTGCTTCACCTACAGAGACCTTGGGAACAGGCTTCAGAGGATGGTGCATCTTCTCAGACTCACAGAAAGTTTTGATGCAGAGTTAGAAAAGTGGCAAGTTACAAACATGAATCAGAGTGCCAGCCTCAAATGCCAAGGAACCTTGCCCAGGAGAACACTGACTTTTTGAGTCCTGATGATGCTCAAAGAGGAATCTAAAGCCTGGTAAAAGCTCCTGGAGCCAAAGAATAAGGAACCTTCCAAACTAGCTCCTTGAGGAAAAGCAAAGCCAGCAGTTGAGTAGTTGGGAGGTAGGGAACGATAGTGTGTGTGTGTGTGTGTGTGTGTGTGTGTGTGTGTTTGGGGTGGACAAGAGGCACAGGTAGGAGAAAACGGCTACAGATTTTGGTAGTGCACTTTTAAAGTTACTGCTTGAGATAGCAAAGTAAGGCTAACAACATTATCAACTATCTAAATATATGGTATCTCAAGAATGCATTGTATTCAGGAAATTCCAGAGGTGTAGTTCAGTAGACCACACTATAAGATAACCTTGGAGTGATTGTGGCAAGACTAGAAAATGTTTTACTTTGAGCGGAGACTCCAAATGTCCCAGTGATGTTTTATCAATCAACCAACAAATCTCTATTGACTAAGGTTCCCATATTTGAGTCAGTTGTGAAATGAGTTCTATTAAACATTTATGCGAAATAGAATTTATTTATTTATTTATTTTTATGGTGGCAACAGCTCTGCCTTCAGTGAATTTTCTTCCACTTACTTTGGACATTTAAATATCCCATCTTTAGTTTTCTTTTGCAACTTGCTTTGCTTTTCCTGCCTCAAATTTCAGTTGAACTCAAATGAGAGAACTCTTAAAAGAGAACCGCAGAGGGAGGAGATGGAGGGAAATCTGGTCTAATGATTTACTATCGTCTATGGAAGGAGAAGGGAAACAAGCTACTCCAGATCTGTTATTTTTGAAGGCTAAATGGTGATGTGTACAATGCCTATCTGTTTGTGGACGGTTCCCTCATCGATTGCTTGCAGCTTAAATACTGGGAAAAATCAATGGAAGAGAGACAAGGTGTTTCGATGTTATTCAACATCTGGTTACCTGCTTAAGAGTGGGAGGGTAGGCCACAATAGGCCTGGGGCTTTGACTTGGCTTCCTAGCAGCTCCTGGCTACATCAGTTGCTGTGAGAATGTAGCTACAAAATAGGAGTGGCAAGAGCCAGCCCTATCATTCTACCCAGAACATGGAATCTCCAGTTCAAAATGTTGTCACTCCTGGGGTCTGGGGGCAACTCTCACAGTCATCCTTTCCTGGTTGAATTTATGAGAGCTGATTTCTGCCTTGTCACACTTCCTCTTTTACATCCTGGAACAACAACATATTAAGGTATGAGTCAGACTCTACTGCAGTTTTTATATACATTGATTAATGGAATTCTCACAACAACCTCACTTGTCACCGATGAGGAAATGAGGCTCAGAGAAACATGTGGAGCCGCTGGTGAGTGCTGGACCCACTCTCTTAGCTAGACCAGCAGTCCTCTGTCTTAGCCTCACTACAGACATCTGGAGACCATTAAAGACATAATAACAGCACAACAACTAACCAATGCCTGGACCTTCCCAGACTAGTTAAATCAGACTCTCTGGGGGGAGTGGAGCCAGGGCTGCCTTTCTTTTAAAAGCTCTGCAGGTGAGGCTAATATGCAGCCCCCTTGAGAGCCACCATGTTAGACCATGTGACCTCTCCAAGACAATGGTAAGAAAAAGAAGGAGAGAAGGAACGAGACAAACACCTTTTTAAAAAATCCCCTCTGTATACCAAATGCTTATTCTTTTCTAATCCTTCCAGCAACTGGAAAATTATTCCCATTTCATGGATTTGTAAGCTTTCTCAGTTACTTGACCAGAGAGGTTAGGCAGTTTTTCCCCAAGACCCAGTGCTCCTAAGCAGCAGGGAAGCGATCTGAGCCTGGGTTTGTGTTCAGGTTACTGCACTACACAGCTAAAAAACACACCTCTGGCTCACACTGAGGCCTCAAAAGAAATCAAGCCAGGCCTATAAGTTAGAATTTCAGTAGCAGGAAACAGTTATGGAAGGTTTACCTAGGAGAACAATAAAGCAGAGATACCTGAGAGGAGAGAGAGAAACAAGGTACACCAGACAAGGGAAAGGAGCAGGAGAAACAGTGAGCAAAGTCTTACAGGCACTTATTACCCAGTTCCACAACCCTGTGCAGAAGGAACTGTAATTATACCCCTTCTACAGATGGGAAAACTGAGGCCTAGTTAAGTTAAGCCACACTTTCAAGTCACACAATCAGTAAATGGTATATCGAGGAATGAAAACCCGGGTCCAGG
The DNA here is from genome assembly GCF_001458135.2 of Marmota marmota marmota. Lineage (NCBI taxonomy): Eukaryota > Metazoa > Chordata > Mammalia > Rodentia > Sciuridae > Marmota > Marmota marmota. The sequence continues at coordinate 21,401,254 of NW_026000005.1, forward strand.
GTCCAAGTGCCTCACCATACAGTTTACACTGCTCATCACTTTTCAAAGAAAGAGGAAGAAAAGGCAGACAGGGTTTATTTTGCTTAATGCTCCAGAGCAGGCACTTTACAGTCATTGTGTAATTGAATTGCTTTAACGTCCTTGAAGGTGACTGTGACCTGCAGCTTGGGTTAAGGAAACCGAGGGTCACCAGGGTTCAAATATTTGCTTCATGTCTTGACAAAACTAAAGCAGCAATCAGTACCCAGATGGATTCAGCTAACTCCCAACATGAACAACACTAAAGCTGGAAATAGTATAAAATTACTAAAGGCTAAAAAACACAGCGCAGAGAGGTCTACGATGGGAAAGACAGAAAATGGGAGAAGACTGACATGGATTTCATTATACTAATTGGAAATTGGGATATGACTGAATGAGGAAATATTTTAATGTTGTTTGGCCAGGGAAGAACTGTAAATAGACAGTAGAAAGTGGTTTGGAAATAAACATACCAAACGAATACCAGATATTCTTATCTTTATTGGTTATTTTGAACTCAGGCACAATTGTACTGAACAGAGGGTAAATAACCTGTATATACTAATGCTTCCCTTAGTGCCCACCTGAGACTATAAACCACCAGCAGAGTGGCTCACATTTGATTGCATCTGACCTTGAAAATTCAAACCATTTTCTTTGATCACTCCTTTTACTCTACAACTCTTAGCACTATAAATTCAGCTTTTAATTGAACTTGCTTCTGAAAGTACAGCAGGATACTGACATCCTTCGGTATCCACAGGGGATTGGTTCCAGAACCTCATGAGATACCCAAATCTGCAGGAGCTCAAGTATCTTAGTATTTTTCATATAATTTATGCACATTGTCCCATATGCTTTTAATCAAAAAAAGATTACTTATTGTACATAGTACAATGTGAATAGTTGTTATGATATATTGATCAGGCGATAATGACAAGGAAAAAATGTTTGTACGTGTTCAGTACAATTGCCCCAGCAATTTTTAAAATATTTTCAATTCATGGATGGTTGAATCCTTGGATGGGGAACCTGTAGATAGAAACCTGCAGAGACAGAAGGCCAACAGTAAGCTAGGTGTGGTGCTGTACACTTGTAACCCCAGTGATGTGGGAGGCTGAAGCAGGAAGACTGCAAATTTGAGGGCTTGTAACCTAATGAGGCCCTCAACAATTAGTGAGACACTGTCTCTAAATAAAAAGTTAAAAGGACTGGGGATGTAGTTCATTGATAAAAATACCCCTGAGTTCAATCCCTATTACCAAAATAAGAAATAAAAAATAAAAACTGGGCTGAGGATATAGCTCAGTTGGTAGAGTGCTTGCATTGCATGCACAAGGCCCTGGGCTCAATCCCCAGCACCACAAAAAATAAATAAATAGATACTAAAAAAAAATAAAAGGCCAACCATATATGCTTTTTATTAATATTTTTTGAGAAAATAGGCACAAAAGTATAAAGGGTAAGCCCCTCTAACCACAGTCTCTATTTAGTGAGTAGTTTTCTACATGTTTCTATGCACATACCAGCTTGAATATGTCAGTATTACCAAAATGATTTTTTTCTTTTGCCAAACTCTGATGAAATTCTTGGTTGTAGTAAACAGCATTGATATATTCCATTTGTATAGAACCAAGAAGAAGAAAAATTTTTTTAAATCAAAATTTCATGCTTTAGAAAAGGGTAAGGCAGAAATATCACTTTATGTGAGAGTCAAAATACTCTTTTCTCAATTTGTATGAGAAATACAGCATCAACAAGCATCTTCTATGGATCTTTTCGTGGCCCTCACCTAGAGGTGACATTGGATTTCTTGAATGAAAAATGTCCCCTTTCAATGTGGTTTTATTTGGGGTTAGTATCAATACCAAAAGTTATGGGAAAACCCTGTATCCAAATATAAATGTTCTAGAATGTTCCAAATTAAAATTACAATTATTATTATTATTATTTTTAACACAAATGGCATATAAAATTAGCTTCCCTTCCTTTTTACCACTTTTAAGTCTTTGAAACTTTGCCCTATTGTTCCTTGCATGGCTTTTCATGTGTCTATGGCAAAGTTTCTTTTGATTCCTTCATATTCTCCATGCTCTGCACACCATATATGCCAAATAAATGTTTGTTGACTTTACTGAATATTTTGACTCTATTGGTTTGCTAGGGCTGCCATCACAAAGTGCCATAAATGGAGTAGCTTAAGTAACAGAAATTTATTGTCTCACAGTTCTAGAGGTTGGAACCCTGAAACTGAGATGTCCTCAGGTTGGTTCTTTCTGAGGACTATGAGACAGAATCTGTTCCAGGCCTATCTCTTTGGTTTGTAGATGTCTGTCTTCTCTTTGAATTTCTTCACATCATATTCTTTGGTAAATGTCTACCTCTGCATCCAAATTTTTTTTGTGTGTGTGATGTTTTTTGTTTTGCAGTACCAGCTATTGAACCCAGGGTCACTCTACCACTGAGCTGTCTCCACAGTCCCTTTTATTTTATGATTTTGGTCTTTATTATTTATTGTATGTATGTGTGTGGTGGGGTGAGTAATAAGGATTTAACCCAGGGATATTCTACCTCTGAACTACACTCCCCAGTTCAGTTCATTAATTTTATTTCAAGATAGGGTCTTGCTAAGGTGCCCAGGCTGGCTTCCAAATTGTAATCTTCCTGCTTCAGCCTCCCAGTTGGCTGGGATTATAGGTGTGCACCACCCTCCCCAGCTAAATTTTCCCTTTTCATGAAGAAGCCAGTAAAATTGTATTAGGGTCCACCCTAATGACTACATCTTACCTAATTATATCTGCAATAACCCTATTTCCATAAAGGGTCATATTCTGCTGGGCGTTGTGGTGCCTGCCAGTAATCCCAGTGACTCAGGAGACTGAGGCGGGAGGATCACAAGTTGAAGGACAACCTGGGCAACTTAGCCAGACCCTTGTCTCAAAATAAAAAAACCAAAAGGGCTGGAGTGTAGTTCAGTGCTATGTAGAGCATCCTTAGGTTCTATCCTTGGCATGAAAAAAAAAAAAAGTCATATTCTGAGTGAGATGCTTGCAATTAAGACTTCAAAATAAAAATTCAGAGAAGAGGCCTTAAGAAGTCATTAGTTAGCTTATCTAATTTTTTTCTTTTTTTCTTTTTCTTTTTTTTTTTTGGTACTGGGAATTGAACCTAGGGGCACGTAACCACTGAGCCACATCCCCAGCCCTTTTTATTTTTTATTTTGAGACAGGGTCTCACTAAGTTGCTTAGGGCTTTGCTAAATTGCTTAGGCTGGCTTTGAACTTGCAATCCTCCTGTGTCAGCCTCCCAAACCGCTGGGATTACAGGCGTGCACCACTGCACCCGGCTGATCCTTGAGTCCTCTTTTACCCAGGCCAAGAAGAGTATTTAGAATTTTAATAATATTTTTGGCAACATATGGGAGGGTTGTTTTTGTTTTTTAATGTTTCTCTCTGTGCTTTCCAGAATGGTTCCCACTGTCGAAGCCTCAGAGCCTTCAGATTGTCTGGAACAGGTGAGCATCACATTGGGGAAGCTGTTTTTTAGGCAGGAAGAAGAGACATGTCCCTGGACCTTGGTCCACTGAACAACCTCCAATGCCTTGACCTGGGGCCTCTGAGTCCCAGAAAGAAGCTCTGAGAGACCCAGCCCCCTGTGAATGTGTTGGTTTTTCTCTATGAACCATTTTACTTTCAGTGAGTTAGGTCATTAAAATTGTTTTGTGCCCCTCAGTCATGCCCCAGGCCCTGAGAACAGGGAGTGTTGGCTTGCAAGAAAACCTAGTGGGTTTATTATTCTCTGACACAGAGAAACCAAATAACATCATTGAGTGGCCATTGGAGGGGGAACTTGATTCATGGAGGTCATGCTTTCCCAGGCCCTCTCAACGCAGTCTCGGCTCAGACCAGGGCAGACTTTTATTACCAGCTTTCAACAAATCCCTAGTTTCTTTTGCAAAGTAAAACAGATAATAGAGACATTCCGGGAATAGTTAGCTAACTAAGCTGTGCCAGGCAACCTCGGGGCTAAGAAGAACTCAGTGTTTTCGGACAATGACCAATTACAATAACCAGTATTATTTGATCTGAGAGTAATTAGCCGAGCCTCTGTTCTTTTTGCTTCAGTGAGGAGGCAAAAAGGGCAGTGAGGAAAACATCAGAGACAGGGGAAACGAGCTCAAATGTCAAAGAAAAACACACTCACACAGGTGGGGAGAAGTGAAGAGTTTCACAAGCCAAGATCCTAACCGAACGTTTGAACATTGCTCTTGACTGAAAATATGGAATAGTTGAATCTAACCAAATGTCCTTTGACTGTTCCATTCCTACTCTTTGCATGCTTTAAAAAGTCACCACGTAGACCGAATACCAGAGCACAAAGGGTAAATAGGTTGGAAACAGAGCTATGGACTACCACAGGACTTTGTATTGGGAGGATGACTTGAAACTCCTCATTATCTCAGGGGAAGCTTCCAGAGAATTGCTGTTTATCATTTCATTCACATTTTCTCTTGCCAGTGTAGTCAGGTTCCCTAACCCCTAGCCAGAAACATTTGGATTTTCACACTGCCCATGGCTTGCTTTCATTCTACTATTGGTTTTCAAAATAAATGGTACCTCCACACCTGTGAGGCATCCTAATGCTGTCTGGAGCTGCAGCCTCCTGCTGTTTGCCCACCAGCCCTTCCTTCTGGGCCAAGCACGACTTGAATCCCTACTCTGACTTTTCTGACTACACAACTCCTACCACCTCTGCCCATCCCCTTGCCCATGGCAGTGTCTTTGCCTCTGCTTAGGCTTTTCTCTGCTCAGATTCTCAAAACAAGGAGTAATGTCTGGAGCTGTGCTAATACAGAAGCCACTAGTCGCACATGGCTATTTAAACTTAAATATTCCAAATTAAATTTAAAGTTCAGTTGCTCAGTTGCACAAGCAGCATTCCAAGGACTCAAGAACCATATGTGTTCAGTAGCTACCATATTGGGCAGAGAAGAAATAGAATATTTCCATCATCAATGAAAGTTCTTTTTTTTTCAGTACTGGAGATTGATCCCAGGAGTTACACTGAGTTGCATCCCTACCTCTTTTTATTTTGAGACAGGGTCTAACTTGCTGAAGCTGGCCTTCAACTTGTGATCCTCCTATCTTAGCCTCCTGCCTTAGCCTTCTGGGATTACAGGTGTGCACCTTGGCACCTGGCTCCTCAAGGAAAGTTCTTTTGGGCAGTGCTGGCCTAGATTATCACATGAGAAAATTCTTGGTGCTCAAAAGGGCCCTGCAAAGAGCAGTAGCATTAGGTGAGCTATATACTACGTGCTTAGCAGAGTGCTGCTTATATTATTACATTCAATCCTTACAAATGTCATTTTCATGTCAAAGAGGAAGAAACTAAGGATCACAAATGCTAACTAACCTGGCCAAGGTCAACCAGTTAGGTAACTGGTGGAGTCAGGATTCATCTTGTGTACAGGTCTCTATGGATTGCCAACTGAATCTACAATTCAATTGTTAGTGTGGTTAAATCAAGACCAGCTGACTTTTCATGACTTTTCTACATGATTCCTACAGAGGTGTGGTGGAACTACGCTCAGGCCTGTAAACGGGCACAGGTTCTCGCTAGGGGTTTGATGGTGACCTCTTTAATGTGGACCTAGTAAGACACACTCTTCAGACTGATTAGCAAATTGTAAGACAGCTTCTCTGATGTTGTTTCTTCCTAATGCCAGTGATTGCTTCCTATGGGCATTTACTTTATCATGTCCTAAACTGGAAGCAGTAAGAAAATTACCTACTCCATTCCTTCCCTTTTCCTTTCTATGGTTTCTGGGGGGGAGCAAAAAACCCAGTTAAGCTCAAGGTAACCAGGCTCATCCTGTGCTGCAAAGATCAATGGCAGCAACGGGGGTGGAGATTTTCATACTTAGAGCCAGGTTGTGCTAAGAAATTAAAACCACTGTCTCATTCTTCTGAGAACAACTAGATTTAACATATGTTGAATGATGGGATCATAGACAGTGTTTGACATAATCACAAAGACTGGGCTCAGCACCCTGAATGGAGAGTATACCTGCCAGACCTCCTCAGTCCTCCTCCTTCAGGCTCCTTTTAGTCCTAACTGACCTGGAAATCTGCAAGGACTGGGGATTTCCAAATTTCTTCTTCATCTTGTCTATGAAGAATTTATTCCTGAGTTGGAGGATAGTAATCTGTTTGCAGAAACAGTCTTATGTCATGGAAATCAGGGACCTGAAAAATTCTTATGCAAGCCTAGTGCAAAAATTAGGCAAATTACAAATGTGCACCAAGACCTCCAGCATCCCAGCACCATGGAATGCAGAGGGAAGAAGTCTCTGCTTTCTTGCTTTTGCTCTAAGTTGGTATGTGAATTTGATGTTAAGTAAGCTGCTCTGTTTTTTGCTTGATTGTTTCATGACCATGCAATTTAATTTTGAATGTCAAACATCAGTCCTGTGGTTAATTGTCTTCCAGGATCTGCATAGTTTTCCTTCTTGTGGCTTTCTACTTGTAAACCTATTTGTGGCTTGTAGAGATGGATGTACTTAAATGATAGGCACTAGATTAGCAAAAACTTTAAAGCATTGTAAGTAAATAGGCAACAGGAACGACGTCCCCTGCAAGGAAATTGTCATACCTACTTGGCTAATGGCTCCCAGCAGTCCCCTACCTTACCACTCTCCCCAGGTTCATTTCAGGCGCCTCTCCCTCTCTTTTTACCAAGCCAGTCACTAAGCCTTGATTCCCTTTAAACTCACTCTTCTCCCTTCCACTCCAGGCTCTGTATGAGCACCAGAAATTTCTGCAGCAATGTCTTCCCCTTGCCTGTCCCCAGTTCTTCAGCTCTCAGCTCAAATGTCACTTCCTCAAGAAAGTCTTCCCTGGGGCTGGAGTTGTGGCTCAGCAGTAGAGTGCTTGCCTTGCACATGCAAGGCTCTGGGTTTGATCCCCAGCACAACATAAAAAAATAAATAAAATAAAGGTATTGTGTCCAACTACAACTAAAAAATTGAAAAAAAAAAAGAAAGTTTCCCTTAATGCCTTCTCCCATTCTGGGCCAGGTATCAGGGCTGTCTTGATTTGGGTGGCTATAATAAAATACCTGCGATTATGTAATGTATAATCAACAGAAATTTATTGCTCACAGTTCAGGAAGCTGGGAAGACTAAGATCAAGGCCACAGTAGATTTGGTGATCGGTGAGAACTCTGTGCTCAAAGATGGTGTCTGTTTGCTGTGTCCTCATATGGTAGAAGGGGCAGTCTCCTTTATAAAGGCACTAATTCCATTATGAGGCTCTATCTTCATAATCTAATTACCTCCCAAGGGCCCCATCTTCTAGTATCATCATCTTGGTGATTAGATTTCAACCTAAGAATTTCAGGAAGAACAGAAGCATTCAGACTAGAGCAGGAGCCTTTTCTTCAAAGTGGTCCCTATGCATTTTTGTGATAATTTGGTGAACTTCTGGCTTACTAGACCAAGATGCCAGAAGACAGTCTTGCCCCATACCCCCCAGAGCCAACCACTCACTAGCACATAATAATTGTTTGATAAATTATTTTATTCATCTCCAAATATACAGTTCAACATAAAGTCAAGTTGAAAACTCATCCTTCATGTGATTTGGGTGCTTAATTATCTCTCTTGTTCTGCTCTGTCTCAGGAAGAATGAAGAGGACTTCCCAGCTAAAAACCCTGGGGCTCAGCTTCAGAAACACTATAAATAATTGAATTTTCCACTGGAGCTTCACCTTCAGGAATCCCCTCTCTCCCTCCAGGGTTCCTTGCTTGATGCTTTTGGCATCCAGACCTAGAAAGCATTGTCAATTGGGCTTTTCTGCTTGGTTGAGGCTGCTGTGTCTATCCAAGAAGAATCCTTAATTATATATTTCTGTTTCTATAATTACAAAACTGTGTCCTTTATATGTACATGGTGCCCAGAGACAAGGTAGAGGGCAGGCAAGCTGAAGGATAGAACTTTGAGATTTTTTTTCCCCCTTAATCTTAGTAATAGGACAGATAAGAGTTTCAGGACGAAGGTTATTACTCCAACAATTGTGGTAATCCCAGGAAAGTTCTTTTTGAAACATTATTCTATATCTAACCTTTTCTATACTTTTAGCCATTTCCTTTTCTATACATTTCACTCACACACACACACACACACACACACACACACACACTCCCCCCTCCTCCCCCAACCTTTATTTTCCAGGATGAAGGCCTTGGAGAAACTCTATTTCTCTCTCCCACTTTTCCAGGCTGGGCAGGGTTCCTGAAGCTGAAGACTTGGCCTCCCAAATGTTGAAGGGCTTTCCTAGAGACCGGGTCTCCGCCCAGGAAGCACTGGGCCATGATTATTTCAGTGCTCTGCCCTCCCAGCTGTACCAGCTTCCTGATGGTGAGTGAGGAGTGTGTGCATGCGCATGGGTGTTAAGTTTCCATGTCTTCAGTGTTCAACCTGGAGAATCATAAAATCATAAAATGAAGATAATAATTAATTTGCCTGCAGGAATGCAAGATGGGACTGAATCTTGCCTGAGTTTTGCATGAGATTCTCTAAAACCCTGAAGCACTGGTAGAGAGGTGACAAGGATCCAACATTTCAAACACACAACTTACACTTAGAAATTGGATGAGATGAAAGTTCCCTCTGAGTTGTTTGCTTTAGCTAGCATCTGCCAGGAGAAGCAAAACCAAAATTTCTAACAAGCCCCTTCTCTCTTTCCATAGAGAGTAAGATGATAGGTGACATGGATATGTCAGAGAGCAGAGCTGGGCCTTTCTTGATTGGTAACATGATGCTGCAGAAGGAAGCGTGGAGGTGGGGCGCTGTGGGGAGGGAAGCACCCTCCCAGGCCAGCTGCCCGCTGGAGAGGCAAGTTACCCTGAAATCAGCCTTTGCTGCCTGGGCCTGAAGTCATCCTCCAAATCTGAAATCTGCTGAGGGGTCATGTGGTTGGAGCTGTCCTCTTGTTCCTCAGAATGTGGCCAGGAAGGGCTATAAGGAGGATGTGGGCATTGTGGTCAAGGTCTGGGCTGTTTGAGGGGACTGTCCTTAGGTGGGGTTTCTTTGAAAATATCCACCATTCAACTGAAAACAGTTTTTAGGAGTCCTGAGGCAGAGAAAAGGAAGCTAAGCAGGAAGGTCTAGGGGTTCAGACTGTGAAGAGAGGACTGAGATGGGAGGAGGGGGCAGGGAGAATGAGGTTCACTGGGGTGCAGTGGGGTGAGGAGTTACTGCCCAGGAGGTGTAGACACAGTCTGGTCCAAGTGGCCAGGGTTTTCAAATGCAGTTCCACTGTATCTGTGTCATTGTCCTGCAGTAGTTCAAAACTCTTAGTTTGGGACTTGTTGAGGAATTTTATTATTAAAGTGAGTCATTTAAGATCTCCAAAAATAACTGTAATCATACAACTGGGGTTAATGTCTTACTTACCCTTGTAGGAAGAATCAGTCATTCGAATTTATTAAGTTGACATAAGTGTCAAGAACATATGAAGTGCTATAAAAAGTTGAAGAAAACAAGAGACTTGTCCTTGGCCTCAAGGAGTGGGAGGAAAAGAGGGTGAGGAAGAGGAAACAGGGCACCCTCGTACACATATTAGCACAAATCATATCTAAACAGCTAAAATCTGTGCGTAATCAACTGCAGATGTTCAGGACTGCGTGTGCTAACGGCAGTTCTTTGGAGAAACTAGAATAATTCAAGTGAGATGGATTAGGCTGGAGGTGAATCTGAAGTGGAATTCGAAAGGAGGGGAGGGACAGGGTTTGGCATGTGGGTGGAATGAAAGATGTGGCAGGCCGACCCACAATTCTCACTTCCTTCCTGGCATCTCTGCCCCACTTCAGCCCCACCTTGTCCTCTCCCATCCCAATCCCCTCTTCCCAACCTCAGCCCCTAGCTCTTTCCTTCTTAGCTTTCTTCTTTGGGGTTTGGGATTTCTAACTCCATCACATCGTGCAAGTGTCCATGCTTGGGTGTACACACACCCTTCTCCCCACTTAAAAGAAACCTCCCCCATCAGCCCTCTCCAGGGTCTATTATTCTGAGAACTGCTGGGGGATCTTCAAAGTTTTCTGGGCACCAGCTTTTGCTTGATGAAGGGTAATTAGGAAGAAACAATCACTGTCCAATTGATGTGTTGTTGGAAACTTGAGTTTTGATTCATCCTGGCAAAGCCACCAACAGAGGGGCCCTGGTGCATGTATGTCTAGAGGTGTGTATGTGTGTGTGTGTGTGTGTGTGTCTGTCTGTCTGTCTGTGCGCAAGGGTGAGAGAGACAGAACAATCTGTATTCCTTCTCTGTTCACCCAGCCACAGAGCCCAAATCTACTTTGACACTTTTAGAAAAATGAAAAGATGGAATCTTGCAGGAGCCTGCCTGTGCTGGGGGGAGATGAGGGGTGCTCGCAGCAGGAGGGAAGTTGACTTTTCTTTATACATATAGGGGTTTTTCCATGCAGAGTTTAAATTATGCCTGATAAAAGGAGTTTCGTGGATGTTTCAGTTCTTTCAAATTCTCCTGGCTTCCTCCCAATTAAATGAGGTTTGTCAAAGCCACAGGGCTCTGCTGCTGCTGCCTCGGCGGACAAGCACTTCCTGCAGCGACATCTCGAATCCCTGAGGGAGAAGATGAAAGGGCCAGCGCCAAGAGACAGGGGAGGGGGGCGAGTGTGTGTGCATGCACGTGCATATGTGTGTGTGTGTGCATGTGCCCGTGCGTGTGCATGTATGCTATGGGGAGGGGGTAGAAATACATAGAGAGACAGATCGACATTAGGACAGGGGACAAGTAGAGAAGAAAGGCAACGCTACCGGGAAAATTGGTAAAAGAGGTAGAAGAAGAGAGAGAAGCCCCTGAAGCCAGTTTGTGCACCTTCGATACAGTGGCCCTTGCCAAGGGCGCATTATCCACGAAGGGCTGCATTCCCTGGGCCTGGCAGTGCCAGTCTGCTTTTTCATTGCCCCTGGCAAAGAGCCTTTGTTAAGAGTCTCCTTTGCAGACAGACAGCACCAGTGGGTAATCACCGTTCCCAACCTGCGGGGACATAAAATCTCCATCACCAAGGTGGGCTGCTGCCCCAGGCATGAGAATCTAGCAAAAATGAGGTACGCCCTTGTTGGTGATTTGTAAGGAGAGTTTTCTGACCATAATTATGCAAGAAATTTTACTTTCTGGTAGCATTTGAGTATGGAATCATTTAGGAGCTTATATTTATATCAATTTATTATTCTGGTTGCAGGATAACAGAGTTGTCACTTTAAAATATATTCTGTTTCCCCTTTGATCTGGAAGATGCCAGCTATTATTGTCTGCCCTCTGAAGAAGACAATTAAAGCATGAAACCTGTGCCTGGGAAATATGTGGAGGGCAAAGGAATAGCCTAAATCTCAGCAGAAGCGTGGCTTAGCCTTTCCCCCCAAAAGAACGGCTCCCACATCCAGCCAGCTTGATTTTCATCAAACCAAGTCCCGAATAACACTTTCTCTAGATTGTAGCAGCCCGCTCAGAGCCAGAGGAAATTTATCAGGGGGTTATTTGCCATGAAAAACCAGGAATTCCAGGATTTGTTCCCTTTTGGAGATGGCTCTTAAGTGGAAAAGCGTGAATACGGGAATGGAAAGCATGTGGGAACCTCAGCCAAGCTCTGACATTTTCCCTCATTGACTCTTGAACACCTGAAGAAACATTTGTTGAAGGAGAAATTATTGGTAGTCCCTCTCAAAACACACCCAACATCAAACTAATTGCTTTTGCAGATGGCCAGGGAGCCGCTCTCCCCGCTCAGGCACCAGCTTACGGCCACACTTGTGGTCCCCCTGGCTGAGCCAGCAGTGCAGCACGTCAGCTGGGGCAGCAAGGACCTAAAATTAGGCTGTTGGCAACTCTCTAATCTTAGCTGCAGGTTCAGCCTCTTCACTTAATTCCCTTTGCCCCCAGCATGAACTTGGGCTCTGGGAAAGGAACACTGCTTAATGATTTGGGGGCGGGGGAAAGTAGAAAATCATTAAGCTGCCCCTTCTAGAAACTGGCTCCACTCTGGTCTTTACAGGAAGCCTTCCAAATGTTGCCCTTGGAAAGTTAAGACTGATTTTGGAAGCTAGCCATTTTGAATTACACACACTGATCCAGAAAAGTTGTTTTTTTTTTTTTTTTTTCATCTGGGGCAGCAAATGCCACGTGATTTAAGAGTCTGGTCCTTAAGCCACCGTCCTTGATTGTCAAGACATCAAAGGCTGTCTCTCTCTCTCTGTCTCTCTCTCTCTCTCTGGGTTGGTCCTATTTTCTCTCCAAATCCCAGGCTTCAGTGTCTACTGTTCCTCTTCCTGGACTAAATCCCCCTTCTCCTTTAAAACAGATTTTAGCATCTTAGGAAAAAAAATTTAAAACTTAAAAGCTTGCAGTTGTTTCACAAGTAAGTTTCTGAAAACAATGTGCCTGCGCAGGCTGTATTGTCATCGTGTACTTTTGTACACACAGGGTGAAAGGAGGCATGGCTTTGCCCTGCCTATCTTCACACCACCCTAATACCTATATGCTTCAAGTTCTTCAGCAAGCCCCGCTCAGATTGCCCCATTAAAATCTAAGCCATATTTTGTTTTACTCTAAACAAATTCAGGCCTTCTTTTAACATTACTTTAATGTACTGGAAAATCCCTGTGATATCCCTTCCCAAACGTCACTTCTCTAGGCTGAATATCTTCCACCATTTTTGTTGTTGCTTCCAAATGTAGATTGTTTCTTCCACTTTCTTTCTTTTTGCTTTTTATTTCGAGGGGAGGGGGTTACCCAGGATTGAACACAGGGTCGCTCAAACTTTGAGTCACATCTCCAGCCCTTTTTTATATTTTATTTTGAGACAAGGTCTCCCTTAGTTGCTTCACTAAGGCCTAAGTTGTGGAGGCTGGCTTTGAACTTGCAATCCTCCTGTCTCAGTCTCACTAGCCACTGGGATTATAGGCGTGCGCCACCACACCCAGCTGATTCTTCCACTTTCTTAGTCTATTCTGAATCCATTCCAATTATTTTGCTTATCTCAAAGATTCTGAACCCAGTGTAGACTCAGGTCTCTAATACAGTGGGAGAATTATGTTCCAGTTCATTCAACAAAGATTTACAAGTGTCTATTAGTTGTGATTTTGAAAATAATAGAAATGAGTTACTCATGGACCCTGTCCTCAAACAGCTTCCAGTCATTAAGGAAATGAGACAAGTATGTAAACAATTACAGATCAGATAACATATTTAAATGCTCTGAGAAGCAGAGATTAACCAGATTAAAGCCAGCTGTGGGGATCCAGGATGACTTTGAAAGAGGGAGTCCTAAAAGATGATGAGTCTGGAGGGCCAGGGAGAAAGGACATCCAGGGAAAGAAATGTCATGTTCCTCTTCAAACCATGCAATATCATCCTAAAGCTGTTTTCGTTTTAATAATAGTAGCACAATCTTAATTCATATACCATGGTAATTTTTACTTTTATCATTGTGTATGTTCTTGCAACACTCTTTAATACTCTTAAACACTCTTTAACATTGACTAGTGAAGTTTAACTTATATGCTTCTACGTGATTTTAGATTTATTTCATTTATCGTTTTTATTGTCTGATTTACTCAGAGTTTAACCAGAATATTCTGGAGGCCAGATTTCAGGAGTTGAGGGTGGTAGGGAAGAGGGAAGGCAGATTCTGAGCCAGCTGTCTGAACTTTATACAGCTTCTAAGGGTTTCCAACATACCTTACACCACTCTCTCCAATTTTCAAATCCTCCATTAATCAGTACTTTAAAAACAATACGTTAAGAAACAAACTGGGAGTGCTGGGGACATAGCTCAGTTGGAAGAGTGCTTGCCTTGCATGCACAAGGCCCTGGGTTCAATCCCCAGCACCACCAAAAAAAAAAAGAAAGAAAGAAAGAAAAGCAACAAATAAATTGGGTGCCAGGTGCCATGGCACATACCTCTAATCCCAGTGGCTCAGGAGGCTGAGGCAGGAGAATTAAGAGTTCAAAGCCAGCCTCAGCAAAGATGAGGTGCGAAGCAACTCAGTGAGACCCTGTCTCTAAATAAAATACAAAATAGGGCTAGGGATGTATGTGAGTCAGGGGACAAGTACCCTGGGTTCAATTCATGGTACCAAAAAAAAAAAGAAACAAATTAGGAAATGGCTTTCATAAAACACTTATTCATACCTTCTACACTCAACAGTTGTCCTCAATGTATTACAATACAGTAGAGGAAATCTCAGGTTGAGATATGGTTTATTTTGAGATATGGTTTATGGTGTTGCATAGACTGTTGCTAGGAGACAGCTGGGTAAACCAAGTCCCTCTGCCCTGCCAAGCTCTTAAATTGGTTAAATTTGTTATCATTATGTTCTGAAAAAATCTCCAAGTAAGGATGAAATTTTGAGGAAAGAGAGACCCTTGGAGAGGGAAAGGACTTGCAGACTACTTGTTCTATACCTTCATTACAGAGATGGGTTGCTGACACCCAGGGAGGAATGGTAATTACTACCTTTTATTGAGCATCCATGTACTTTACATAATTCTCATTCAAACTATATACTAATCGATGAAGCTGGGATTATTATCTTCATATTACAGATTAGGAAATTGGACTAAGAGAGGCCAATTGCTTAATTTATGGCTGTGAGTAGTAGGGTCTAAACCTGACTTCACATCAGACTCCAAGCCCACTCTCTTCCCACCACATATTGCTCTTGTAGAGACCTCCTAAGAACTTCAGAGCAAAACCAGGAGCAGAACCAAGAGCTGGATTCCCAGTCCCTACCCTTTCTGCTGTCTCATGTTCTATGTTTAGTTTAAAACCTTCCTGGGAAAGATTCCGAACGTCCCTAGGTAACATGTTTAATATGCAACACTTGAAGGTTCACTTTTAGATTTAATAGACTCACAGCCCAGTACCACTGACCCCTTCCTCAGTGCCATCTGATCTTAGTTTCTATTCTTTTTCTTTTCTTTTTATAATAACATAAACACAGTCACCCTTGGGTTTTAAGACTTCAGTGTTAGTTATGGTTTTTGTTTCACTCTATAACTCATTCCGTTTTACAAGACAAACATCAGGAATCAAATAGAAAATGGGGCAAAGGCATAAAATAGCAGTTTATGCAAGAGGAAAGAAAAAGAGCATACCGATACATGGAATAAGCAGACAGCTTTACTAGGGGTTAAATAAACACAAATAACTGTTAAGTTAGTTAATTCTCCCTTTTACCTAATGACTCCCAGTGCTGGTGAGGTTGTGGTAAAATGATTCTCTGCTGTAAACTGGGGCAATTTTTGCAAAGCATTAGGGTAGGAATCACACAAATAAATGCTCATACCCTTCTACCCTGTGTTGGGTTCTTTTTTTTTTTTTTTTTTTTTTTT
>NW_026000005.1:21416716-21528107 GCF_001458135.2 Marmota marmota marmota
TGTTGGGTTTTTTTTTTTTTTTTTTTTTTTTGATAGCTTTATTGAGGTAAAACTAAAGTACGATAAAATGCACATATTTTGAAGCATGCAATTTGATCAGTTTTGACATGTATGTAATCAAAACAATCAATACAAAAAGCTGGGGTTTTTTCCATTACTTAATTTTTTTAATTTGAAATCATGCAGACTTGTGGTTCCTGCCTGATTTATTACATTAGAAATCAAACACCATCAACTATTCTACCCTGTATTTTTATTCCTGAAAACTATTCAAAGAAACAATTGAATAGGAAAAAAATAAAATAAAATAAAAGCTAGGTTAATGAAAATGTTCATTGCAGTGGTATCTATAAGGTTTTTACAAATATAAAATAAAAATGAGGGAAACAAGTTCAAATATTAAACACTAGAGAAAGGATTGGGGAAAGTGTGTGTTGACTCAGCATACAGTTCCATGCGGCCAATTAACATAATTAACAGAGGTGTGTGGTACTATGGAAATGCTTCTGCTGGGACATGAGCTACAAGAAACTAGAATACAAAATTATAATGTACCTGTGAAAATTACCATATTTATGAATAAAACGGAAAGTTAGCACACAAAAGTTAAAATGTTCTTCTAGTTTAGGGGGTTTGTAGATTATTTTTTCCCCTTTCAAATTTTTTTAAAAATTGATATTGAATTTTTTTATTGTTTAAAAGAATTGATTAAAACAAAATGGTACGGGGAGCCTGGGGTTCTGGATTGAGAGTTAAATACCTATGTTTTCTTCTTTTTCTCCCCCACTTAACCAACATGCACTATTGGCCTTCATAAACCTTAATTTCTCCATCTGCACAGTGGGCCAACACAAGTTTCCCTTACCCCAAATGGAACAGGATGTTTATTTTGTAAAACTTTTAGCTCACTGGTTCATGTAAGTGTGGTCCTAGGAGAATGAGAAGTAGGAGGGAGAGGAAAGATAAATAGGCACTAATTAATTTTAAAAGGAAAGATCATCTGCTTTAATGGGAAATGCATATGTGCCGTGCCCCTAGTCAGAGTCGGAAGTGCACTCCTTGTTAGTTAGCAGCTTCAATTTAAGGTACTGTGTGATCCTTTGGGCTTTGAAGATATGAAGCCTCTATACATACACATGAGCTAAAATTACCGCCTAGTCAGGACTACGTGTGCACTCTGAATAATTGCATGCACTAAGCAACCCCAGCTGATGGATTGATGATATGTAAGCAGAGTGCAAAGACCACGTGATGAGGGGAATGGCAAGACATTTTGAAAGGATGGCATAATTTCCAAGCTTTCTTTTTAACTTACGCTTTTTCTTTTCGCCATTACAGACAAGTAAAAGGGATTTGATTATCTTGTTTCCTGTGAAAGGTTATTTAGCCTCTCAATCCCATTAAGTCACTCTCTGCACTCCAGTGCACCGCGCCTTCTCCAGGTTATCAGCCCAGGAAGAGTAAATGGAGACACCAGGATCAGATTTCTAAAGGAAGGAAAGTTAAAGCAAAGTTTGAAAGGGGTGACAGCCAACAGCCCTGAGCTTGGGAACTCAATTAGAATGAAAGACAACTATCTCATTATCTCCTTCCGAAATGATCTAAATACATAAGAATCTAAAAGTTTTAAATAAACTTGTCCTACTGACTTGTCGAGATGACTGAATTTCTCATCTCAAAAAAAAAATTTTAAACACCCACTTTCGTATTTATTTATTCTAAGCGCGAAGCAGCTGCGATAATTATGCTGTCAGATTCAGTCAGCTAATGAGGAGTCACCAGAGTGGAAGGTTTTGCATTTGTGAGATTGCTGAAGAAGGAGAGCCGCTCTACGGCTTTTTTCTTTCTTTTTCTTTCCCACCTTTCTCTTTCTTTTTCTGAGTTGGGAAGGAGAGTCTGGCAGTCCACAGTCAAACCAGAATCCTTTTGATTCCTTGTTTGTTCTCTCTGTCTGTCTCTGTCTCCTTCTCTCTCTCTCTCTCTCTCTCTCTCTTCCTCCTTCCCTCTCTCCGCAGTCCTCTGTGTTTTTGAGGAGCTGCTTTTGATAGGCAAAGAAGCCTGGGGGAAATCCCAGCTTTTCATATCACCACTGTCTCCAGGGCACAAGGAGACTTTTCCCCCATAGAAGTTCCCAACATTGTTTGGATTTGAGGCGATTGAGCATCACCTGTAAAGTGTACACACTGTTTATTTTAGCCATTTAACTGTTCATGCTATGACATGAGCGAAAAGAAAGTTGACTACAAAAGTGCATATTACAATGTCCCTGTGGGAATGTCAAATGCATATCGACAAAACTTGTCTCCCCTTTCTAGTCTAGCAAATATATAATTCCAAACCAAAGAAGTAAGAGCCACAGACTCCCCACAGCATCTAAGAAAGTTCTTCTGGCCAAGCGAGGCAGAGCCAGCATTGCAGGTTTATTTCTATCCTTTGGGTGAGAGCATCTTCCAGCAAACACTATCATTAAGACATTCTCTGCATGTGGCGAGCCAAACATAGAAATTTCTCTCTTTATAGAGTTGTGAGATGTTCTGAGCTACCCAGGTTTGTACTGATTGTGAGACTTGGAGGAAACCTGAAGGAGTTCTATAGTAGATTTGCTTTGGCGCCATTGTTAAGGTTTCTAACAATGGCTACTACTTATTAGAAACATTGTATGCCAGGAACTCCTCAAGGTGTTTTGCATATGTTCACTTCTTTAAATTTACAGCAATCTGCCAGGAATTTCAGTTTTTCCCATTTGTAGATGGAACTCTTAAATGTTAACTTTTGGAGGATTTGGCCCATAACTGTAGTTTAGTAAGCACTCAGAAACAATAGGCGCTTAATAAAAACAGGCGTCTGTGGACATGCAAACTGCCAGTGTGCTCAATGAACCAAATACCAACTGTCCCTAATTGACAGTGGTTTTATTTATATATTTTTTTAACTTTTTGATGGCACAGAAGTCATCCACACGTCCAACAGAAACCTTACAATAGACCTCTGTGCCCAAAGGATCCTCATCAGTTGGTTTACTGGCTTTGGTTTCAACCAACCACACAGATCAAAAATATTCAGGGGAAAAAAAACCCTCACATCTGGACAGAACATGCACTGTTTTTCTTGTTATTATTCCTTAAGCAATGCAATATATAGCAACAATTTACATAGCATGTGTATTATATTAGGTATTATAAGTAACCTAGAGATGATTTGAAGTATACAGAAGGATCTGCAGAGGCTGTAAGCAAATACTGTACCATTTTATATAAAAGGACTTGGATTCTTGGATTTTGGAAGCAGGGACCAATGGAGAACTGGACTTAGAATTCTGAATTTTGATCTTTTTCCAGATTGGTGACGCTCTTTCTTGATGTTCCCCAAGGGGACAGATTATCAAAATTCTTTTGTTTGCACCTCACTTTCCGTCCTTGCTTGTGTCTGTAGGTCTCTCCCAACTCAATCCCTGTTTTTACCATCTGCCACACATAGCACCCTACCTTGCCCTAGTCTTCATTTCGTAAATACGCCGTGACCTGAGTCAAGTAGGAAGAACTTGACGATTATTAGTAGATTTGGTAAAGTGAGTCATCCTTGAGTCACTATAAATCACTAGTAAATAAGTCTGGTTCATGTGACGAATGTTACAACAGACATAAAAATATAACATACTGTGAAACATCCCAGGAAATAATATGTTGGTGATTTTTTTCTTCCCTACAGAGGAGTCTTTGTTTACAGTTTCAGGAGTGAGGCTAAAACCAGAAATGTGTGACCTTTTGGCCTCCTACCAGAAAGGTCACCACCCAGCCTGGTTTAGCAAATGCTGGTGAAAAGAAGGGGTGGAGTCACCAAGATTCTTCCAGGTGAGTGATCCCAACAAGGAGGTTCCTTATGGATAGAACTGAAAAGCAGTTGCCGCCAGGCAGAGAGAACATTATTCACCAGTTCAGATCATCTCTGTTCTGGGTCTGAGGAACAGGTGACCTATGCTTCAGACCTCCATTATCATACCTCCTACCCTGGGGAAGAGGACAGTGTATATCACCTGTCTCTCTCACTCCTGGAGTGGTGGGGCTCTGTAGAAAGCTTCCAGATCACTGTGACACTTTGGCCCATGCAGCTGGGACAAAACGTTACAATTGACCTCGTTTACCCCTTCCTTAGGTGGCTCTCTGACAAAGCAAGACCATAAGAAAGGGTGACCAATCGTCCTAGTTTGTCCCAAACAGAGGGGTTTCCTGCCATGCCAGACATTCAGTGCTAAATTTGGCACAGTCCCTGGTAAACTAGGATAAGTAGTCACCTTAATGGTACAAATGACCTTCCAAGGTAATCTCAAGGAGGAAGTGATATTGTGGAGGATTTTTCCAAAGCTACCATACTCTATAAAAGAAATTCTGCCAACAGGAACCAGAAACCAGGTGGGACAACCCCAAAAGCCACCATAGTAGAGACATCCCTAGGAGCACTTCCCACATGGTCCTTCTGTGGAGGCTAGACAGAGAAGTCAAGCTGAAACTCACGTACAGGGCCAGCCAGCTCTTTAGGTGACCCTGGCTGTGTCCCAAACTACAAACATTATACTACAATCTGACCATCCATTTGGTGGCCACAGCTGGGCCGTGCTTGCTAACAAAGTTGTTGGGGCCTAGATGGTAACTACCAACATATTCCCTACACACACACCCGACTTACTCACATGGCAGGATTCAGCTCTTTGGATTTCTCTTTGTCTTTCTCTTGGATCTCTATCTTTGACTGTCACTATTTAAAGGCATATGTACATCAAGGATGTCTGCCTTCTGGCTCTTCAACAATGATCTAGACTTCAAAGAACAGGGAAGTTTAGAGTTAGAGCTATTCCCCAGAGTATTTTATGAAATACGTTAAGTTTGTATTTTGACAATATACAACTGGAATTACAATTGGCAATGCAATAGCATGGTATTCCTCAAGAAAAATATTTTCTAGAGCAGAGTTTTTATTGTTTAATTATGCCACATCAAACCACCTAGGTGTGAGAGCTGGATGAACTTCAGCTGCAATCTATAAAGTGAAGCATGTGCCCTTCGTAAAATGATCAAAGATACTAACGAAAATGGTCTCAGATGGTGATGGTCCTTAGCATTATCATGATGATTTCAATTTCTGTTGTTATGTATTTGGTCCTACTTAGCAGCCAGAAGGTGGGGAGATAACCTTGCCTTTCCGATCTACAGTGACTTTGCACAAAGAATTGTCACCTGTAGGCATAAATTAGTCACAATAGAAGATCAATTAAATGCAGCTGGTCAAGCTTGGTGCCTGTGCCAGCGACTGAAGAACAGAAGAAGCAGATTGAGTCTCCATTGGAGTAATCTCATGATATCCCTAGGCCTTGAGACTAATGTAAGGAGATAAAACCGGTAGGAGATGAACCACAAGAGGGAAAAGCTAGAGCAATTAAACTGTTTAATAAATGGCTTGGGATCTGCAAAATCTGAAAGTGCTGGAGTTAAAGAGACTAAGAGCTGTAATCACACAGACACTGGGGGCCTGTAAATCTTTTCCACTGAATTGAATTTATGTTAAAATATTCACTTTTCAGGAGAGTCAAAATGTAAATTGAGGTGTTAGGATTTGGTAACTGGCAGCAATTCCTCAAAATTAAAACTCATGATAGATCCTTAAAATGTCAGTTTCAGGCATGAAAAAAAAAAAAGTCTACTGCTATCTATAGGAGAAATGGGAAGGAACTAAAATTCTCTGGATGCATTCCATGTGCCAGGCACTGCAGTGGGCCCTGTTTACATGTTATTTCAAAGCGTAGCATGTTTTGAGTAGTGGATTAGGGTGAGTTAAAACTGTAGTTTGTACACCCAAAGTTAGATTTGGATTATTTTTTAAGTCTCAGTTCTTATTACCAGGGATAACATGCTGTCTCTTATACTTACCACTAGAAATTTTGCAATACTGTTTAACAGGTTTTTTTGACTCAAACAATATGTTGTTGTTCGTTATTTTGATCTTATTTATTCTTTATTCCCTTCTAGGGCTGTTTTCATGCTGCCTCAGTTTTCAATTGCTTCAGCTTACTAAGAAGCTTCCAATCTAATTCCATACTGCACACCTGAGATATTTTAAATATGATGTTCAAGGCAATGGTTCATAATACTCAAAGAAAAAGCCATGGAAGATTGTTATTGTCATTGCGTAGAATTTAACAGTGATTGGCTCAAACACTGGGCAGAAACTAAGGTTCTCTGAGAGAGAACTTCTGAACAATTTAATCTGTTTTGAGGGAGATTCCTGGGCCAGAAAGTCAATTTCCCAACAGGACAGATGGGAAACTGACAGTTGAAAGAATTTGTAGGCAGAGCTGGTGCTTATAGAGGGCTGTCCCTCTTGTATTCACTTACAATGTCCCCCAACAAAAGGACTTGTGTGGCCAGGAAAGGATTAGTCTAAAGTTGAGAAAAGTCTCCAGGGAAAATGGTCTCTTGGATAAAGTCATCAACAAAAGGACTTACTTAAGACTGGTTGTTATGTCTTGGTAGGGGGCGCTTCTCCTTTACCACCTGCTTTATCAGAACACATTGCCGTCCCACCCCACACAGATTTCAAGTTTGGATTGAGCCACTGGTTAGAATTGAATTTCAGACTGTCTCCCTCAGAATCCTAATTGTCTATGGTGATGGCAACAGTGATGAGGAACCTTAGCTCCCATTTGACGGTGGAGATACTGAATAGACAGGAACAGAGTCCACAGATGTCATTCAAGCCAAGTTGCACTATTGGACACACATGTGTGCACACACACATAGCCCTGCAGTTAAAGGAGATCTGTCTTGACTAAGGCTGCCCCCATTTACTGCAATGACTTTAAAAGGAACCGGGGAAACTCTAACTTCATTTTGGGAAATTTGGTAGCCTAGAAACCAGAGACCTCTATGTATCCTTCAGAAGAAAAAGGAGGACCAATTAACAGAGAATTTTAAAAATAATAACTATCCATCCAAAATTTCAGATGGAAGAAAGAAAGATGCATACAGATAGTCCCATGAAAACTGCCTTTATGAGTATTAATAAGGCATTAAACAAAACCTGCCCAGATGTACCTAAAAGATGAAATGGAATAGTATAGACTAGATCATGGGGCAGATATGTGTGCTCAAAAATAATGACTATCCAGCTTTAAAAAAGGCTGATGGTTGTGTGGTACAGAGTTCAGACTTGTCTTATTCTGGTCAAATATTTTTTATTAATTACTCAAATAAAATCTGAGAAGGTGGACAGCTTATTCATACAACTCACTAAAGTACTATTATTATGCATGTGTTAGTTCCATTTTACAAAAAAGGAAACTGAGGCTCAACAAAGTTAATCATTCCTTCCCGGGAGTACTCCAGAGTTCAGATGCAAACTCCAGGTCTGGCTGTCTCCAGTGTGATCTTTCCAGGAACCACATACATATCAGATTTATAGAATATACATCTCTTGAAGAAGCAGTTGATATTTAGCATTGGATCATGATTCAAAGGATTAAGCTTTGGCTAGAAGCTAATGAGCAATAAGCTGAAGCAATATTCATTCCTATCAAATTTTATCTGATTTAAATTCTTGCACGTTGGGCTTAAAATGCCTACAACTTAAGTCAAGCGGTGACTTAGAGGAAATTGGCACTGTTAAGTACAAGGTGAATGAATAGTATAATCTAGCTGCCCTCAAAAGATAATGCTAATACTTTCAGGCTACATAAATGAAGGACTAAGATGATATCCTAGAGAAGGGAAGTATCTTGCTCCCTATAGAACAGACCACATTTAAATTATCATGTTCAACTCCACACATCACGTTTTAAAAGAAACATCATACTGAAATAAATATTTATTGTGCACCAATTAGTCTTCTGATCTAATCCTATTTAATCCTCTTAATGAGACTAAGACATCAATGCCCTTGGTCACCATTTTACAGAGAAGAACATTAAGAATCAAATATTAGTTGCTAGAATTTGATGCCCATACTCTCTCTGTGCCCAACGTCAGTGCTTTCTCCAGCCTACTTCCAACTCTGTTGCATCCTCCAAGAAGAGAGGGCATGTGGGCCAAGCCACAGGAAGAAACAGGAGCAGAAAAGAGAAAGGCCAAAGGCCAGGCAGACTCCTTCCTGAGAGTTAAGGGTTGTCACAAAGCAAAGCAGCTGCCCCCACTGGGTGGCTGCCCAGCTAGGACAGATGGAAAGCTGTAGGATGCTTTTTTGTTTTGTTTTGGTACTGCAGATTGAGCCCTGGGGCACTTTACCACTGAGCCACATCCCCAGTCCTTTTTTATTTTAAGACAGGTTCTCACTAATTTCCTGAGGGTCTCCCTAAGTTGCTGAAGCTGGCCTGGAATTTTGATCCTCCTGCCTCAGCCTCCCCAGTTGCTGGGATTACAGGCATGTGCCACCACACCCAGCCTGATGCTACTTTTGATGCAGCAGGAGGAGTCCCCAAATGGTTTCTCCTGTCCACCAATCGACTGTGTTCCCACACAGTGGCAGACTTCCTCTGCCACCCCAAAGATACAGATTTCTATGGGAAGGACTCTCATATTGGAGGTTAGAACAGCTGATCTCTTCGGCCCTATCTTCTCTCAAAATTCTCTGATAACGGTTTGTGAATAAATATGGACAGATTATACTTGGAATTCGGGTACGATATTACTGTTGCAAGAATAGAGAGACTTATTTTATTTTCTAAAAAAGATATCTTTTCATTTAAGTCTAAATTGACAAAATTATCCTCTTTATAATGAAAAGTAAATTATGCTTATGCTTCCTTCTTTTTTCTCCTTCAAATGATAGATCTGCCTACTAAAAGCTTAATAAAATTATGTGTAAGATTCTGAAACAGCATTCAAATCCTCCTTCATTCCTTGATTTTATAAAATGAGCATTTCTGGTGTTTGTGCACAGTTTTTTCCTCCCATGTTTCCTTTGGTTCCTTTGATAGAAACACACTTGAATTTTAAAAGCATTATTTATTTTTGCTCAGTTTTATTAGTAATGCTTACTTATTTAGTCATGAGTGCTGATCATCTAAAATTCTCTCTCTTGACATCCATAACTGGATGGCACTTCTTGGCTCTTTGGTGGGTAGATAGGGCAACATGGTTGGTTCTGGCTAATGAATTGTGACATGAAGTGGTCTGTTTCACGGGCCAAGCTTTCATTTGTTTGCTGGTGCAAGGCTCTTCAGACTTTTTTTTTAAAAATTGTCCCTCTGTTACAGAGACCAGCAGCATTCAAGAGGATCCCAGAATAAGGAAACATGGAACAGAATTCCCCAGATGACATGTGATGAATGTGTAGTGGGAAAGAGAGATAAAACTGTCCGCTGTTTGGAGCCACTCGTCTTTTAGGGTTATTTGTTACTACAGTATTATCTAGCCTATCCTGACCAGTAGTGGGGCACAAAAATTTCAGACCTGCAGTGCCCAACATGCAGGGCTACATGTAACTATTTATATTTAAATTTGAATTAATTATTAAAGTAACTTTAAAACATCAGCTCTTCAAATATGCTGATCACATTTCAAGGGCTTATTAGACAACATGGCTAGTGGCCACCATGCTGCATGATGCAGATGTTTCCATCATTGCAAAATGTTCTATCAACTAGTGCTAATAGACTGCTAGGACTTTTATAAGAGTTGATAATGCTATCTTCTAACATGTCTTGATATTTTAAGTGTGTGCATCTAATACCACCTTGGAGTTAGTCTTATAAAGTTTTAAGTTTTAAAATGAAATCTCTGATCCTTCATATATATATCCTTCATATAATTATAATGCACTAATTGAAATAATAATAATAGAAGGGAGATCAGTAGAGCAAGTGGGTTGGGGGAGGAAAGGGGAAGAGAATGAGGAGTTAGATTGATCCAATTATGTTAAGTGCAAGTTCAAATATAGCATAATGAATCTCACTATTATTTGTAATTATAGTGTACCAATGTAAAAAAATTTTAAAAATAAGTAAATGAATGAACTAAATCTCTGGGAGCATCCAATGGAGGTTACCCTGTGGAAGAAATCATTCGGAGCAGTTACATTTTTTAGAACCAAAGAGCTCAGAAAGTGCATTCCTGAAAGTCACATTGATAAAGAAGATTAATATCTTTTTGTTTCTCTTGATACCTTTATTTTTATTTTATTTAATTAATTTATTTATTTTTTTGGATGGAACTGAGGATTGAACCCTTGGATCCTTTACCACTGTGCTACACTCCCAGTACTTTTCATTTTATCTTGAGACAGGGTTACACTAAATTACCCAGTCTGTCTCAAATTTGTGATCCTTCTGCCTCAGTCTCCTGAGTAGCTGGGATTACAGGCCTGTGCCACCACTTTGCATAAATTAAATCCCAAGTAATTGAATTGTAGTTCATCCTCTCAGAGTCTCTGAACTTTGCATTTTTTACTTCTTTATTTTTCTTCTCTATCCCTAGGTGGTTTAATGTGCATGAATATGAGATCTGATGGGCTCAGTAATGAATTCATCCAAGTTCACTATCATCATTATAAGCACTACCATTGAATATTACAAAAACGTATTGTGGGAGTGCAAAACTGAACCAAAACATAAAATAATCTCCCAATCCATTTGTTAATTCACTCAACAAACATCTATGCACTAGAAGTACAAAGATTATCAGTGGTTTCAAGAATCTCATGGTCTAATGGAGAGGTAGATGGAAGTAAATATAAGATCCCATGACAACATATCCATCTATCCTATCACAGAGGAGACGATGGGAAGCCTTGTCTTGAAGTGGGAGTTTGCCAGGCATGGAATTGAAAAATGGAAACAGCCCTGTACAAGGGAGATGTTGAAGGGAGAGGATGTATTTGACTATAAGGAATTGAAAACCCCAGTCTAAAGGTCTCAAAATATTACTTCACGTAAGAAGTTCAAGGGTCTGGAGTTGTAGCTCAGTGGTAGAGCACTTGCCTCACACGTGTGAGGTGCTGGGTTTGATCCTCAGCACTATATAAAAATAAATAAATAAAGATATTGTGTCCATCTAGAATATATATATAAAAGAAGTTTAAATTATTTGGCCCCAGGATTAAGTTAATGGGAGAACAACACCCAAGGACACAGGTTCCTTGTCCTTCTTCTCTGTGTCTTCAGGGTCTGCTGCCTCAGTGTTCAGGCTGGTTCCCCTCATGGTCACAAGGGGATGTCACGCTTCCAGGCATCACATGCAGTGGAAGCAGAGGGGGTCTCTTCCTGTGTGATTCTTTTTAAAAGAAAGCACAAGGCTCTGTTTACACCTTACTGATCAAGCTGCCACATAGTCACATTTTCAATGCTAGCAGGGAGAATTAGAGGACCACTTTAGAAGGTTCAGGATCTCTTCCTGACCTGAAGCAGGACCACCTTCCCTGGATAGTCATGACAGCATACCAGTCTGCCCCTTCCCCATGGAAGCAGGAACAACATAATCTACAGCAACTGATTGACTGTGGGGTCAAGGGGGGGAGGCTCAGGGGGTGTAAAGAATGGCTGGGAGCTTTCCAGTCTGGGGCCAGGATGACTTGTAACACCCTTCACAGTCAGGTGATCAGTCTGGGAGAGAAGGTTATGAGCTCATTTTTAGATATCTTGAATTTGAAGTGCTGCATTCACCAGACAATTAGAACCACTGGCCCAACTGCAGGAAGTGGAGCCTGGCCATATTGGGCATCACCTAATACTGATGGTCCTTGAAGTTCCCCAGTGTGATTTCCCAAAAGGACACAGGCAAAGGGAAGAAGTACAGGAACTATACTAGGCCCACATTTAGGGAGTGGGAAAAAAAAGAATTGGCAAAGGAGATTGCTATAGTTTGCATATGGTTTGTCCCCCAAAGGTTCACATCCTGAAGACTGATCCCCAGTGTGGAGGAATTTTCAGGGTGGAATCTGTAAGAGGTGGGGCCCAATGCCTGGTAATTGGGCCATTTGGGGCCCTCCCCTCAGAAGGAATTAATGTTGGTCTCACAAAGGGAATTAGTTCTCTCAATAATGGATTATTATGAAGTAGCCCATTCCACATGCTTGCCCCTCTTCAAGAAGCTGGTTCCCTTTCCATTTCTTTTCCATGGGATGATGCAGCCAGGATACTCTTGCCAAAACACTGGAGCCATGCTTTTGGATCCTCCAGTAACCAGAATCATGGGCTATATAAACCTCTTTTCTTCTTTTCTCAGGTATTATATCACAGTAACAGAAAATGGACTATTACAGAGATGTAACGTTAGTGGCTAGAAATTGATGGAGAAAGGAGGTATTATCAGGAGGGGAGAAAAAACGAGAGTCATTCTACGTGACAAAAGTTAAGAAGAGCATTCTGAGACTGAGTAGCCTCCCAGAGAAAAACTTTAGGAGGGTGTAAACTCAGAAGGGTCATGGTTGTGTTGACAGTTGGCCATTGGTAACCTACAAGGGAACAGCTTTCATGGAATTATGGTCACAGAAAAACATGATGGATTAAAGAGAGTGACTGGTAAGAAAGCAGAAGCAAGGAACATCTATCAGAAATTCTTTCGTGAAAGGATGAAAAACGTGGGATACTAGCTAGAGAGTGGAAGGAATGGGAGGTTTCATATTTTCTTTAGCAAAGGAAAGCTATGCATTTTTATGGGCTAAATTAAAAAAGAAGGAGGAGGAGGAGGAATCAGCGAATAATCTAAAAACACCAGGCTTGCTCCACTCTGGGGCTTGTGTCTGGCTCTTTCCCAGTTTAGACCTCTTTCCCCCGATGTCCACACAGACAGCTCCCTAGCTTACAGCAAGCCTTTACTCCTGTCACCTGTCAGTAAAGCCAGCCACAGCCACCTTAAGTAAGGGGGTTGCCTTCCTGCACATCAATCCCCTTAATCTGCTGTATGCTTCTCCAATACATTATCACTCAATTTCATGCTCAATAACTTATTTCCTTTTTATGACATTTATTGTTTATTTATCCATTGCTAAAATGCAAGGTCCACAAATACAGGAATCTATTTTTTTAGTCACTGATGCATCTTGATCAGTGCCCTGCACATAGTAGGTCCTCAACAAGGGTCTTTTGAATGAATTAAACACCTTTTCCATGTCTTCAGGCAGCCCAGCGTTCCCTTTCTCCCTTGCCATGTCTGTTTGTTCTGGCTTTTTTTCCACATATGAGACACCCAGGTTTTATGTTTATTGTATGTCCTCCATTTCCCTCCGTGTGAGCCCTGCAGGAGCAAGGATTCTGACACGTCCTACTCACTGATGTATGCTAAGCATGTGGATTTGTGCGCGATGCATAGTCATGTTTACAAAATATTTATGAAACAAACAAATAAATAAATCAGTAAAGATTCAGAAATTGAAGGAAATGAGACAAAGAGTCTCTGTCTGCCTGGGAGAGGGTAAGAGTGGTGTGTCCTCTGAGATGAGAGAAAAGGAAAAAATACACTGATACAAATATTAAGAAGCTGCTAAGCAGGTGTACAAGATTGGGAGCCAAAGGATGACTTCTGCTCAGATCTGGCCATTTACTAATTGCCTGACTTTTGGGCAAATTATTTCTCTGTGCTTTTACTTCCTCCTGTGTAAGACACAGATAATAACAGTACCTGTCTCAGAGATTTGCTTATGAGGTTTAAATGAGTTAATACATTTTAAATATTCTATTTTTTGAGAAAAGGTCTGTCTAGGTGGCCGGTTCTGGCCTCAAACTCATGATCCTCCTGCCTCAGCCTCCTGAGTAGTAGGAATTATAGATATGCACCACCACACCCAGCTTTATTTAGTGTCTGGAACACAGTAAGCGCTTCAAAAGTTAGCTAGTAGTAGTAGTTCAGGTGGCAGTAATAAGATATCAAGTTAGGTTCCAGAGTTAGATTGGCTCTGGGAATGACATGGGGAGGTAGTTGACAACCCCTAATTCTGTTTGTGACTGCGGTTCTTCTGGTGAGCCTGACTAGGTAGGGCTGCAGGTACTTTTCTAAGGCGTGTACTTGGGTTTCACTGACCTCTTAGTCAAACAAACAGATTTAAAATTAAGGATCAGTGTTTAAAAACACAGATACCGTTCTCTTCAGGCACATTCCAATTCCTTCTATAAAATATAATAATGACATTGATTTTTTTCATCCCTGATTCTTTTGGGGTTTTGTTATTATGTGTAAACAATGTTTGAGAAAAGATCTGGAGGATTCAAGGCAGGAGACACAAAAAGCCAAGCTAACAGCCCTAGCAGAGCCCACGATGGCTGCAATGGGCCTCGCAGTTCTGGAAAAGACGATTCCCCAAAAGGGTGGCTGGGGAAGGCAGATAAAAGACCCAAGTTAGGTCATGTGACAGGTGTCACTTGAGTAAGATACTGGGGCCAGAGATAAAAGCCCACTCCTTCTGGTCACATGATACAGCTTCATTACGCTCCCAGTGGGGGGTTAGAGAGTCTGGATGCCATTTTTACTTATTTATTTATTTGTGTTTTTTCCCCTTATTCTGTGATAATGAGAAAATGTTTAAACTCCCATCTCTGTGTTTAAACATTTCTTCCTGCTGACAGCAGCGGGATACCCCTTGATCAACTGTCAGATTGGAAAGTGCAATTTTTCTGGAAAGTAAACAGCATGTTAGCTGGTTGGAAATAATTTTCTGTTTATTGGTAGCTGTTAGCCCAGGAGTGATGGAGCCCTGTGACAGCACTTGTCAAGTGAAGAATAAGAAACAAGTTTGGAAATACCTTTAAGACACAGCTCTGACAATGGAGCCTCACTATTTTTTTTTCTTATAGAAATGTACTCTAAAAAAGTTAAATTAAACCAGGCAAAAAAAACAAACAAACAAAAAAAAACTTTGTCACTGTTACCAGCTCTTGGAGATCCTATGGCAAACTGACACAGAATCACAGCCAAACTCTAGGAATGCTGGAGCCGGAAGGGTACTTGGCCATCACTGAAATCAACCCCTAATTTTATGATGAGGAAACTGAGGCTCAGGTGAATCCTCTAGACTCCTCTCACAAGTAAAAGGAAAACAAAACTATCCATGTAACAAAGAAATAAAGGTTTTATTTCCTTTTAAAATTCATGGGTGAAGATGAATGGGAAAAAATGGTGGAGGCCGTTTAGTTTTTTTTTTTTTTTTTTTTTGTACTAGAGATTGAATTCAGGGGCACTTGACCACTGAGCCACATTCTCAGCCCTATTTTGTATTTTACTTAGACATAGGTCTCACTGAGTTGCTTAGCATCTCACTGTTGCTGAGGCTGGCTTTGAACTTGCAATCTTCCTGCCTCAGCCTTCTGATCTTCTGGATTATAGGTGTACACCACCAAACCCAGACCATTTAAACATTTTTGATCTAAGTTTGGTTCTTCACAATTTTTAAATTATTCAGAGAGATGTGTATGTATGCGTGTGTATAATTTATATGTACATATACCTATGTATGAATTTATATGTATAAAAATACTACCCTTTTTTCAGTGGTGAAAAAGACATCATAGTCTTTTATTGATTAAACAAATCATCAGGAGAGAAGATGTGTACTTCTATGTCTAATAGAAGAAATACAAACTATACACAGTTGTCAGGCCACACCTATCTTGAATTAGGGTCAATCTGAGGTCCTGGTTGGTTCAGTGAATGGACCGAAAACATATCAACACTTGCTGTCTTTCCTTGAGAAAATATCATGGTGCCATTTTGCTTTTCTTTCCAGAATCAGTAGAGCTGATATAGCTCATACCATACATGTATGACTCAGGAATCACACAGGCATAACCAGGAGCCAACAGATTTAGGTTCTGTCACTTACGGGGCCTTCTTTTTTTAATCTTTAAATCAGGGTTGATACTGCCTACGTTGTAAAGTGTAACACCCAGCTGCCTGGCTGACACAGACTAGGCACTATATAAATTACTTTTGTTTATTATACTAACAAGCAAAACTAACTGAGAAGAAAGCTAAACGGAACAACACTTGTGTTTATATGTCTGTCTCCCCTTCAGAGTGTGAACTCCAAGGTGGAAACTGTCTGATTTATCTGTGTGTTCCCTGGGGTGGGAATACCGTAGGCATTCATTAATGAGTTCAGTCACTCATTCAACGAGCATTTATTAAGTTAGTGAATGAAATGTATGATATTGGGGTTAGAATGGTGGCTTGCTGTTTAAGCTTGGAGAGCCACAGAAGTGCCCATCTTACAAAACTCACACACAGTGGCAGCTGGGAGGAGTGTCAAAGGTCACCTTTAAAGGTTCTCACAAGGTGAGGCGATGAAGGCAACGAGTCAGGAAAGCCATTTTAATTTCAACATTTAATAAAGCTACAAGTTGATGTTGACCAAGTAGGAAAGCAAGTCCCCTCAGCAGCGATCTGTTGGGGAAGGGCTCCACTCCATCGCTAGGAAGCGCCTAGTTGGCACCTAATGAGAAATTGGGAGACTTAGAAAAATTCCCTGCAGGCACTTTTGAATATTTTCAATTCTGGATTGTATAATTCCTCTTATGGGAAACAAAGTACTTTCTATTCAGTATGCATTTAAATTTATGTTGCTGTCCTTTCACAGGCAGGAAGAAGCTCGACTTGGGTCATTTAATAGGTAAAGCATGTAGCAGACATAACCATATAAATAAGTTGCTTTTCAAAAATGGATCACCCCAACAGACATGAGGCCGAGAGCTGAGTCACTCCTGGGAGGTCTGAAAGCCATTTTCAGGACAGCCTCTCATGGAGCCTTCCAGATACAGAAGAAAGGGAAATGAATGTGTGGAAGAAACTTGAATGGATGAGTGCTGCAGCCACACACTGAGCCATAAACACCGTGAGGCTTTCCTCTGTCCATTCCGACTTCACCTGACATGTGAGAAGGCACTAGAGGTTAGGTCCCAGGTCACTTGGAGTTCGGCAGGCAGCCCCCAGCCCCAGCCCAGATAGCCATCCACTCTCCAGGAACGTGTGTTAGGAAAAGTGGGGGCTGAGGAGGAACACTAAGTGGTTTTGTCTGTCACCTCCTCCACCCCAGCTGGAATTGGGCCACTATCTGATGGAAACACTTTGCCCACTTTCAGAGAATTCTCCACTATCAGTAAGGCTGTTTTTTCATACTTAGGTTATCGCCAAAGGCTTTCACAACAGGGCACTGCTATCACCTGGGGCAGGGGGACAGTGCCTTAAGAGCAGGTGGTAGGCCACCAAAGCCAGGGGGCACATTGGGTTACTTGAGGTTTTCATTTACATTAACTACAGCCCCTGTTTCCTGAGGACCAGCTCCATGCTAGACCTTGCTCCCATAGCTCCTCTTCTTCAGCCCCAGGGGACACAGGACAGGTTTGGGGGGGTGGGATTCAAACTCAAATTGGCCCATGGGGCTCCATTGTCCACACTTGAAGCCCTGCCCTGCTGCAGAGGACTGACTGGGCTTCCAGAATAGCTGCGTGGAAGGGGATACAGGGGCCAGCTTGCAAATCAAGTGCTGGATTCAAGTCCCAGTGCCCTAGCCTTGTACCTGAATGCCTGTGAGCAGGTTACTAAACCTGATGAGGTCTCCTTTTCCTTATCTGTAAAAATGGGTCTGTAAAAATAATAGTACCTGCCTCTGAGGGGGTTATGATAGGCTTGAAAGGGTCTGACCCACTGGGAGTGCTCAACAAATGACAGTTACTAGAATTATCATATCCTTCACAAATGCAATCAATGTTATTTGTTCCCACATAGTTGTGAACAGGCATATGTATTTGGAGGTCCACAATGTGACAATGAAGGAAAGCAACAGCCACTATTTACCAAGTACCTACTATGTGTCATCTAATAGACCTGGTGCTTTATATACATGACTTTGTGCTTTAATGCATGATCTTATTTATTTCCTGTGTTCATCTTGCAAGATATTATAATCTCCTGTTCAGAGAAAGACAATGAATCTCAGAAAGATTAGGTGACTGGCTTGAAGTCACCCAGCTAATAAAGGGGGAAGCTGAATTTAGAATCCAGGACTGACTTCAGAGCCTGTGCTAAGTGCTATGGTATGTTGCCTCTCTGACATAATAGACTTTTACAAAGAAATAAATTCTTAATATTGCTACTCAAAGGTGTACTGTATTTTGAAGAAAGCATTTTGAAAACTGTCAGCTCACCCCGTCAGTGCCACGGTCGTTCCCACTTTTAGGTCCATACACAAGCCTCCTGAGAAAG
Organism: Marmota marmota marmota; assembly: GCF_001458135.2. NCBI lineage: Eukaryota > Metazoa > Chordata > Mammalia > Rodentia > Sciuridae > Marmota > Marmota marmota. The sequence goes on from NW_026000005.1 coordinate 21,434,890, forward strand.
CTAATCTAATTCAATTTTATCAACCTCATCTTTTAATCTAAAATGGCATTACTTAACTTGATTATGCACCTTATTCCCTAGGCTTTGATCTGAATGAATTTTGGCTGTTGTTAAAAATCAAATCCACCTTTAAAAGATAAATATTTGCCCTCGTCAAGATACTCCAAAGAATTCACTGCAGTGTCTGAAAAGAAATGATCCAGGGGATTTTTAACAGCATCTTTGGGATAAGTGATTCGTCTTCCAAGGACATTGCTTTGAAGGGGCGACTCATGTGGGATGCATACGCTCTGGTATGTTTATTTAAAACATACCTTAAATTTCCTTCCACAGATTTACAAGTAACTTCCCTGGATGCCCCAGACACTCAACCTTGCTGATGTAGGGGAAATTGATGAGGTCACCAAGTTCTTTTGAATTGTGTCTTCCCTGGACTTCTAAACTTTTATTCAGAGGTTTATAAACATGAGCAAAAGGCTCCACTGAGGAAAGAGATCCCACTGAAACAGACACCCCCACACTTACACAGAGACCCATCTCAGTTCTGCAAGGCTGAACTCTAAGACAGAAATGGCAGTTACAAGGATAGTTTGCGGCTCTGAAGAGACAGTTTGAGTATCGAGTTCAGCTTTTTTTATGCAACTACCCTAAGCTTAACCTATATGCCTCCCACTTGCTAGACACCTGGTGGGCATCTGAGCCCAGACAGAGCCAGACAACTTGTAACAAAAAACTGTCGATTTTTCCATGTGTTTTCTTTTATGTGGCCTGACATTTGATAATCAATTTAATGTCAGACTTTTGGGACTACCATTCCTTGGCCTTTCTCAGCCCCAACACTTGATGAATCAGCCAGTAGGCCTAACCCAGCCCAAAGACATTCTCACTGGTCTGAGTCATTACATCAGACTCCACTGAGGTGCTTCTCTGCTAATTTACTCAAAGCACAGCCCTTCTACTCTCTGCAGTAACACGAACTTGTCACTTTTGGTTTTGCCTACACTGATGCCCACTTCCTCCCAAAGTACCTCCTCCCCATACTGAGCTTCCCAAAGGTTCACAACCCTGAAATAAGCCATACAATAAAATGTCTACATGTTGTACTTGTCTTACTTTGGTGCGGTTCCCATTTGTCTTATCGATTGAACAGTAAAACTCTGATTAGTGTGGTGGGCAGGATCATGGTCCCCCAAAGATGCCCAGTCCTAATCCCAGGAACCTAAGGCTGTGTTCCATTACATGACAAGGGGGAATAAAGGTTGCAGATGGAATCATGATTGCTAGTCATCTGACCTTAATAAAGGGAGAGTGTCCTGGATTATCCTGGTGTGCCCAGTGTTATCACAGGGTCCTTAAAAGTGTCAGAAGGAGGCAGAAGAGGAAGGCAGAGTACTGTGACAGGGAACTGGACCTGCTATTGTAGGCTCTGAAGGTAAGGGAAGAAGGCCATGCGCCAAGGAATATGGTCAGCCTCTAGAAGCAGAAAAGGAAACAGATTTTCCCCTCTAGCCTCCGAAGTAGAACTAAGCCCTCCTGAGACATTGAGACCCATTTTAGACTTATGAACTTCAGAATTATAAGATAATAACTGTGTTATTTTAAACCACTCGATTTCTTTTTGTCATATCAGTAAGTGGAAACAAATGGGTTACTAAGACTAAAACGACCAAAAAGCATGATTCATTGACCCTTTTCCTGCATATCACTTCTAAGAGAAATATTCAAATCTCAAGAAAAAGTTAAATCAGAAATTTACTTTTAAGCAAGATGTTAGGTTAAGCTCAGAAACAGACTCTGACACGAGTTGGGTGCCACAGGCCTACTTGGGAAAGGTCTCAGGTGACTTTGGTTGGGGCAGTTCCTGGTAGCTGAGAAAAAGGCCCAGCAAGGAACACGCTGTGAGCCAGCAACAGTGGATGGTCTCAGCTGTTGGGGGACAGGTGATTTGGCCCTGAGCCAGGCAGACACTAGAACATTCACTGCAAGCAATAATATTTGTAAGTATGCCCCTGAGATCAATATATTATATACTCCATGTTGACTTGATATGACAGGTAAGAACCATTATGAGTTTCGTGCTTTCTATGAAGCAGACTTTATGTTAAGAACCTTGCAATCACTATCTCTAGTCTTGGTAAAGTAACCATTATTAGTTCCATTTTACAGATGAGAACACTAAGGCTCAAAAGGCACAACTGGTGAAGCTATTTGTCTCAAGCCACTCAGCTAATAAAGTGGCAGAGCCGGGTTTGGACATCAAAGGCAGTCCACTTCATCCACAGCTCACCACAGAGCACATGAAATGCGTCCCCAGGAAGAGAACTAACATCCACTAACATCAATCTAACACCGACCGAGATTCTTGGTTCTCAAAGAAAGATAAGATTATATTCAGTGAACTCAGCTTCCTAAATAGGAAAAGCGGCCCAAGACCAATTGATAAGACATTAAACAAGGGTTGAAATGAAAAAGAACTTCTGGTGGCCAGAGGGTTGAATAGATTAAGGTTTGTACCACAAGCTGTAAATCAAAGTTAATTACATTTTTACTCCACAGTGTGCATGGTGAAGTGGGTCATAATTTTTACTTATGCCTCAGTGTTCTCTTTCTGGATGGAGGCTCCTAAGGGAAAAGTGTCAAGACATTCTAGCTTTCCTTATATGGCCCCTAACACTGCGTCAACCCAGGACAGCACATAATAAATACCGTTTGATGATTTTCTCCCCTCACATTCAAGGCCTCAGACCCCATCTAAAGGCTTGCAGTTCAATATGGCTCACTGTAGCACTCTCCCTGCGGGCTGAGTCCAGAAAATATGGTGCTCTGGAAAACACCGTAAAAGCTCTCCTCTTTAATAAGGATCCTGGTGTCCCATGATGGATGCTATAAAATCCGGGACCGGCTGGTGTGTTCATTGCCGTGTGGGCCCATTAACAGCGTCTGGTCCTGTGGTAACATACTTCATATCCAAAGTGCAAAAGCGAAAGCATTTATTATAAATAACACCAGGTCACCCCGGAGTAAACACAGCTGTGCCCTCGTGGTGTCTTGTCAGTGGTGCTCCCTCAGTAGATTAAAGAAATCCATGTTTTATGGGGCCATCACTTATTCTGTATATACACAGAAGGCTGGTTCACTATCAACTCAAAGCTTGCTGCATATAATGTTTCAGGTCCGGGAATTGAATGGAGCAGAGATGCTTTGCTAAAACACTTATTCTTACATGTTTTAATATTTTCAAAAGGGTCAGTTTCTGTTTATTCCTAAATGATTTACACAACATTTTGGGCCCTGCCCAAATTGTAGCTGCCCTTTAGATTTCTCACAGACTCTTCACCATGCCCCGCTCCCCACGCCCTCCCAGCAGCTGGGCCAATGGAATGAGGGTGATACTTTATCTAGAAAGGTTTGGGACTTGGCTCTGTCATCCACTAGCTGTGGGGCTTGGGGCTCTTCTGTTAACACTAAGCCTTATTGTTCTCAGCCTTACATAGGAGAGAAGGAGCTCTGCTTTCTGGACTTGTGCTGAGCTAGATGGGTAGATCCCAAATTAAGGGGCAGAGTGGAAAGGGAGTGGTAGAACAGAGTAAGATCCAGTAAGCTGCTGAGAAAAAAAATTGAGTATATGTCAATATTATTACATTTACATGATACTATATAAATATTAACAAATATAAATTTGTTAATTAAATATGTAAATCTATAATAATGCAAAAGTTGTTTATTTTATATACATGCATATGTAGGGGTGTGTATGTATGTGTATTAACAGTCACTCCTGACCGGGCATGGTGGCACATACCTATAATCCCAACTACTTAGGGTGCTAAGTTAGGATAATGACAAGCTCAAGGAAAGCCTTAGACCCTGTCTCAAAAACAAAATAAAAAGGGTCAGGGATGTAGTTCAGTGATACAGCTCTTGGTTAGCATGTGCAAGGCCCTGGATTCAATCCCCAGTGTCACAAAAAATAAGTAAATAAGTCTTTTTCTTTTTTAATTACATATCTACTGAACATGTACAGACTTTTTCATGTTTATTTCCTCAACAATACAGTATAACAATGATTTACATAGCACTTATATTGTATTAGGTATTATAAGTAATCCAGAGATGACTTAAAGCATAGAGGAGGATTAAACATAGGTTATATGCAAATACTAGGCCATTTTATATAAGGGACTTGAGCATCTGCAGCTCTAGGAAGCTGCAGGGGTCCTGGAACCAAACCCTAGCAAATTCCAAGAGATCATGGTATACGTAAAGCCTTTGCATGATTCTAACTGTATACAATTAGTGCAGTAGTACGCACATCATTTACAAGTAAAAACTTCCCATAGATAGGGACAAGCTGGGAAGACCCATGGAGGTTGGGGGGCGGGCAAAGCTGTAGACACATGCTGCAGTCTCTGGAGGTGAACAATGGCCACGTGATGGTTTTTTCACAAGATTCACCGCTTTTCCAACCACTTTGTCCCCACCAGTGGGAACTAGACCCAGAGACATTGAACCTCTCATTATTTTCTCTAACTACTACAAACTGAAATGCTCAGAAATTTCCCTCAACGGAGAAGAGAGTGATCCTGAGTCAGAGGGAAGAGATGTCCCTCCTGAGGTGGGAGATGTGTCTCCATTCCACACTACAACTGGATTCTTGTTCAAAAGATGCCACAAGAATGAAACCCAACTCTTGAAGGTTCTGTTTATACATAAACTTGATTGCTTCTTCTCAGTTTCAAAGGGGCGAGAAAACTACATAACTTACTAAAATAATGCAGTTTTACTACCCCAAGTTCAGGACCCTCAAGTGTTCCACTTGTGTTCCAAGGGCCTGCTATGTCTCAGGAGTGTTGTTTGGCCCTGAGGATTCATAAATCTCCATCGTGTCATCCCTGACCTTGATGTGCTCACAGTGGAGTGAGGGAGATGGACAGGATAATAGAGAATCTCAGGGCATGTGCAGATGGTGAGTCATGCAAAGAATTATGGGCACAAGTACACTGCCGGGGGGTCCAGAGAAGGCTGCCCAGAGGTTCTTCTTTCCCAAGGAGTAAATTGAATTTTGCCAGACAAGGAGTCAGGAGGGTGGAAACAAGTCACAGAAGACAGAAGGCATCTCATCTGTGAAGGCACAGAAGTGGGGCAGAGTGTGGGATGATGGCGGGGTGGCAGGGGAGATGTCAGGAGATGACCTAGGAAGTTAAGCAAAGACAGCTTGGGAAGAGTGGTGTCTCTTCTGCTTTATCTCACAGTCTATTTTAGAACGTTTCCAGCTCTTCCCCACAAATAAACCTCACAATGCTTAGCCATCAACCTCTAATCTTTCCTTTCAGTCTTATGTAACCATGAATCTACTTTCTGTCTTCATGGATTTGCCTGTCCTGGACATCTCTCATAAACCGAATATTACCACTTGTACTCTTTCTTATCTGGCTTCTTTCATTTGGCGTGTTTTCAAGAGTCGGTCATATAGTAGAATGCATTAGTTCTTTATCCCTTTTTATGGCTAAATAATGTTCCATTGTATGGATGTACCATTTTTATTCATCCATTTGTCAGTTGTGGAACATTTGGGTTGTTTTCACTTGGGAGCTATGAATAATGTCCACACTTTGGGGGCAATGTATGCTTTTCTTTCTTTTGGGTATATCTCTAGGAGTAGATTCACTGGATCATAGGGTGGACCTGTATTTAACATTTTGAATAACTTCTGGACCATTTTCCAAGCAGTGGCATCAGTTTACATTCCTATCCTCAGTGTATGAGGAACCGATTCATTTTAATCCCACATTTACCTTAACTCCTACATGAATTCTTCAGATTGGCTCTTGACCCTCACTCCTGAGGGAGGAACTAGGAAGTCGTTTCAGTAGTGGCCTTTACATTAGCCCTGCCTGGGACTTGTTTTAGAATGTCTAGGCCACCCCCTTTCTGTCAAGCAGTCTCAGCCTCAGGGATACTAGAAGATATGCGTACTTTCCTGTTTCGTAGGAGTGTTTTGAGGAGAGAAATTCTTTGGGATCCTTGGAATGGAAGTGCACAGTTTTATGAGGTCTGTTGGTTGTAGTTGCCACAACAAAATGAACAGCCGTAATACTTAAAATTATTGAGTGTTAGCCCTGGAAGGAACAGCAAAGACCATCTAGTCCCACGTGGGCAATGAGCAGCCGCTTACAGGACATCTGCTCAATTGTAAGTGCTTGGGATGATGGAGCCCTGTCCAGGATCAGGGAAAGGACTGTGATTGATTAGCAATGTCTGCCATGGTGACAGGAGAGCATCCGTGGTGGCACATCTGCTACCTATTTGCACTCCCTGATTGAAGCCAGCTATAGAACCACTGAGGAAACAGGTGAGGAGGCAGCCAAGGTCACACATCTGGCTAATGACAGAGAGAGAGCAGGAATCAGTTCTGTGTTTTCCTCTACGCCATACTACCCCTGGTTCTGAGAAGTGCCTCATGAAAGCACCTGTTTGGGAACAATTATAGGGTTACCTGGTCAGACGGTCTGTTTCTATCATGCTATGTTCAGATCATTCTCATCAATGCCAATGGGACTCACTCCACCAGGGTAACTGGTTAATGATTACAAAGACTTGGTAAATGCTAACTAATAAAGAGGAGTCCTTCCCACCTGCTGCACCCCTATATCTCTAGCACTCATTTGGAACGCCCTTTGAAGTCCACTCACTTGGTGCTCTGTACACAGGGAGCCTTGAGCAGGCTGTGTTTGGACCAAAAAGAAGTTGAGCCCCTTCTGCTCTGAAAAGGAATGTCTGTGTGTGTGTGTGTGTGTGTTCTCCACTTGAACAGAGAGAAAAGGAGATCCATATTCAGCTTTTAGATCAATCAAACTCCATTTTCCCAGAAATTGTAAGAACCCAAGTCATCTGGAGGAGAAAAATGACTTTTCTATAGGGGAGATATGAATATTAACTATATTGACTATTTTGGGGATGGCTACACACATACAATGTACTTAATACCACTGAACTATACACTAAAAGTGGTTTAAATAGCAAAGTTTTTGGAAATTGAACCCAATTAACCACTAAACCATAACCCCAGGCCCTGCTCTTTTTTTTTCTTTTTCTTTCTTTTTTTTTTTGAGGCAGAGTCTCTGAGGCTGGCTTTGAGTTTGTAATCCTCCTGCCCCAGCCTCCTGAGTCGCTGGGATTGCAGGCAAGCACCATGGATCCCAGCTAAATAGTAAAGTTTGCTTTTTTTTTTTTTTTGGCAGTACTAGGGATTGAATCCAAGTGTGCTCTACCACTGAGCACTGAGCTACATCCCCAGCCCTTTCTATTTTATTTTATTTTATTTTATTTTATTTTGAACAATTGTTCAGACCAGCCTCAAAATTGTGACCCTGCCCTGCCTCAGCCTGTAGCTGGAATTACAGACATGTGCCACTGCTCCTAAGTCTAGAATTCCATTGACATGTAAAGCATGCCTGAGTCTTTCTTTTTCTACTTTATTAATAAATGAAACTCCAACAAAAAATGACACTAGAACTAAGACTTCTTGAAACCATTTTCATTTATTTTTTTTAAATGTTACTACATAAAAAAAAGAAATAATGCCAAAAAAAGATCTCCCTTTCCCTTCTGTGTTTCTACCTTCTTTTTCTTTTTTTCTTCTCATCATCACTTGAACACCATTTATGTCCCACATGACACCGTGATTTAAATGATGGGCCATGATCCCTGCTCCTGGGAGCTCACAGTCCAGTCACCTGTGCTTGTTCCATAACCAGGGAACAGACACAGCTAGTCCACTGCCCAGCTATTTCACTGGAGGTGAAGAAACAAGCTTCCCCAGGAAAGGGGAGGTCAGGGAAAGCTCTTCTGGAAGACTAATAGGTAACCTCCAGGCAGAGAAGTAGGAGAAAAGCATAGCATGGAAGGTTCCAGAACTGCAAAAAGTTAAAGATCTGATGCATAAGGTGGATGTGGAGGAGCAGCTGCTGGGGAGAAAGGCGCTCTCTTCCTGTTCCTGTACTCCTGTGTAAACCTGCCTCCTGACCCCAACTGTAGAGAAGACACCTGGGTTTCTTCATGAAACTGTTGAAACTAAACTGTAAATGCAGGCAGGCGTGTGTGTGTGTGTGTGTGTGTGTGTGTGTGCGTGCGCGTGCGCATGTGCATAAAAGAGAGATTGAGTTTGTGATGAATAAATTTGTTAAAAATTGGAATTCATGTCTAACTGTTCCTTCAGATCTCCCGTTGCATAAGACATCATTTGTTTAATTTGACAAGCTCATGATATCAACCTCAAAGGTGAGGACTGCCTCTGTCAGCCAGAGATTTGTTTAAACCTTTCATGAACGTCATCGTTATTTTTTTTCAGAATGCACCATCTCTTGGATGACAGGGGATGTGCAAATTTCCCACCAATGATGCCCTGTCGCCTCTACCTACCCCCCAACCCTCTTCCCCCTTAGGCCAGTTTCTCTCAGTTCTGAGCAGAACTTTGGAACCCACCAAAGAAACAAGCCTGAGCAGGGTGGTAGAAAGGAAAGAGCTTAGCATCACTGAACAGGGAGAGTTTAGAGAGTTTGCCCTCCTCTCTCTGCTTCCTGTGGTTCTTTTTTTTTTTCCATTACTATTATTGAACCTAGCGACACACAACCACTGAGTTATTTCCCACCCCTTATAAAAGCTCAGGCTGGCCTTGAACTCTCAATCCTCATGCTTCAACCTCGGAAGAAGCTAGGATTACAGGCATGCACCACCATGCCTGGCCACAGATTGTTCACTTTCAATGTTTATCTATGTTGTAGCATTGTCTAGTATTTCATTCCTTTTCATGGCTGAACAATATGACATTGTTCGGATATACCACATTTTATTTATCCATTCATCCTCTGATGAACATTTGGGTTATTTTCATTTTTTGGCTATCAGGAATAATACTGCTATGAACATTTATATGCAAGTTTTCAAGGGGCTCTTTGCTTTCATTTCTTATACAGAAGTAAAATTGCTGGCTTTTATGCCAGCTCTATATTTGACATTTTTAAGCACTGTTTTCCATATACATAGACCTTTAAAATCTGAAACAAGGCTGGGGGCATACCTCAGTGTGGTAGAGTACATACTTAGTATGTGTAAAGCCCTGGGTTCAATCCTTAACTAACACACACACACACACACACACACACACGCCAAAAGCAAACAACAACAACAACAAAAAAAAACACCCTGCACTAAATAGATAATTTTAAACCCTCAAAATATGTAGCTTCCCTCTTGCAGCTGTACACAACAACTTGTACTCCCTCGTGTATTTATTACATAAATAGGACATCATAACAGTTTTCCTGCAGCTCAGGGATGGAGCACCCTGGGGCCCCATTCATCTCCCAGGAGAATCCCAGATTAGTATCTCATACTCATGGAGAAAGTTTCCTTCCTGTCTGGCCTCAAATCTCTTCTTTTTTTTTTTTTTTTTTTTTCAAATTTCTTCTTGCTATTGGCTTTGAGCAATGCTCACATCCCTTAGGTCCTACCCTCCTCCTTTCCTATACATGTCAAGAGTATTCATTTAGGTTAACAGTAAAGGCCTACATAGTACTGGGATTCTGAAGTCCTGTAGCAATACAAGGGAGAAAAGACCAAAGGGTCTAGGCAATCCTTCCTTGACTGGGTCCTAGAAGCCCAGACTGGGGAGGGCAGTGGAATGAAGAAGGGTATACCTGGCCTGGCAGCAAATCCTACAGTGTAGGAAAGCTTGGCCTACAGTGTGACCCCCCCACCCACTACATATCAGCTACTCTGTGTTCAATTCCTTATTTATTATCATTTTATGGAGGATGAAACCAAGAGCTCAAAGACAGAAACACTTGCCTCTGTGCCCCACAGCAACAGAAGGCAAAAGTGGACTGAAGACAGATGAGGTCTAAGTACCCAACCGGCCTCAGAACGAGGTCACTCTACCTATGATCTAGACTCCAGATGTTGGCACAGGAGGGAGGGCCTGGCTCCATTTGCCCAGGGAATTCATTCCACATCATTCCGTGGCCTTCAAACACTAGCACCTGGCCCTGCCCAGCAGAGCTGCTGTCACTGCTATTTTGGAGGCAATCATATATTTTTAATGACCTGCAAAATCTCCCTGTGAGCAGGGAGGGAGAGCAAGTTGAAATTACAGCCAAGCAATTTGCATTGCGAATCAAGTTATCCTCCCTCCCGCCCTCCAAGAATATGCAGAAATAAATGCCTCCTAATGAACCCTGGGGGGCTGAGGCTTTGATATGAATTCTGCTAGAGGGGTAAAGAGCTCTAGCCAGACTGAGACCCAGCATGAAGTTGGAGCAGGAGGACCAGGGCAGTCCCCTCCTATTCAATGGAGAAAGGAAATTGGATTATCTTGCTAGCAGTTGGTGTTTTTTCTATCACTTAGAACCACAAATGAGAGCTTCTCTCCTTCAGATGGAAGGAATTAGATTTAGCACTATTTAACCAGCCAGCTCCTCACCCCACTTCACCCTCCCCACCCTGGCTTTGCTCACTAACCCTGCAGCTCCATCAGACTCTCCAGGCCTGCGGAGACCAGGAACTCTAAAGCCTTTGTCCTCTCCAAGACTAAAGACGACCTATTAAAGGTGGATGGATGGATGGATGGATGGGCAGAGAGAGAGACAGACAGCCTTTCTACCTGAAGTCAGATAGCCTTCAGTTCTGGCTGCCACCAGAGAAAACATCTTCCCCTTCCCCACAGTCTCTAGGGTCTGTTTATTCAGCACCAGCTAGTCTCTGCTTGTGGAAGGGAGTCCTGTGGAGACTGTCCTGTGAGCCAAGCAGCTGGGTAGAGTGTATGGTGCGGATCTGAGAACATGTGGATATGGTATTTGTGTGGGCTCGAGAGTGTGTGGCAATAATGATTTGTGTGGACTTGTGAAAGAGAGGGGGTGGGGGAAGCTGTTCACTGCCTCCCTTAGGGATAGGCACAGGCCATTGTGGTCAAAGGGAATCCACAGAAGATTCCCAGGTCTCTGTTGGCCATGCCCGACCACTGCCTGCTTGCCCTAACCTTTCCCCAAGGGTACAAACATCTCCTGCTGATCTAGGTTTCTCCTTCTTCCCTGGGCTCTGCTTGAGAGGAGCCTGGAAGCCCCAGAAGCCTTGGCAGGAAATAAGCCCTTGCATAATGAAGCAGCGACTCTCAGTGGTTAGGCACGTGGGTGCATTCAACAGACAACCTGATTCCAAAGTTAAGATCGGGATGAGTAGAACTGAATCTTCTCTCCCTCTATTTCTTTATCTGTAAGGTAAGGTAAGGATTGTAAAGGACCAATCCTACTGGGTTGTGGCCAGTACTTATTATGTGTTAATAAATGTGAGTTTTGGGCTAGGGATAACTAGAGTGCTTGCCCTGCATATGCATGAAGCCCTAGGTTCAATCCCCAGCACTGGCCAAAAAAAAAGAAAAAGAAAATCAAATTACATAACTTATTATTGGGATGAAGGGATTATAACTGTTAGCCCTCTAGGTTCTCATGTTGCAATCAGTATTGGTGTAAGATGATTCAGCTTTCTTAGGGCATCCTGAGGGACGTCGGCAGAAGCCTTTGAGTGGGGGCCATGGTAATAGGAAGCCATGGCAGAAGAAAAACCACAATATAAAAAAAGTTTCTAGGGATAAGGGTGCTTTGGGGATTTCCTCGTTGGTGAGGACATAGTGAACATATGTTTTGGGAACTTGTCTATTTCAAGATGCCCTGGGGTTGGGGGGAGACTATTACAGATTTTTTAAAAAACACATGAGTCATCACATCAATCAAATGTAATTGGGATCTTGATTTGAATGACTCAAATATTAAAAGCTATTTAGGGACAATCAACAACATTTGAACACTGAGTGGATATCAGATAATATTAAGGAATTATTGTTAATATTTTTAGATATGATAATGCCACTGAAATTCTGTTAAAAGCCCAGATGGTCTTTATCTTTTAGAAAATACATTGAACTCTTCATAGATGAATGATATAGTTTAATTTAGATGAAGGGCAGTTAAGAAAGTAGAGAGAAACAGATCAAACAAGATGGGCAGGTAATGGCAGGTAATTATTTCCTATAATTTTGCATTTCGATATTTTCATAATTACAATGTTTTAAAAAAAAGCCCCTTCTGGAGCTGCCTCTCAGAGGGTAGCTTGTGCCCTGCCACCATGTCACCAGGGCAGATGGCTCACTCAGGCCCTTGGACCAAGGCAGGAGACCATAGCTGAGTAGTATTCTCTGAGTTCCATAAATCAACAAGTACAACTGAAGCCATTTAGTAGGAAGCTTGTTAATCAGAAAAAGCTGGCTTAAATGGGTCATTTTATTGGAGAAAAGGAGCAGAAGATGGTGAACAGGTCCCCTGGCAAAGAGGAGGTTTACAACCAGTGCCACACTCTGCCCCCCAAGTCAGTGTTGGGTTATGTTAACTACATGTCCATCTCAAACCTTTTCTAGGAGAATGGGGAACTCAGGGTAGGAGCAACAAGAGGAGGGCTGGGCCCAGGGGTTAGGGAGGAGGCACTTCCGTGGGGTTATCCACCCATTCTGAATGTGTGGTCCCTTCTAGGACAAGCTGGAGTTTGGGATTCTAAGGAGGTCACGTCTAGGATGGAGCATAGACTCTTATGAATGACCCAGGGCAGAAGAATGAAGGGAAACTGGAGTCAAAGAGAGAAGGAAGACCTCCTGGAAATGGGACTTTAAAGAGAATCTTAGTAGAAAAAGACCTAAGAGGGACCCTGAGAAATAAATATCATGGGGCTGGGGATGTGGCTCAAGTGGTAGGGTGCTCGCCTGGCATGCGTGCGGCCCAGGTTCGATCATCAGCACTACATACAAATAAAGATGTTGTGTCTGCCGAAAACTAAAAAAAAAATAAATATTAAAAAAAAATTCTCTCTCTCTCTCTCTTAAAAAAAATTATAAATAAATAAATATCACAACCAAACTAAGGTGGGGACAGTTGTGGTTAAAATGTACTGGAAGGTATTTTTTGAAAATAGTTGCTAGAGAGTCATGTGACTTAGCTTCTTCCTCAGCCCAAGGGTTTTGGTAATTATTGTCCAAGGCAAAGGGGCCCTGTAAGAACAAATTTAATTTGTTAGTGACGGGGGACTACTGCAAGGAGTCATAAGAAGAACACTGAATTTAGAGCCCCCAAACCCAAGTTTCTCTGGGTATGGTAGTACAGACCTATGATCTCAGCAACTCTGGAGGCTGAAGCAGGAGGATTGCAAGTTCGAAGCCAGCCTCAGCATCTTAGGGAGGCCCTGCCTTAAAACAAAACATAATAAGGGCCCAAAGTACAGCTCAGTGGGTAGAATACCCCTGGGTTCAATCCCAAGTACTGGAAAAAAAAAAGGGGGGGGGGGCAGAATGCTCTTATTATTTTTAATCTTGTGTTTGAACTAGATAGCTTCAGAAAAGATTTTAACATAAACAGTGATTTCTAGACCAAGAATATTAGCACTGCAGAAAAAAAAAAGTTCATTTTGCATTAATACTCATGGGTCTATACAGATCTTTAAATAAAGGTGAGCAGTCGTTGTTCCCAGAGTTTGTACCTTGTGGTTGCTAAAGAGACAGTTATGACACTACCCTTGCTAAATTAAACCTCATCCACTTCACCCACATTTGTTCTTGGCTCCCGCCACACAGTAACACCCTCTCTCCCCTGGCTCTGGCCTCTGCCCTGGCTGGTCCCCAACCCTCCCACAGAGCAGAAGGTGACCCCAGCCAGATCATGGGATGTTTTCCTTCCCGTCTGTCCCATTGGTCCTCTTATGGTAGACGCCCAGGGTGTGAAACTGCACACCTACAAAGTTGGCCTTCTGGTTTCAGAGGCCTCAAGAGGAAACCAACAGTGCCTCCATTTCCTGTGGATGAAGGATTATGTGATTGAAACAAATCACCTGTCATTCCTAATTCCCAAGTCACACCTGCCTGGTGGTGGAGTTAAATGAACATGTGACATCAAATTGAGGCAGGAGTTCCAAAATAGCTGTTTGGGCCTCGGCCTGGCCTCCGGAGAGAAACAGTCCCATTCCCACACCTCCCTCTCTCTCATACATACCTTCTCTTTGGGAAAGGGAGTGGCTGGAAGGATCCCTCATGCAGAAAGGCTTAATTCCCCCGCTTGCTTTTGCATTCTCATGACTTTTCTTCCACTCCCCTCTCCTCCCTTGCAAGCTGATGAAAAGCTTTTTGAGTTTGGAGGGGTTTGTGTCACGACAGCTCTGTGCTGCCAGCTGGATGCCAAGCAGGCAGTATGCACCCCTATTGAAATAGGATGGAACAGGCCAGGGTGACTGGAAGGACCCAAAGCCCTTTTTACATGGAGATGAGCTGTCACTTGGCTCCTTCTGTAACTAATCATCACTGTTGTTGAAATATTACTGCTTCTGTTACAACTACTAATGCTCCAAATGAGGAACAGGCACTTTGGGGTGACATTGAATATGGAATGGTCACTTCACGTTCGGGATATCCAGCCATCTCAGTGAAGAACAGGGAGCCCCATTTGTCTGCTACCTGTGTTAGCTGAGTTGGAGCAGTGCTAGGATCTGCCTGTCTCCTGTTTAAACCAGGGCTTCCCTAACGAAAGTTTTGGGGTATAGAACCTGAAAAGAGATTTATAGGGGGAGCAAATACTAAGAAGTGAGGCCCCAAAGACTCCTAGCCTCAGTTTGAGTCTCAATTTCATCTCTTACTACTATATGACCTTGGACCATGACTTGTCCTGAGTTCCTTTCCTCTTCCAAAATTGAAAAAGAAAAATATAGATACACTAATAATATCACTAATATCAGGCTGTTATAAGGCCTCAAGGTAATGCAGGTAGTCATTAGCACAGTGCCAGGCTCTCAGCAGGTAGATCCAGAATCAAAGCTGTTATTACAGAGTCTCTTCATGGACTGCCCCGCTCCACACACATCCCATGCACAGACACATCCAGTGTCCTGAGCAAAGTAACTAGCTGGTGATTTACACCCCTCTCCATTGGCCCTGGGTCCTGGGAAACATGGTAGAGATCAAAGATGTGGCAATGACCAACGTTTGCATTTCCCCTCTTGCTTAATAAAACACAAACACCCACACACTACTATTTAATCCTCAGACCCACCTGTGGGGTATATGCATATCCTTCTGTCTTTTTTTTTTTTCCTCAGAAGAGCAAGCTAAGCAGCAGAGACAGTAAACAAAATACCCAAAGTCAAATCATCCACAAATGGCAAATCTAGGACTGAAGGTTGATGTTCTTTCTCCCACTCCAAAGTCCCCGTTGCCCAACACTCTGCCCATACACATAAGCCAACATCCTCATTTCCCCAAAACAACACTTACTATCCCTCCAATGCCCAGTCCTCAGCTAGGGAATTACCCAAGTTATCTGTAATAATGTAGAAGCAGTTGTCAAAGGGTTGGTTCCCATCCTGGATGAAATATGTTTTTTGGTTTTTGTACTAGGGATTGAAACCAGGCATGCTTCACCACTGAGCTACATCCCAGTCCTTTTTATTTGAGACAGGGTCTTGCTAAGTTGCTGAGGCTGACCTCAAACTTGCAATCCTCTGGCCTCAGCCTCCGAAGTTGCTAGGATTACAGGCATGTGCCACCACACCCAGTGAAATATGTGTATTTTGATGGACATCTTCTATTGACTAGGCCTGAATCCAAAGGACTCACTGTAATGGGTACTGTCAAAGGACTAAATTACAATAATTCAGTTTAAAGATCTTAATTGGCTTTATTTTTTATTGTAGAATTGGGCAACACTCTATTCCATAAAATAGAATAAATGTTCTGATGAGCTGAGCAGGGGAGTCTGTTTTATAGACAGAAAAGGCCTAAAGAAAGCAGAAACTAAAAACAAGAATCAGATTGGTCATTTCAAAGCTACTTTGCTAGTAAGGCAGGGCAGGGAGAGAGAACAATAGAAAAATATCTGGTTAGTTAACATCAGGTTACTTCAGCTTACCTTTTTTGTGTGTAAGGATTAAGGCAAAAGGAATTTCATTATCATGCCAGTTGAAACCGGCCCCATTTGGGAAATTTGGCTGTTATCTCTTTAATCCTGATTTCTCAGAAGGTAAGGTAAACAGCTTAGTGACAAGGAACTTTAGCTTGAGAGACTCTATTTTGATTTTGGCCTGGTCTGTTGGGTCCTAGTGCAGGAGCTTAGTCCAAAACAATGGCCTCCTGTATTTTTTTTTTTAAACAGTGCCAGGGATCAAACCCAGGGCATTTTGCTTTCGAGGCAAGTGCTCTACTACTGAGTTACAGCCCCAGCTTTAAATTATTTGCTCTTAGCATCACCCTGTAAGGTTGTGTGAGATAGATGCTACCTTCCTTTATACAGGGAAGGACCACCCTGAGGAGCTCAAAGGAGCTGGCCAAGATTCCAGGCCAGCATACAG
Organism: Marmota marmota marmota; assembly: GCF_001458135.2. Taxonomy (NCBI): domain Eukaryota; kingdom Metazoa; phylum Chordata; class Mammalia; order Rodentia; family Sciuridae; genus Marmota; species Marmota marmota. Next base: position 21,451,318 of record NW_026000005.1, read on the forward strand.
TGGTATGGGACTAGTCTCAGTCTCATCTTTTGCAAATAGTACCTCTTCTTCCTGTAGTCCCTGTAATTGTCTCCTCACAGAAGGCTAGGCACTGGCCAATCCATGGCTATACAGATGGGAAACGGAATCAACCCTAGTCTACCATCACATTTCATTCTGGTATGGATCCTGCAACTCTTCCATGATGAGAATTTGAAGATGGTTCAGAGGTAACTCTCTCTGCAAATGAAAGCTTTGTGATATAAGCCCTAGCTATCTTTGTAGGGTGAGAGAGAGGGGTTGGCTTAGTTTTGCCGTGTAAGAATGTGAAGGATTAACTATGGCTTCCATTTTCCCTAGGACAGGACAAAAAATATGAGTTAAAATCATAGCACGAAGACTTAGGATAAACAGTAGAAGGCACTTTCTGACCATGAAGTCCATGAAAACTGAAGTGGATTCAATGAGAGGAAAGCAAGTTACATCTTTGGAGATTTGTAGGAAAAAAGGTTAGCCGCCCATCACAGAGATGAGGTTGAAGTTTAGGATTACTACATTACCCTTTGAGCCTCTAGCTAAAAGCTGCTAGAAGATACCATGTAAACAAAAAGTGTAACTACACTTATTTTTAATTGAATAATCATTGCTTCCAATTTGGGATGATTTCAACAATGCTTCTTGTATTTCTATTTTGGCTCTCTAGAGGAAATTTGAAGTTTCCTGGTAATGTATAATTTTAACCACAGTTTTCCTGAGGCAGTAAGTTTATATGGGAAAATAGTTCAAACTGAATCTTAAAAATTTTTTTCTTATGGTATAATTTGCCATCACATGTTATTATCTCATAAGCTCATAATTGCTGACTCCTCTAACCCTGACATCTCTGGAACAGGTAATTCTCCTTCAAGGAATATCTCATTGCTATACCAGTACAGAATTCAGGTGCCCCTATCTGACAGATAGAGAAGTTTAAAAAGAACCCACACCCAGTTCAGGTTCTGGGACTCTGAACCTCAATGTTCTCCCCTCCTGGGATCAAAAGATGCTGTCCATCACACACCTGGTTCTCAGAGGGCATGGACCCAACAGCCTTTATGGTAGATGAAGGGTTTATGTGAATCTGGGCCTCCTCTTGCTGTGTCTCTCTTGTGTTCCTGAGATGCTCCCAGAGGAGTGAGTAGAGTCTGAGAGGCTAAATCACCAGCCTCTCAGGCCACCCTGGTGGCAAGTTTTTTCTAAGCTGATCAGAGAGTAACAAGTAATATAGACACTGATTGAATCATCTGTCACGACTATCTTATAGAACAAAGCCATGCTTCCCAACTTTTCTCACATTGTGGCACACAAGAACATGATAATACAATATGACAGACACCCCCACGATAAACAAGTGAGACTTTTTGCAACCAACTGAGTGACTTCAGCCACTCTAGGCCTTTTCAGAATACCCAATAGCTGAAGGGCCAGTATTTTGTGCCACCTGTTGGAAGAGTCTGGCATAGAGTAAAATGGTTAAGACAGAGTGGTGCTCAGGGGAGGGGACTCTAAAAGTCAGCTGAGCCCTGGCTCAGTCACTTATGACCTTGAGTGAGTACTTCTTCCTTGCCTCAGTTTCCTCACAGATGTAATGGGATTGATAATAGTACCTACTTGAAAGGGCTGTTCTGAGGATTAAATGAGTTAATCCATGTCTGGTACTTAGGAGAATGTCTGGCACCAAGTAAGCACTGGATAAATGACAACTGCTACTGATACTACCGTTGGCTCCAGGGCCAGCAGGGAAGAGAAAGCATAAGTGGTCTCCTGCTCCAATTCCAGTTTAGAGATCATAGCAGGATGATTTATTGCTTTCTCAAAATCGGTGGCTCTTCTGTTCTCTCTTATCCATTTCCTTTGCCACTTCTCTGATGTGGCTGTGAATGCCCAACAAGTAGCAGTAAAAGAGGAAAGAGAATTGACCTGGGAGCCAGAAATTCAGATCCCAATTCTTTCGTCCTAGTGTGGGCTGCTGGTAGCCCACAATCTCCTCCCAGGTCAAGAGAGAGTGGTTGACCAGATGACTGCAAACACCCTTTTCTGCTCTGAGGTACCATGACTATTCCGTGGTATAGATGTGGTAGCTGATACCTGAACTTCAGGCACCAAAGTCCATGAAAATTAACACAAAATAAGTGATTGATTTCTATTTACTATGAATCAAAACATTCCAATATGTCTCCACCTGCAGTAAGAACACATCTTCAGTTTTCCAATGTTGGCCTCCCAAGAGCTGAATTCTAAATTGAAGCGTTTTTTACCTGAAGAATAAATCCGTAAATATGTCTCCTAGGTAACATCTTGTTAGCTTCCTTACTCAAAGATCTTGAAAATAATAAAACTGCATTCCTTTTAATAAATAGTAATTCAGACATCTCACTTAGGCCTCCTACCTAATTAGTCTGAATTACTAAAGTATATTCGTTTCTGCTCACTTGAGGACATTGGGTAAATACACACAGACTTATATTCTTCCACTAAAAAATACATTAAAAAATGCCATTTCCCAGCATCTGGGGTTATACTTTCCTAGCTCAATTTTATTTAGAGGTAATTTTAACACATATATCCTCTTGCTATTAAAAATTTATGTGTTAGCCCAAAGAGTCACTCATAAATAACAGACAGAGCAACGACTCAATTTAAGCCTGATCCTGACAAGAACTATCTCCCACCTTCACAGTTTGAGGAGAATTTTCTCTCCTTCTCCCCCATACTCTGGAGAGGATGGTGCTCTGAAGCCATCTCTCAAACCTCCTAAAAACAAACTGCACTGCTTTTGCAAAGTCACACAGGAATGTCCTGGCACAGGGAGGAGGAGAGCCAGGGCAGGGCTGTGTAGCCTGAAGGATTTGGCAGAACAAAGCCCCACCAAGCAGGACCCTGCGGTTTCACTTTGTTTGCATTGACATAATGCCCTTCCTCTGTGAAGCCCAGCTCAGGCCCATATGAGAAAGACTTTCCTGGAGTTTGGATCTACCACAGCCTCAGATGATGCTTGTCCCACCCAAGAAGGAGGGCAATTTATTTGAGGACATGGAGAGAGCTCCCCACTGCCTCCTGGGAATGGATAGGCTGACATGCTGGAGCAGAGCTGGCCCCAATAACCAGACTTCCTCACAATCTTTTTTATGTGTTGGGCTGAGGGGGACCCTGGGGCCAGCAGCAGTAGTATTCATGAACCTGCCGCCTGGAGGCAGATTCTCAAGGTCCAAGATGAATGTGGCCAAGATTTTCATTGCCTGCTGCCTCTGACAAATGCCAGTGGTTAGCAGAATGAGTTCACCAGCAAAGAAAACACAACTCATGGGGCAGAGTGGAGCCCTTTGGGGAGGCTTCCACTTGTCTTCCCTGGTGGCCAGACATCACCAAAGCAAAGAGGAGCAGGCCCCTGAGTGTGGCCTGGGTCAACCAGACTTCCCCAGACTTGGTTGCTGTGGTGGGCTGTAGAATGGCCCCCCAAAGATACTCAGGTCCTAATCCTTGGAACCTGTGAATGTTATTTCATGTGGCAAAAGGGACTTGACAGATGTGATCGTGTTGAGGATCTTGAGATGGACAGATTATTCTATATTTATTTGTGTGGGCCCTAATAATTTAGTGTCCTTAAAAGAGAAAAATAGATCTCTCTCTGTCTTCCTCTTAGAGGCGAGTACTTGCCTGAAGAGGTAGTGATAGGAGACCTGAAGCAGAGATTGGAGTGATGTGCTTCAAAACAGGAGGAAGGGGCCACAAACCAAGAAAGAAGGGCAGCTACTAGCAACTGAAAAAGGCAAGGAAAAGGTTCTTCTTTAGAGCCTCCAAAAGAACTTGCCTTGCTGACACCTTGATGTTAGCCCAGTGAAACTGATTTCATACTTCTCGTCTCCAAAGCTCTAAGAGTATAAATTTGCATTCTTGTTAAGTCATAAAGTTGTGGTCATTTGTTACAGGAAACTCAGTCTCCAAGAATGGGAGGTATTCCCAAGGCAGGTCCTCTCTTTATGGCAGAGACACTCCTGAGAGACAAAAGGAGCATCAGTGCACCTCTGGAAAGACATGCCCTTTTTATTTTTTTATTTTAAGGTAAGGAATCACTAAATTGCCTACAGTGAGTGATCTTGAACTTGAGAGCCTCCTGCCTTAGCCTCCAGAGTAGCTAGAATTACAGGTATATGCGCTCCGCCCCCCACCCCATGCCTGGCAGGAATAGGATTTTGTAAGCAAATTATGTTGATATTTTTTTTCTGAAAGCCCACAGCCCACCTGAGGCAAGGGCATTGATCCGGAGGGTCACACATGGTCCATAGTGAGATTTTTTTTTTTTTACTAAGTGGGAATAAAGTTTGGCTTTGGCTTTGTTGGTAGCTGTCAGCTCAGAGGAAAGAGGGATGACACGCTTCATGCAGAGGGTAGCACCACTGGAGATGTCCATGTTTGCTCTGGGCCAGGATTCTTTTTCTCCACTTCCTGCACACCGAGGGTGAGTGTTAGTTAATGCTTGGCCTGTGAAACAGTCCAGTGAACCTTGATCTGGGGCTTAGCTTAGACTTTGCTTTCATCATGTTGAGCTCTGCAAAGGCAAAAACAGGGCCTAAGACTTGCATCCATATCCCAGCTGCTCTGTTCTGGGGTATAGCAGACACTGTTGAGTTTTCAGTAGGTGTCTCTCTCCCTCTGTTCCCTCCCAGCAAAGATGCTGACTTTGTGTCCTATTTGTTGCTGTCTATTGTTAGTTATTTAAGATGGAATGGTTTTAGTTGTAAAAGAGGGCCAATTCCATGAAAACTGGCTCAAGATATTTTATTCAGGTGTTTGATACATAAAGATTTTTGTTTTGTTTTGTTTTGTTGGTACTGGGGATGGAACCCAGGGTGCTTTATGACTGAGCTACATTCCCAGCCCTTGGTGATGTTCCCACCTGGGGGTCAATCAAGAAGGCCAAGGAAAATGTAAGCACTCATTTACTGGGTCACATGCTCACTACTTAGCAATAAGTGTGGAATCATCTAGATGCACACAACTGAAAATGTGAGGTAAGATAATTTCCCACAGGAAATTGAAGATTTTGCTAAGAGGAGGAATGGATATGGATTAATATTGGGGAGCCGACCAATAAATGTCTATTTAATGTCTATAAAACTGACAAGGTTTTGTTGTTGTTTTGATCTTAAATGAACAAATTCTCCATCCTTCTCCATGCTTCCTGGGAGTGGACGATCTTGCAAGGGCTTCCTTAATTGGGTACTTATGACATCCTGCTCAACATTCCCATGAGCAGAGTCCTTCTTCATTAAGGCTTCGGGAGTTTGAGATGCCCACTCTTCCCAGTATTCGTCCCTGGGCTTCCCTCAAAGAGGCAGAGCTAAAATATTGTCCTTGATCAATCATAGGCCAATTATCTAGTTTGTGGGTTACTATGACTCCCCCTTTCTCTACCTACTCCTGCCTGCCTTTCAGCTATCCCCTGCTCATTAACAAGCCTACCCGAAAGGATTGGGTAAAATAAAAATAAAAAAGAAAAGAAAAAAGGAAAAAAAAACCCTCCAAATCAGCCAGTTTAGCTTCTTAACTAACCCCAGTAAAATGGTTGAGAAGGAAGTTGAAAGGAAATAATGGCTTAAGATTCTCTTGAATTTCCATTATCTGTGATGTCTTTGTTGACTCCATCCTCCCTCCCCTTCTACCCCAGCCCCATCCTCTTTAGAGAGATCAAAAACAACTGAATCCAGAAAAGGTTTGAGGAATTGGAAGGAATCCAGAAAAGGTTCCTCAGGCATCCAGATATTTCAAATGGCTCCATTCTTCTTCTCTCATTTCCCTGGTTTCTCAGTTAACTTTTTTATTATTTTTAAAGTGTTTTTATTATTATATTTATTTGTTTATGGTGGTACTAAGAATTGAACTGAGGGGCGCTTTACCAACTGAGCTACACTCCTAGTTCTTTTTATTTTTTATTTGGAGATAGGGTCTCACTAAGTTGCTGAGGCTGGCCTTGAACTTGTGATCCTCCTGTTTCAACCCCCAGAGTAGCTGGGATTCTAGTCGTGCACTAGCTTCATATATTTTTGTTGTTGTTGTTTCATTTGTTTTTTTAAGCAATCAACACAGTTGCCTGAGATCTAGTGGTAGGACAACTGGACTTGAGTTCCAAGCTGAGAACTCAGGTCCCATCCCTCAGTTTCCTAATGACTGGGATGCAGATAAACACAATCGCCATTGGTAACAACATAAACTGGGGGACCAGGCATGCCCTCCTGCAAGCACAAGTCCTTGGTCACCTTCACTGACCACTATTCCCACCCATCACCCATGTGGAGCAGGATTCACCCTCACTCAGACATGGAAGGCTTTTGGTCTCCTGAATAGAATTCAAACAAAAATTAAAAGGAGATCTTTTCTATTTTTCAAAGAGCAATTTCTTCCCTGAACCATCAAAAACAAAGAAGCCATTTCACTTTGGGATTTGACTTTTTCTCCTGACTATATCTGATGGCTCAGAGACCTCCAATGCAGCTCCCAGCTAGGGACAGTGAGCATAGTTTTCAGAAAGCTCCAGCATGTTTGTACCATCCCATGAGTCACCCAGAGGCTTGAGGTTCAGTAATGAAACCGGTGGAAACGTTTTTGGAACCCAGCCATGAGCCCCACATTCAGCCTATAAGTCTTGGCAGAAATTCGGGGTTTGGGACATGACATTTCCTTTTACCGGCAATGTAGCTTGGCTCAAGTGACCTGCGTGTTTATAGACAGGGAGTGAAGCCTGGACAGCCCTCCCAGCGATGTTTGAAAGGGTCATAAGCAACACATCCCCTCAGCGATATTAGTGAGGACTGTTCTTGTAATCACATAACAAAGAACTGGGCTCAGAAACAGAAGAACTGGGCTCCAGATCTACCTCTGTGCCCAGTGCTGTGGCCAACTAAGGCAAATAACAACCTCCCTGAACCTCGGTTTTCTCCTCTGGAAATGTGAACTTCCACCAATGTCATAAGGTTGTTCTGAGGATTAAATGCACTCATGAATGTGGAGGTCAATGTGTTTGTTTATAAACTACACCCAGTTTTGAATACTAATAATGGTAATGGCCATAGTGGGTCCTGAATACATGGTGTATGGTCACCTTTCCACACAAATATGCAAGATTACCAATTTATACAGAGAAGAAAGGTTTGGAGGGTACACAGTTTTAGCAGTTTGGGTTCATGATTGGTTGGCCCCATTGCTTTTTGGCCCGTGGTGAAGCAGAACATTGTGGTGGAACAGAACCACTCACTTTAGGGTCAGAAAGCAAAAGAAAAGAGGAAGGAACTGGTATCACAAGATGTCTGTGAGCATAATAGCCTCCTGAGGGGATAAGTCTGGCACTCCCCACAGGCATTGACTGCCTGATGCAGGTGAACTTCCCCCTCAAGCTCTGCCTAAGATCTCACACAGCATCTGAAATGGGTTTGACCTGCCAAGATGTCTATCAGCCTGACTGCAAGACATCACAAAGCAAGACTCGGCCCTTGAAACCTAACCCCTGCCTTTGATGTACCCCTTTCAATAAACCACCAGAGCCATCTTTTCTTTGTCTAACTCCAGAACCCATGTGGACTAGATCTATCAGGGGATTCACTTTTGTAAATATATTTCTGAGTGTTTGTGTTTTATTATTTGTTAATTATTTGAGATATTAGGATTTAGGGTGGCTTAATTATTTGAGATATTAAGATTTAGGGTGGCTATTTAGGGTGGCTTGGATTCTTCTGGGCAGAAAAAAAACCCAGTGAGATGCTGGCTACCTTCCCCACAAAAGGCTGGGGTTCCACTGTCCCCTTCAAAGGCATGCCTCCAATGACTAAGATCTCTCAGTAGGCCCCATCTCTGAAAGTTTCCACCATCTCCCAACAGTTACCACATCTCCCAACTGGTGGTTTAGTCAGCTATTTTGTTACTAGACCTGAAAAGAATAATTGGAGGAGGAAAAGTTTATTTGGGGGCTCACTGTTTCAGAGGTCTCAGTCCATAGATGGCCGACTCCATTCACTGGGGCCTGACATGAGGCAGAACATCGTGGTAGAAGTGTATGGCCGAGGAAAGAACTCAAGACATCACATCATGAAGTAGAGACTTCACACGCCAGGGTCCAAATATATACCCCAAAGGCACACCCCCAATGACCCACCTCCTCCAGCCACACCCTATCTGCCTTCAGTTACCATTCAGTTAATCCCTATCAGGGGGTTAATTCACTGATTGGGGTGAATTAACCCAATCACCTCACCTCTAAGCCTTCTTGCATTGTTTCACACATGAGCTTTTGGGGGACACCTAATACCTAAACCGTAACAGCTGGGGACCAGCCTTTTAATATATGGGCCTTACAGGGACATCCAGCTCCAAACTATAGCACGAGACTTCCTTCTAATGGCCTCAAATGGGCAGTGAGTATGATTGGGAGGAGGGCTCTTCCTACACTGGTCACCCACAATACCTTCCTCATGAGGGTAGTTGGTGCCACAAAAATCCAAGTTTTAACTCTGCTCAAACTTGGTTGACTTCACAGCTGCTTCTCATTCCCACAGAAGGACAAGTACCTCTCCACGGCCATTGTCATTTACAGGTCCTTCTGCCAGGTTGGAATTGAAATCATCTTCTCCTCTAATCTTATTATTGCCCTAATAATAGGCACCAGGCCCCACACTCAGCACTCGACATATGCAATATCATGTCATTTTTATTCATAAGTGATAATAGAGTAATAGTAAAATGTTTTTTTTTTACATAGGAAGAAACTGAAACCCAAAAAAAAGATTAGAAACCATAACTGTCCGAAGGCCACAGAGCTAAGAAGAGACAGAGCTGTGTTTCAAATCAACCAGGACCTTCCTGACTCTGTGCATTCTCTGACCATTAGACCTTACTGTCTCTCCACTCCCTTTGCCTAGAAGATCCAAAAGGGCCAGTCAGGCCTGTTTTTTCTAAACCCTTTAGGAAGGCTAGTGCTTCCTTCCTGGATCCTGGAGCCTCCTCCTCCAGAGGGTGTGTTCTCTGAGCCCCACAAGTTTACACAGGATTTTTAGACAAGAATCTACTCCTCACAACCCACAGATAAAGGAGGGGAGTGGACCCTTGCATCAGGCGGGTCTCAGAACCTGAGGATTAATTGCCCTGCAAGCAGCTTGTTAGAGGCTGTGTTGGCAGATGAGGGGAGCAGCATAGAAGCAGCCAATTAAGCAGCCAATGGTGCTGAACTAAACGTGACCTCGTCCTTAATTGTGAATGTTGTTTCTCAGCAGTTTCTCACCAGTCTGAGTTTAGGGGAAAGAAAGGGAAGGATGAGGGGAGAGTGAGAGGCAGGGCAGGGTCCCACTTTCTTCTTTCCTAAGGAAGATGTAGCACCAAGAATTCAGTGATTCCCAGTACAGGCAAGCTGAAGGTTGAGATGGACCATGTCTGCTGTAGTCCCAGGGCAGCAGGCAGGTAGATGGCCTAGGTTTAGATGACAAAGGGACAAGGCCATGTCAGTTGAATGAAATGTTCCTCAACAGGCCTGAGCCTAAGGCTCAGAGTCATCTCTCTAGTGGGGAGGAGGAGAGGATGCCAGAGGCAGGAGCCTGACCTGCCCTTTACAGAGTGCTCACAATTTGGGACCTTCTCTTTCCTCTGCTCTTAGGCCACCAGTTTGTGACTGGGGAACCCCTCGGTCTGCTCCGCACTTTGTCAGTGAAGTACCTGAAGCACCATGTTCAGAAACTTGTGAGCCTGGAGAACAGGGGCTGGGGGCTCAGATGGAAAGGGAGACAGCAATATCTTCGTATCTCATGGGACCAGCCAATCTACCTGCTTCTGAGCTGCCTTTGGAGCTGCCCTGCTTGGGTCTCCCACCAAGAAATAGGGTGCCACTGGCTACAAAGAGTACAGTGAGCCTCCAGCCATTAGAGCCCCCAGGACCCACCTCAGGTCTGAGGCCACACCCTCCTGGGAAGCCCCCGGGTGACTGAGCCTAGCAGAGTACTGGGGCCTGGCCTGCTCTGCAGCACGAAGCTCCTCTACTGGGCAGTCTTGGCTCCAGAGCTCCCCATGGGCTTGGCTGAGACAGGGTAAGATCTACACTGTACTGTGAGGCTCTCCCCACCCACTTCTGCCTCCTAGCCCTTGTATCTTTCACAAGTGTCACCCCCTATCAATAAGCTTTTTATTGGGGGCGGGGGGTGGGTAATCAGGGATTGAACCAAGGAACATTTGACCACTGAGCCACATCCCCAGTCCTTTTTATTTTTTTCTTTTGTGACAGGGTCTTGCTAAGTTGCTTAGGGCCTTGCTGAGTTGCTGAGGCTGGCTTTGAACTTGCGCTTCTCCTGCTTCATCATCCTGAGCCACTGGGATGACAGGCATGTACCTCTACACCCAGCTTCAATAAGCGTTTTGAACCTTCAAATTATCATCTGCTTCCCAGTGAAGGGTCCAGCACATGCTACCCCAAAGTACAGCACCCTGGAACTGAGAAAACAGCAGAAGCAGGTCTAAAACCTAGAAAGGTCCATCCTACTTTCTCCTGCCAGCCCCCCAGAGCAATCCTAATAACCCCCTTGGGAGGTACCAGTCCTATGCCCACCTGAAAGCAACATCTTTATCTCTGAAGATACAGGACACAGTGAAAAGTGACACACACAGGACTTGCTGAGCTGCTGGCTTATTGTCATTAACTCATATCTTTTCTTCCCCAATCTCCATAATTGTCCAGTCTTCATCTAACAGCAGGCACAGAACTACTTAAATTCTTTGGGTCTTTGTTTTTTGGGGGGTCTTTATTTCATTACACAAATTCCCGAGTCATGTAAAACTTGTAGTTAATAAATGTGTATGCTTCTTTCTTGGTCATCTATCTTTTGTTAAAGGAGTCTCAGTCCCATATTTTGGGGTAACATGAACCTGGCAATGGGTAAGAAATTTTTCCCCCATCTATATATAGCAGGAGACCCATCTGGCATGGCCTTCTACTGGATTATGTCCCAGACCCAAAGGGTTGTTCCATTCTCCCCTACTTCTATTCTACCCAGCCCTATTCAGATTCCCCAAAGATGGCCCCTCCCTGCTTGATTTTGTCTGCATCCTACAGAGCAGGCTATGCTTGGCCCAAGGCTCTGTCAACCAGTACCTATAATGTCTTCACCCATTCCCAGGTTTTCAGAAAGATCCATACTAGGTTGCCAAAAACTCGGGATGTTTAAGTCAACAAGGGTGAAAACGTGACTGGATAGAGAAAGTGTGAGTTGCAGTCATCTGACAAAGCACAGACTCTGAGAGAGTGCCTCCGCAGTGAGTAAACTGCCAGCGGGGATTGTGTGGGGCCTTCCTTTGTAACAGACAGTCCACTGTGGGCCGGGAAATGTGGTGCTGACCATGGAGCACATGAGAAGCCCCGGAGAGATGACCCCAGGTGAGGGGAACCCAGAGTAGCAAGAGGCTAACTCCGCTCGGGAGAACCCTAGAAGGACTGCTTGATACAGTGTGCAGCATTTGGGTTTGGCCTTCAATGACAAGAAGGGCGGGGTGTTATAAACAGAGAAGGGGCAGAGATTCAGGGTCAGGAGAGTGCAGGTGGCCTCAGGGTGCAGTGACCAGCCCAGCGTGCATGGACAATAGGGTGCTTTGAAGATAAATTTAGGATGATAGGGTTTATTTAAATTATGGAGGACCCTGAATGCTTAGGGCATTTCACTTTTATTCTGTTAGTACTGGGGAGCCATGAAAGAGGCCCCCCAAGGAGTATATGATCAGGCCTGTGTTTTAAAAAATATAGGTTCTTGGTAGGACAAAAGGGTGGAAATCGAGATGGGTAGAACAGTTAAAGACTGTTCATTAGTGAAAGCAAGAGTGAGGACCTGTCTAGGTCACTGAGGTGGCCATGGTAAAGAGGGGGAAATAGGAGACGTGTGGCAGAGGAGAATGACCAAGAGGGGTGGACGTGGGGCAAGCAGGTGAAGAGAAGTTGCTGGGATGGTAATTCTGAATGAGCTATTAAATGACCTCAGCACAGGAAGAGAGTGTGGGTGAAGACAGGCAGGGGCTGACCAAAGCAGCTGGGCATGGAGCTCTGGAACCATGGAGAATGCTGAAGTTGAAGAGACAATTCTGGGAGTCATTCCCACTGTCATCCTCAGATTCCTGGCTCAGGAGCCGAAAAGGGAAGACATAAAGACAGAAAAAGAGAATCCCAGACCAACTATTGGGACAGCGTGAGTCCCAAAATGATTGAGATGATACAGTCTAAGGGCAGAGGCCACAAGCTCTAGAAAGACTTCCAAAAGGAGGATGGTGAAGGATGTCAGGGGCTGTAGAAAGGCACAAAGGGTGTGGATCGGGACAGGATGCCCAATGGAAGACACTGGGGTGCAGGGTCTTGGAAAGACCCTGTGAGCAGAAGACCGTTTTCCTGTGTTGTAGATTGAGTCAGTGTCAGAGAAATGAGGAAGAAGATGCTGATCTCTCTTTTAGGATGGTTTGTTGAAGAATAAAAGGAGAGATGTCAGGCTGAAATTTATGTAATAATAAGGCCCAAAGAGTGAGTTAGGAGCAAATATAATTTTTGTTTACTTTTTATTTGCAAATAATTTTAAACATGCAAAAAGGCTACAAGAACATAAATTGGAAAAAATAAAGAGAAAAAATAGCAAAGAAAAATAAGAACATAGACTGGATGTATAACACCATCTACTTTTCCCCTCAGATTCATATTTTGCCCATTTGTTTCATGATTGATTCTCTCTTTTATATAAATACATGTATGTGAAGATACACAATTTAAATAGATGTATACGTACATATATATTTTATTTTTTTTAAAAGAGAGTGAGAGAGAGAGAGAGAGAGAATTTTTTAATATTTATTTTTTAGTTCTCGGCGGACACAACATCTTTGTTTGTATTTGGTGCTGAGGATCGAACCCAGGCCGCACACATGTCAGGCGAGTGCGCTACCGCTTGAGCCACATCCCCAGCCCTACATGTATATTTTAAATGTTCCTTGGAATTACTTAAGAATAAGGATATACATTATGACCTTTTTATGGGCCCATGAAAACATCATTTTGTATTTACTATGAATAAGATATTCCCTTTTATAACAATAGTCTGTTATCAACTTCATCAAGTTGAACATTGCTACAAACCTTTTTTCAGTTGACCCAATATGTCCCTTTTAGTGTAGAAGAGGAAAAGCAACACCCTTACCCATCACAGGGTTCTTGGCTGGGGTCCCTAAAACAACAGACAGACTAGCAGGCATGGTGGCACATGCCTGTAATCTTAAAGGCTTGGGAAGCTGAGGCAGGAGGATCAAGAGTTCAAAGCCAGCCTCAGCAAAAGTGAGGCGCTAAGCAACTCAGTGAGACCCTGTCTCTAAATAAAATACAAAAAAGGGCTGAGGATGTGGCTTAGTGATTGAGTACCTGTGAGTTCAATTCCTGGTACCAAAAAAAAAAAAATGCAAATTTTGTAAATTTATTTAGTATAAGTTTTACATGACACAGGACCCTTTGTAATGAAATGATGACCCAAAGAAACAGATAAATTTGTTGGATGAAGAGCAGGCCATTGTGAAGAAATGTGATTGAGGGAGAAAAAGTATGAGCTAAAGGTGACAAGCTGGGGCAGTTTAGCAAGGCCTATCTGTCACTCTTCTCTGTGTCCTGTGTCTTCAAGGGTAAGGATGCTGCTTTCCTCTGGTTACAGGGAAGGCACCTTTAGAGGGTCTCGTGGCTGATTCAGAGAAGGACAAGGAGAAGGTGAGAGAGTTTCTGATGTTTTTCCAAATTCTAAGGTGCCACTTTTGGGTAGCGTGTACTGAACCCTGTCCCAACTATAAATGGCCTTGCCACAGAAGGCAATTTGGCCTGAGGCAGGAGCACATAGTTAAAATAGAAACCGCTATCTTTGGATTACAGCCCAAGTCCTTGTGTTTACTTAATTTCTCCTGAGGAATTTGAGTCCATCTCTGACAGAAGCCCAAAGGGAATGCTAGTCCAGGGGAACACTACCTTCCTACATGATTTTGGTAAGAAAGAAAGAGCCAGGCGTGGTGGAACACCCTTGTAATCTCAGTGACTGGGAGGCAGAGGCAAGAGAATTGCAAGTTCAAGGTCGACCTCAACAACTTAGGGAGATCTTGTCTCAAAATAAAAAATAAAAGGGACTGGGGAGGGACTAGGGTTGTGGCTCAGTGGTAGAGCACTCACCTAGCACATATGAGGCACTGGTCAGATCCTCAGCACCATATAAAAATAAATAAAAGTATTGTGTCCATCTACAACTAAAAAAAATTTTGAAAAGAAAAAAAAAAGCACTGGGGATATAGCTCAGTGGTAAAGCACCCCTGGGTTCAATACTGAAAAAAAGAAAGAAGGGGGGAGGGAGGAAAGGAAGGAAAACTCTCACCTTGGGGAAGTAAGTGCCCCATTCCAGAGAAGGCAAGAGGGTGGGAGGGCAGTTCGATCACAGGTGGACTCCTAATTGATTACTGGCTCACGTCTATAGAGCAGGACCAAGAACACAGAACCAACAGGTCTGTGAAGACCTTCTACTAGGCACAGTGAAGCACTCCTGTAATCCCAGCGACTCAGAAGGCTCAGGCATGAGGATCACAAATTCAAAGCCAATTTCAGCAATGTAGCAAGGCCCTGAGCCACTTAGCAAGACCCCATCTCTAAAAAATATATATATAAAAAGACTGGGATCCAGGTGCAGTGGCACACACCTGTAATCCCAGCAGTTCAGGAGACTAAGACAGGAGGATCGTGAGTTCAAAGCCAGCCTCAGCAAACGCAAGATGCTAAGCAACTTAGTGAGACCCTATCTCTAAATGAAAAATACAAAATAGGGATGTAGCTCAGTGGTTGAGTGCACCTGAGTTCAATGCCTATAGTTATAGGATTCAGACTACCTTTTTCTCAGGCAAGACGTACTTTAGTCTCAAACCCCCAGAAATGAAACAAAACAAACAAACAAAAAAATCCACTCACAAGAGCTGTCAGTCCATTTTTGTATCCATGAGCCAGAGATGACAAAAAGGGGGCAGATTAAGAATCTAGTTAGGGGGGCTGGGGATATAGCTTAGTTGGTAGAGTGCTTGCCTCGCATGTACAAGGCCCTGGGTTCAATCCCTGACACCACAAAAAAAAAAAAAAAAGAATTTAGTTAGAGGTCTGGGATGTTGTTCAGTGGGAGAGCACTTGTTTAGCAAGCATGAGGCCCTGGGGTCCATCCCCAGCATGGTGAAAAAATAATTATGTTTTATTATGTTCTAATTATGTTTCTTTTGAAGAATTTCAGAGACATCACTCTTCAAGCTGCCAGGAAGATGGAGAGAATTTAGATCTTTTATTCACTCAAAACACATTCACCAAAGGCCTGTTTCATGCCGAGCACTTTGCTAGTTTTTACAGACATTATTCAGACTCAATGGTCCCTGTAACATGGGGAAATGGGGTAGAGAGAGAAAGATCCTTCACTGAGCGTGGGAAGGCCTGAGCAGGGGTCCCATCCTACCATTAGCCAACTGTGTGACCTCACCAGACTTCTCTGTAAAGTGAAGGGTGAGATTGGACAATATTAGAACAGCATCTCTAGCTCTAGAATGTGATTCCAATGAAGTCACAGTTAATACCCGTGTCTAAAAATCACGAACATCTTTGTATTAGACATTGAGATAGGCTCTGTCACATACATCTGTTATTTTTCAAACAGGTATCAAGGACAAAATAAATCAGACAATTAAGAAGATGATGTTAGCCAGGCTATTGCAATAGGGAAGAATTCATTAATGAAGAATGTATTGAAAGATTTTAAGGGCTGGGGTAGTGGCTCAGTGGTAGAGCATTTGCCTAGCATGTGTGAGGCACTGGGTTCGATACTCAGCACCACATATAGATAAATAAAATAAAGGTCCATTGGAAACTAAAAATTATTAAAAAAAAAAAGATTTAAAAATATGTCACTCTGGTATGTTGAGTTAAAGCTACTTGAAAACCCGCAGATGCAAGATCACTCTGACTTTCCTTCTGCTTCTTAACAGCAACAGACAAAGTGAGACCCTGAGCAATTTAGCAAGACCCTGTCTCAAAATAAAAAACAAAAAGGGTTTGGGAACTGGGTGTGGTAGCTCATACCTGTAATCCCAGTGGCTCAGGAGGCTGAGGCAGAAAGATCACAAGTTCAAAACCAGCCTTAGCAATTTAGCAAGGTTCTGAGCAATTTAGCATGACACTGTCTCAAAATAAAAAATAAAAAGGGTTGGCGACATAGCTTAGTGGTTAAATGCCCCTGGGTTCATTCCCCAGTACCACACACACACACACACACACACACACACACACACAAAAGACATGACTGCCATGTGAAAGATACTCTCCTTATACTGGAAGGAAAGAAACACTCTTATCAAGAAAAGACCATAGAGGGGCTGGGGCTATAGCTCAGTGGCAGAGCACTTGCCTAGCACATGTGAGGCCCTGGGTTTGATCCTCAGCACCACATAAAAATAAGTAAATAAAATAAAGGTATTGTGTCCATATACAACTAAAATTTTTTTTTTTTTAAAAAAAAGGAGATTTTTAGGACACGTGGGCTACATTTCTAGACCCTCCTCCCAATCATTTAGAGTACTTATTTACCCCCACAAATTTGATAAGCACAGGTCTCCATTATTGAATGCTCTCGGCATCCCTTTGTCATAAATAAATTGTTTTGTTGTTGTTGTTTTGAGGGTTTTTTTTATTTGCTTTTTAGGGACCATGCCATCTTTTATATCATGTTTTTTTCTTCAAGTGACTCCATATTTTTTTTTTCTTTTTCTATTTACGGTACTGGGGTTGAACCCAGGGGCACATAACCACTGAGCTACATTCTCCAGCCTTTTTTATTTTTTTATTTTATACAAGGTCTTGCTAATTTGCCCAGGCTGAACTCTAACTTGTAGTCCTCCTGCCACAGTCTCCCACGTTGCTGGGATTATCGACATGCCTCACTGCGCCTGACTCTGTAACTTTTTTCTAACCTCACAATTTTCTTAATGAAAAAGTTTGTTTTGTAACATTACAGAAACATTGCAAAGCTAGTACAGAGAATTCCTAAATATCCTCTTTATCTGTGCTCCATTTCCACTAATGTTAACATCTTGCATAACCTCAGTTACATTTGTCAAAACTAATAAAATTAACATTGGCCATTACTATTAGCTAAACTCCTGACCTAAATTCCACCAGTTCCTTTTGCTATTCCAGCATCCAGTCCAGGATTCCAGGTTGTACTTAACATAGATGCCTTTTGATTGAAAGAACTTTTCATGAGGACTACTAAGTGCTTAGCTATTGCCCTACATCTCTGGGGAGTCAATGAAACCAACAGTCCTGGATTTATGAGCATAAAAAGGATAGATGTGGGGTAGATGGTTTGCCTGCTCTGTACTAGAGAGATGTGATAGCCTATTACCAAGAATTGTATCTTTGGGTCTGCAACTATTTGCAAACAAATGTGCCAACTCTGGCACACACACTTGTGAATCATCAACTAGAGAACTTAGCACTTGTGTCATCTGGGTTTCCCAGTCCCTGCTCCCAACTCCCACAGTGGGTTTGAGCCCAGGACATGACCCTCATTAGTCTTAGCGCTCTGGAGCCCAGAGCTGGAAGGTTAGCGCCTTTGAAATCAGATAAAGGGCATCCAGACCAGCTGTGTTTGTTTTATAAATTAAAGAGTGAATCTTTAAAATCATTGTTTTCCTGAAAATAAAGAAATTTAAACGGGTCTCCCTTCTCCCCTAAGATCTCCCCTCCTTTTTTTTCCCAATTTGTCTCTAAAGGACTCCAGCTTGTGTTAAACAGCAAAGAATTATCTCTGTTTCAATCGTGGGGACTGGGCTGGCTCCATAACAATTATGATCTCTTATCTGGGCCGCCTGGAGGCAAGTGGCCACTGAGGCCAAATTCCTTCTAGTATTAACCACCATTCAAATGGGTAGAGGAGAATAATTGAGCCTGTTCCTTTAACACTGGGGGGCCTTCAAGGTGATTGTCAAACTTTCCTTAGGTACTTGCCCTCTAGCCCTCTTCAGTTAAAAAAAAAAAAAAGATTAAGTATACATGGGGAATTTAAGATTTTAATACAGAGAGGCTGTAAACGAGAATAAAATAAGTTTGTGAAAAGTGCTTGGTAAGTATTCAATAAATGATACTCAGTACACACTCAATAAATGGTCATTATCAGTTAGCATATTGAAGAGGCCTATGAGAGACATTGGACTTAATTTGAAAAGCAAGAGGGAGTCACAAGTGTATTTTAGTTAATGGACTAATGAAATTGAAGGAGCTTGTCAGCTGGTTCTAGCTTCATACCTGACATCGAATGATGAATAGCAAGTATCTAATAATTATGTAGAGGTCTTTTACCTGTATGATATCATTTCGTTGTTTTACCCCGAATTTATAGAGAAACAGAAATTTAGAAAGATGTCCAAGCCTATCTAGCTAGTAAAAGCTCAGGAGGGTTTGACACCTTTGCTGCCCGCCAGAGAAATGCAGAGGGGTCCTCCCTTCCAAACCCACTCCACACACAGCTCCACCCCAGTGCCCAGATGTGACATGACTTTTGCTGTCCCCCACAGACTGGAGCATTGTAGGGTGGAGTCCACTTCTTCTCCTCGTGCATCTCCAGTGCCTAGCACACAGCCTGAAAGGAGTGGACACTGAACATAAAGTGATTGAATATATAAAGGGAAGGGAATGGCAGACTTTCCTGCCTAGGAACTCCAGTATCCTTGGTCTCTTGACTGATCTCATATTCCTATTTCCTCTTCCAGACATCATGGACAATTAGCAATGGGAATTCTAAAATGCACAGAAGATGCAAGCAGGTATTGTATCAGTCCCCTGACTTTTGTGATGAAAGATTTTTTTTTTTTTAAGTAGGAAACTAAAAAACTTTTTCCTCAAACAAGAATGGAGGTTGTGCTCCATGAAAAAAGTTCTGTACAGCCCAGGAGATGAAGGCTGAAAATGAACTGTAGGCCTGAAGGTGTCTCAGGATAATCGATAAAGATGGTGGCCTGTAAGGGTTATTATTGTGTCCAAGTGAGACTTTTAGAATTTAAGTAAACCTCATCATCTGCCCCTTTCCCAAAAAAGAAAACATTGACACTTAACATTTAAAAAATAATAACAACAATAAATCTTGCAGCATAGGCAGGAAACAAAAGAAAATGAACTTTCCCAACCAAAACTAAAAATAACGGACTCTTTCAGTCAGTATTAGCCATGTGAAGGGCTAGTGTTAAGCCCCTCAGTCCTCTGAATTGTTCACCAAAAAAATCCCTCAGCAGAAATTAGAGAATGATGAAAATGACTAATGCCACTTTGTGTGGTTAAACAGCAGCACAGCCCTGCATTTAAAAAATGCTAAATGATTCAAACTGAATAACCAAGCAGTTCTCATGAGGGTCCAAATGAAAATCTGAATAAAGCGAGGCTGAGCTGACATTTGATCCCTTCCCTGGGGCCTGTATTATTTAATGGTGTAGAACTTCCCTTTCCCCTAAAACTGAGACCAATCTGGGCCATTTCTGGTTCCCACAGGTGTGTGCAGGTTTGAGCCGCTCAGGATAGGGATGCTGAAGGAGGCAGGCTGGGCTGCTCTGGGCTTAGGAGGCTGGGTTTTGTGCTGAGGCCCAGAGGAGTCTATCCCACCACACCCCAGGAGATAGCCCCCTCCTAAGCTTGCCCAGAGACAGCAGAATGAGCTTGGTTTCAGCTGAGCATTTAGCATTTGTTTGCTTCTCAGTTTGTTTCATGCTCCTTTTTTTTTTGTTTTGTTTTGACGAAGATCAAGCACAAAAATGTCAAAAGAATAATACAATGAACCCCATATCTACTTTACCCAGACTCAACAATTATCACAATTTTGCCACATTTGCTCTAACCCTTTTTCTTTTTTCTATCTTTACTGAAATGTGTTATTTAAAGCAAATCCAGGGCATATCATTTCCACTCTATATACTTTTCTATGCACCTTGAAAAAAAATGGACATTTTCTTATAACCATGACACTATCATTATGCCCCAAGGGATAACCAATAATTCATTGGTGTCCTCTAATACCAGGGTCCCTTGGACTATAAGAATCCATACAGCAAGGTTAGAATTAGGGCCAAGGAAAATCCTCCCTCGACTCTGTGTGAGGGCAGAATAAATACTGGCTACAAATCCCAACCTTCGGCCAGAACCTTTGCCTTGTTTTTACCAGGTGGACTTTTCTTATAAACATCTGCTTTTTATGTCTGGCACCAACATGGGGATTCTTCCATCTCCAACCCCAGGGCAGCGTCTAAAACAAGAGCTTGAACATTTCAGGCACAGAGTGTTCTCAAACTGCAGAGTGGACCAGAATCACAGGGAAGGCTTATTAAAATATAGATTTCTGGGCTTCACCTCCAGAGTTTCTAATGTAATAGGTCCAAGATATGGTGTGTGTGTGTGTGTTTGTGTGTGTGTGTGAAAGAGAGAGAGAGAGAGAGAAATCTAGAGACTGTGCTATTGAGACCTTTGTTTTAGCAGCACCTTGTGCTTGGGGCCATCTGTGGCAGGCAGGGATAAGGGATCCTGTTATAACTGGAGTTATTCTTGATGCTGACACACTTGGGCCTTAATATATCAGTTCCCACTAATGAGGTTTCCGTGGCTTGTTACACAGTAACCGTGGCTCAGCTTGGCTTGCTCATCCATGCCTGGGCTCCTTGCCTGGACCCCACTCCGTAAGGCACCAGAATTTTCACCATCCAATCTCAGTCTCCTGTTGAGTGAACTCACACCCATCCTTGACTTGTCCCAGGACTTGGCTGCCTTTCTTCTTTCCCCCCAGGGCTTGCCAACACATGTGAGGAGACATCCTTTCCTATCTGCACAGAGTAGCACCTTTTTCTAATTCACACCAAGGTGCTGTGCCAGGCCCTGGTCTGGTCCTCTCTCAGTTGCTTACTCCATCTGACTCCTGAACTGAATACCAAGTCTATCTGGCTCCCCAGCATCCTCACCCCACTCCCTTTCAACCCCAAGCCTTACCTGAGCCTGTGGTCCACATGATTCCCAGCCTGGGGCTGCCCACCTCTGGTTCTGTAAAGGCTCAAGACCAAGCCAGCTCCATCCACCGCCTGGCTGGGCCTGAGGGTGAAACTGGCAGAGTCTGGAAGGAGCTGAACCAAGCTCCCTGAGTTCTAAGTATATTTGAGATCTGAGCCCCAGAGGTTATTGGAATTAAAGCCAACATATGCAGGTTCATGAACCAAATGACCCCTCTCCCTAGTTAAGAAACTTGCCCCAGGATGCACCTACCCACAGCTGTGGCCCCAAAACTAATGCTGGTTTCCCTCAGTTCTCAGAGGGTTCATTCACTCTTGGGGATTGGAGTCCTTTTAAAATCAAAGTGGGTAAACCAGTTAGTTAAATTCACTAGCCTTATTAACCTCCAGAAGAAGCCCTGTGGACAGAGACTAAAAGAGCTAATGGAAGGGCCCAGCTTGGGAGAGGAGATGGGTGGGCCCATCCACCCATCCATCCACCCATCCACCCACCCATCCATCCATCCAATGAACTCTCACTATGAACCTGGGAGTACAGCAGTGAAGCAAATGGACAAAGCCTGGTCCTCCTGAAGATTACCTTTCAATGGAGAAGACGGACAATAAATAAATGAAAATATATAGGACACAAGACCACAGCAGAGAGAGAGAATGAAAAAGAAAGTAACCTGGTAACCTGGGTGGGGACACAATTCCTCCTATACGTACAGAGGCCATAGAAGACTCAAAAAATAGAGGCAAGAAAAGGAAGTCTCTAGAGAGACTATGGCAAAGGGATTCAAGAGAAGGACCCAGAAACAGATCCTCTAGCAACTGATGATGTCTCTCTGGCATCCCTTCAGAGAAAAAAGGAGGAGGGCATTCCAGACAGGTGGGACAAGATGCCCATGACTCAGAGGTGAGAAAAAGCTGAGTTTTCCAAAAACACTTTTCCTTGGCTGGATCTTTGAAGAGCAAGAGTTACATTAGCCAGGTCTAAAATGAAAAAGGGTGAAAACCCGAGATCAGGAAGGATTTTATTTTGTGCCAAAGGCCCTTGGATGCCTTTATAGGTTTGGAGGTGCGGGTGGAACCCACAGATGTACAGGAAAGACCGGTAGGAAAGCTGCTGTGGAGACCTGGCATGTGGCAAGAGGCTGGGCCCCACGCTGGCGGTGGACATGGAAAGGCTGGCAGGGTGGCAGTCGGGAAGTGCACGCTGTCCTGGCCCCTTTGTCTCTCCAAAGATGTGTGGGAGCCATAGAGGGCCAGAGGTTTGCTCAAGTGCCAAGCGCGCCCTATTCCTGTTTATTCTTCCTTTAATGAAACAATGAGCTCATGGTCCCCAAAGGTGCCAGGAATGAATTAGCCACTCAGCTCCCTTCAGCATTAACAGGAATCACAGAGGTTTTCCTGCAGCAGGTGGGTCTGGGCTGCACGTCTAGGGAGAGCCAGATGTCAACCCCGCAGCTTGCCAGCCCTGCCCCTCATGAAGCTGAAAGCCTTGGCCACCAAAACTGATGGCCAGGCAGCTGTGGAACTGGGAGGTGGAGGCTCCACCAGCTGCTCAGACCACCAGGGAACAAAATGTTCCACTCCTCTTTGGAGAATAATCAAGCCTTTTCACTTCCTCTCCTTTCCACTCCTCTGCTTGCTATGGCAGAGCCACAGGCTCTCCAAGGAGAGATTCTTTTAAACCTCTGCTTCCTTTTCTAGGTCTCAGCTCCTGGTCCTGAACGCCCTGAGGATCCCTAATCTCTCCCCTACCCAGCTGGGCCTAAAATCCTGCTCTTGCTCTTAGGCTACCTCTTGACTTCCCACCTTTCCACAGTACCTTCTGGAAACCCTGCCAATGTCAATTTAACCTCGATCCTCCCCCCACAACCCAAAGCTGCACATGTCAGCCCACATCCTGCCCCTCACTGGCCTCCCCAACAGAAGTCTCCTTCTCCAGAGTCCTCAGCACAAAGGGGTAGGGAAGAGTGCGTCAAGTCCATGCCGGCTGGTCATGCCAGTCAAACCCTTACCATCTGGTCACTCCACCTTCTCCAGGTCCCTGCAGCTTCGCTTGCTATCATCTTCTGTGACCTCAATCTCCATGTCACTGACCTGACCAGTCCCCTGACCGCCCCCTTGGGTGCCCTCCTCCACACTGGTGACCTTTGGTCCACAGTATAGTGACCACAGCTGGACCACATTACACGGTTCTGCTTCCCCTCCAAGACCTCGACCTGGGGCTGCCTCTCTTCAACCTCAGCCTTCTAACCTGCCAATGTCCCTGAGTCCTGAGGCCTCCTGAGCCAATTCTTTGTCCTTATTGGGTCCTCTCATTTCTTGCTTTATAACTCACACATTCTAAAATCCCTGTTTGGACTACATTACACCACACACACACACACACACACACACACCCCTATCCAGGAATCTACCATGCCATTCTTTCTCTCTTGGGTCTCCCTGCTCTGATATAAGTGCCACTGTTGAGTTAAAGGAAGAAAACACTTGCAAAATGACCTTCTCTCCCAAGATGATAACTGTATGCATTGTGCACTTACTGTTAGCCAGAGAATCTAAGGACTAGGTGTGGAGCACCTCCTTTAATGCGCACAATAACCCCTCAAGCAGATGCAGTTATCACTTCCATCCAAGGCACAGAAGAGGAAAGTAACTTGCCCAAGGTCATGCGGTTAGAGGCAGAGTTCAAACCCAGACTCCAGCCTCTACCAACTGGCCTCTACCAACTCTCACCTCCAAGTTGTGTTGAACAGGTGTTGGTTCACTAAGATTTTAAAGGCAGTGTTCCTACACCTCAAATGTCTTGCAATTCATTCTAACACAGTGCTTAGTATATGGAGGAACTCAAAAAAGATATGTCAAAAGTGCTTAAATTACAAAAATTTGATTTCTGCATAAAATTTAAGACATTCATTTCTTGAAGGGAGCTCCACATGTAAAATAGGTAAAAACAGGACATGTGGATAAAAGGCATCATAAACATATATGTTTAGAGAAAAAGATTCTTTTTTGTTCTACTTAAATTGTCAAACTTTAAAATACTGATAACACAATAATCTAGGCTTACTGAGATGTAAATTTCCAATTGTCAATTTATTTATGTCCTTTGTTTTTTTTCAGTGCTGGGGATTAAATCCAATTTGCACATGGTAGGCAAGTGTTCTACCATTTTATGTCTTTTTTTAATATCTTTTTTAATATTTTTTTAAAGAAGTAAGTAGTCTTGCAAATATTAGCAGAAATTTCTTAAAAGCCAAATTCAGATTCTTCAGATTCTTTTTTATTAATTCCCTATATGTGAAATGTTTTAAAATCTATTTTTAATGAACTAATTTTATTTTATTTACAGTACTGGGGATTGAACCCAGGGCCTTGTGTAAATGTTCTACCACTGAGCAACATTCCAGCCCCCTTAAAAAAAAAATATATATATATATTTTATACACACACACACATACACACCCTACTGGGGATTAAACCCAGGGGCACTCTACCACCCCCAGCTCTTTTTATTCCTTATTTTGAGACAGGGTCTTGCTAAGTTGGTAAGGCAGGTCTCAAAGTTGTATCCTCCTACCTCAACCTCCCAAGTTCCTAGAATTACGAAGTGTGCCACCATACCTGACTCTAATTTTTTTTTTTTGATAGCAGGGATTGAACCCAAGGATGCTTAATGCCTGTACCACATCCCCAATCCTTTTGATTTTTTATTTTGAGACGGATCTTTCTAAATTGCTTAGAGCCTTGCCAAGTTGCCGAGGCTGGCCTTGAACTTGTGATCTTCGTGTTTCAGGTTATAGGCATGTACCACTTCACCCAGCCCAGCTTTATTTTTAATTGATAAATAATTGTGTATATTTATGGGATGCAACATGCTGTTGTACTCTGTGTATACATTGTAGAAAGAGCCAGTCAAGCTAATTAACATGTCCATCACCTAACCAACTTATCTGTATATATGTGTGTGGGGGTGTGGCTTTAGGAACATTAAAAATCTATTCTTTAAGCAATTTTGAAACGTAGTACATTATTTTTAACTATGGTCACCACACAGTACAGTAGATCACTAAAACTAACCAGCTTCTTAACACGATCCCAGAAAACGTGATGTTTTCTTAATCTAAGATCTGATCCCTGGAACAAGATAACTACTGGCAGAGAAACCCACTGTTATTATAAGCATACAAAAACAGGCCTTTCAGCAGAGGCCAAGGCTATTTGAGAATTGTTGGGACCTTGAGTAGCTCATGATTTACCAGGCAGTCACCATTCCCACTTGCTGCATGAGACCATGGCGGAATAACATGTAGAAGCTGTGTCATCACACTGGCAAAGCCCCTCCACTGCCACCTACAAAAGAGGCTTCAACTTGGCAAAGTAGATACATGCCAAGCCCTTGGCCTTCTCCCTCAGGCTAATTCCTCCAATGCTGAGGTAATAACCATTCAACAGTAGCTGCTCCAGGTGACAAGTGACCAGTGAGGCTGATTCTTGGCACATTTCTCTGAGTTAGTCAAAGTTAATCAAAAGCAAAGAAAGAAAAAAGGAAGAAAGGGAGAAACAGAGTGAGGGAAGAAAACTCCCAAGATGTTCTAAGGGAGAACTCAAAAATATGGGAAATGTTATAAGTGGCTTATTGCCAATTAATACATGGTGTCAGGAGAGGACACATCAAAACCAAAAAAGGGGGGGAGGAGAAATACCTAAGGGCAGATCATGAATCAAGACTCACATTCCTGAGATTGCAGCAATTGAAGCTTTGGCAAAATTTGTCAATCCCAGACCGGCTTCAGTTGTCACTTAAGAACAGATGTCTTTTAGGTGTCGAGTATCTAAAGGCATTTAACTAATACTAAGCCATCCGGCCACTCTAAGCACATCTGCTTGGCAATCAGCAAATGCTTCCCAAAAGGGTGGTGACAGAGGACAATGGAAAACTAGCAGGAAGCCAGAGAGGATGTGGGGAGCCTGGCTTGCCCACCCACGGCCGGGGAGAGTGGGTGCCACGACATTTGTGGCAAGAATCAGACAGTCAGTACGGAAGAATGAAACTAGATCCCCACCTCTACTGTACACAAAGATCAGCACAAAATGGACCAAAGACCTGGTAAAACCTGAAACTATAAAATTACTAGAAGAAAATACAAGGGAAACACTTTAGGACCTTAGTGTAGGAAACTATTTTCAGGGGACGGGGTGTAAGCCCCCAGAAGCACAGGCAACAAAAGTAAAAATAGACAGAAAGGATTATATAGGACTAAGCAAAGGAAGAATGAAGAGACAACCAGCAGAATGGGAGAAAATATTCCCAAACCATTCATCCAACAAGAGACTAATATCCAGAATGTATAAGAAACTCAGAAAATTCAACAGCAAAAACCAAGTGATCTAATTTTTAAAATGAACAAGTACTCTGGATAGACATTTCCTAAATGAAGATACACATATGAACAAAAAGTGTATAAATATGCTCCATATCACTAGTCACCAAGGAAATAAAAATTAAAACCACAGTGAGATATTATCTCACCCCAGTTGGCATGGCTATTACCAAAAAGACAACAATAACAAATGTTGGTCAGGATGTGGAGGAAGGAGAGAGACTCCTGCACACTATCGGTAGGAAAGTAAATCAGTATAGCCACCTTGGAAAACAGTATGGAAAGTCCCTTAAAATTGAAAAACAGAACTAAAATGTCATCCAGCAATCCCACTACTGGGTATTCATCCAAAGTGATATGTGAAATCATTATATCGAAGAGATACCCACCCTCTTGTGTTTATTGCATCACTGTTCACAACAGCCAAGATACAGCATCAACCAAGATGTCCACCAATGGATGAATAAATAAAGAAAGCGTGGCACTTATACAAATGGAATATTATTCATCCATAAAAAAGAATGAAATCCTGTCATTTGCATCCAAGTGGGTAGATAAAGGATATCGGGTTAAGTAAAATAAGCCAAAGAGAAAGACAAATACCACATGTTCTCGTTCACTTGTGGAAACCAAAATATTGATCATAGAAGAATAGTGGTCACTAGGGACTGGGAAGGGTAGGAAGGCATGGGGCGTGAAAAGAGGTTAGAAAAGGGGCATCAAAATACCGTTGGAGTGGGCCAGGGCTGTAGCTCAGCGGCAGAGCATTTGCCTAGCATGTGTGAGGCAGTGGATTCAATCCTTAGCACCACATAAAAATAAATTAATAAAATAATTTAAAAGAATAAAAAAATTAAAAATACAGTTGGAGCCAGGTATGGGGAAGCATGTCTAGGAAGAAGGATTACAGGTTTGAGGCCAGCCTCAGCAATTTATCAAGACTCTGTTTCAAAGTAAAAAGGGCTGGGGATGTAGCTCGGTGGTAGAATGCACCTGGGTTCAATCCCCAGTTCCAGTCCCACCTCCCCCCGAAAAAATATGTGTATATATATATATATATATATATATATATATATATATATACACACANGTGTGTGTGTATATATATATATATATATATATATATATATATATATATATATAATATCTCAACAAAAACAAAAGAATCAGGGAGTACCTACTAAAACTTAAAAGTTGCACCCACTTTGGATCAGAGGTCCCACTCTGAGAAATCTGTCTTACAAAAATAGAAGCCCTCGAGGACAATAACGTGAGACAGACATCTGTGGACTTCCCACTCAACATCATCCGCCCCTCTGTTGACGGAGGCTCAGTTTTGTTTAGGTATCTGCTATGGTTTGTGTCCCCCAAATCTCATGTTTTAGAAACGTGGTCCCAGTGAAGCAGTGGGAGAAGTGGGACCTTTGGGAACTGATTGAGTCAGGAGGGCTCTTCCCTCGGCAATGGATTCATCTACTTACACGTGGATTAACAGGGTAATGTTTTGTTGTGGAGAGGCTTGTTATAAAAGTGAGCTCTCTGGCACACTGGTTCCAACTCACCATGTGATGCCTTCCACCATGTCACCATGCAGCAAGAAGGCCCTCAGCAGGAACCAAGCTGAGGCTGGTACCATGTTCTGGACTTCCCAGCCTCCAGAACCATGAATTACTAAACTTTTACTCTTTATAAATTACCGGGTCTGTGGAATTCAGTTATAGCAACAGAAAAAAAAATGGTAAAGACAGAATTCTTTCCCCAGGAAAGAAGGAATGTAGCCCTGATTCCAGGGGGAAAGGTAAATCATTAAGAATCTTAAGCCAAGTGCAGTGGCGCACACCTATAATCCCAGCGGCTCAGGAGGCTGAGGCAGGAGGATTGAGAGTTCAAAGCCAGCCTCAGCAATGGTGAGGCACTAAGCAACTCAGTGAGATCCTGTCTCTAAATAAAATACAAAATAGGGCTGGGGATGTGGCTCAGTAACTGAATGTCCCTGAGCTCAATCCTTGGTACAAAAAAAAAAAATCTTAAATAAAGTAGACTTGAAATCCACTGTTTCCTGCCTGGTCCCACCACATCGAGCCTCATGACCGGGGTGTCACTCACCTGCCTGTGCCCCAGTTTTCTCATGACAAAATGCTCATTCCCATAGTTGCCTTACCTGCACAGTAAGGTTTTTATGCTGGAAAGGCATTTTGCAAACTTCTAAACATTCTGCCGATTTAATCACTGTAGACTTTGGAAGTCAGCCTCTCTGTGTGCTAAACTCTGAATCTGCATTTGCATCCAGGCCCACATTCCTGCCTGAGCCTCCTCAACCCCAAGGTACCCTACACAGAACTGCTTAGCAGCCAGCCGGTCCCTGAGCCCTTCCATGTGGGGCTCCAGTCAACTTCTAACTGAAAACTAATGGTGCCATGGAATACAGCTGCTCCTGCCTCAGGTGGGATTTCTAGCTCATGACTCATTGCTCAGACATTCCATCTATACCCATCATCTTTCCAAGGAGAACGTGTAAGCTGTGCTCCAGGACCAGTTGTCCCCTCCATGCTCAGTAGCCTATAATCACTTAAAGTATGAAGGTGTGACTTGGGCTGACCTTTCTCCATTGACCCTCATGTCCCACTAGCCCTTTCCCGGCTCCTCTAGGATGCGCTCCTTCTCTCCACACTCACTGTCTTGCTCATTCTGTCTTGGGTTCTCCTTTGTCTCTTAGAACATTCGGCTTTCCTAAAACGTCATTTCCAATTCTCTGGATATAGGAAACTTTAGAAAAATTTATTCCCAGAGATGCTGCTGTTTCTTTTTCCTTCCTTCCTTTCTTTCTTTTTTCCCCCTTTTTCCCCCCCAAACATAGACACACCATTTTATTTTTGGAGGTGAGGGGCATGCACATGTGGTGTTTTAAGGTCACAGGGCTGGGTCACTGGGGATGAGCTGGAATGATAAGTTTGCTAACCTATTTGGTTATAACAAATAGTTGTTTTCTCCTAAAAGTAGCTTTTTGAGAAACAACATGTGTGTAGAACAAGTGGAAGTGAGGAGGGGATTCCAAGGGTCCTGAAAGGCAGGTTGGGGTAGCTCAGGGTTAAAGAGAAGGTGGGTTGTAAAGCAGAATGCTCCCGGGTGGCCATTTGGCATTGGCATCAGGGACCTCCAGGACTCCTTCCCACAAGCCCCCTGAGCCCTGCCTGGCTTCGTAATCCCTTCACATCCAAGGTAGAAGACTCACAAAGAAACATCGCAGAGAGGACCTAGACTGTGGTCTGCAGACCTGGGCTTGAATTTTGACACTACTCCTTCCTAGTGATGTGACCCTGGGTAAGTCACCTCTCTGGGCCTTGCTCAAGGTGTGGACCTTTACTAGATAGGTCTGCAAAGAAGGGTGTGTGATAAAGAAAGAGAAGCTCATTCTGTCCCTATGGAGAAAATTAGTCCCATTAAGGGAAAAAGAAAGAAGCCCTACATCATTATATTTTAGCTGTTCCCCCAGATATGATAAGAATGAGCTGAGTTTGCTCACATGGTGGCAAAGAAAAATGCCTGCAACCCCAGTGATTCTCTAGGTTAAGACAGGAGGATCACAAGTTTAAGGTCAACCTTGGCAACTTAGTGAGACCTTGTCTCAAAGTAAAAAATGAAAAGGGCTGGGGATGTGGCTCAGTGGTAGAGCATCCCTGAGTCTAATCTCCAGTACCCCACCCCCACCCCATACACACAGAATTATCTGGGTGACAGAATCTCTGACAAGTTAGCTCCAGTTCTGGTAAATTCCAGTCTAACCTCTGGGGCTTGGTCTGTTTCTTTCTGGATGGGAGTTTACCAAGAGACACACAGAAAGTCCTTTGTCACTTGCTCTGCATATAAGAGATAGTGAACCAAATGTCTCTATCCAAATTACAATAGGGCCCAGGGCAATACCAGTGTCCTCAACAACTGCCCTTATGTTACCTGAGGATCTATGTGTTGCCTTGGGAGAAAGACCTTGGCCCTAATCCCGATTCTGACTCTACCTGTGTGATCACAGATGGCTATTTACCTCCCCTCGTGGCCTTGTTTATTCATAGGCAATGAAACATTGGAATCAGAAGTTGTCCATGGTTCTTCATCTCAGGCATTCTACAATGCTGGCCTAAGGGGCACACCTGGACCTCATCTCTCTGTGCTCATCTTGGCTCCAGGTCTGAGAAGTTCCAAGGGGTCTGAGTCTACCATGAGTTCTGAAAAATGAAAGTCTCAGGGCCAAAGAAAAAGACAATGTGGGACATATACACAATGGAATATTCAGCCATAAAGAAGAATGAAATTATGGCATTTGCTGGTAAATGGATGGAACTGGAGACTACCATGCTAAGTGGAACAAGTCAATCCCCAAAACTCAAAGGCTTCAAATGTTCTATCAGATATGTGGATGCTAACACACAATAAGAGGGTGTGGGGGGGAATAGAAGTTTATTGGATTAGACAAAAGGGAATGATGGAAAGGAAAGGAGTATGAGAATAGGAAATACAGCAGAATGAGTTGGACATAACTTTCCTATGTTCATATCTGAATACAGTGAAATTCCACATCATATACAACCTCAAGAATGGGAAGTTATACTCCATGGATGTATATGTCAAAATACACTCTACTGTCATGTATATCTAAAAACAACAAGAACAACAAAGATCCTTTCTTGCGATACTCTCAGTCAACCCTACACAACCTCAAGGTAAAACCAAAAATATTACAGTAACCAACTGGGTTGTTGGAAAACCAACAACACTGCTGTGTTACTAAGCAGTAACGCTCAACAGGTTGGGTATGTTCAATGCATTTTCAACTTAAATTTTCAAGTTACTACGTGTTTATGGGGATGTGGCTCTTTCATAAGTCAAAGAGCATCTGTGCTCCACAAGAGGACTGAGCCTTGGTGTCCAAGGTAGATGAAGCCCCTCCTACGTACCACAGCCCTTCAGCATCCACAGACAGGACTGCCTGTAATGGTCTTTGTGGCTGTGCCCCGAGGGCAGGCAAGGTGATTCTGTATTCTAGAGAGAGAAAAAATATCTCAACTATACCTTCCAGAGGGAGGGGACTGCCAGGTCCTGCTGACCCCATTATCATCTGGGACAATGGGGTCAAGCTACATGGGAGTCCATATGTTTCACTGAAATTAGCCACAGACTTGCTGCAGCCCACTTTCAGGGAGAAAGTGATGGCCAGCGTCCATTGTGCACATTTGGCACAAGCCAGGCTGGGAGCAGGAACAAGTGGGGCAGAAGGTGGACCTGGCTGTCCCCCTTTCTCTTAGAGCCACAAAACTGCTGCAGCAGGGCAGATGGAAATTCCAGCAAGAGAATGAGATGAGAAAGGAGCACAGCGTTTTCAGGAAGCACAAGACGAGGGGGAGAGGACACTCTGATTCCCTTGTGTGCTGACAGCTCAACTACCCTATCCCACCACTCCCCAGCTGGTCCCACGACCCGGGGCTCTGTACACTGGCCCCCTTCCCTTCAATAGTCTGCATTGTTCAGAGAATCTCTTCCTTTTGTTTTTCCGACCATTTATACCTCGGCTCATTTGTTTTCCATTCTTGGGAGCAATTCGCCCGCTCCTGGGCCCCACGATCTCTTTCTCCCCTTGATCCCTAAACAAGATGCTTGGACAGGCCCATTGTCTTAACAGTGGCCAACTAGAGGTATTTAGTAAAAGTTGTGTTTTAAAAGGAAAAATCAAGGGGGATTCCAGTTTTTATCCATGGTAACTTCTGCGGAGTTTGGTAGTGGTGCTGCAGCCGCATGCCCTGGCCTTTGTCCCCTTGTCTTTGGTTGGATTTCAGGGTAAGCCGAGTTACACGAGGAAATCTGAGGGAAATTCCCCTTAAACCAGCAAGCAGAGCTCTTTCCTGTTCTTCTCTGCCATCCAGGGACAACCTAAAATTACAGTGTCGATAGTATGTTGATATGGAGGTCTCCTTCCCCCCGCCCTGTGAACATACAACCCCTCGTGACTGCTGGAGAAAAATGCATCAAAAGATAAATAGAGAGGAAAGAAAACAGCGAGGTTCAGTGAGTCCAGGCAGGCCTATATCTGGAAAGAGCAGACGTTCTGAGAAAAAGGTATTGCAAAGACCTGGCCCTGTAGTCCAGAAAGGCCCTAATTGCACATCATCTTGTCTATGCTCTTGTAGGCTTTGCTCAGGGTGCACCAGAGAAATTACTGGGAGCAATTATCCCACTTATTAATATACCACCAAATGTGGGAGTGGAAGGCGTGTCCGGCTTCATCCATGGGCTGCCGAGCTGCAAGTTTTCATTTCCTAACAGCACAGGAGGCCTCTTAGTGATCCACGGAACTTTTAAAATAACTAATAGCATCTCAAGACTCCCACAGAGACTTGCACAGAATTATAGACAGAAGAAATGCCATTAAAGAAGTGGTTTAAAACTCTAAAGAGTTGAATCTCCTTTTGACCAGGAATAAAATGAAAGGATCCCAGGAAAGTAGAGAAAAGATACAGCTCAAAGGGGAATTTTTCTTTTCCTAAAAAGCATGTTACAAGGCTGGGAATGCTGATGCATGCCTGTAATCCCAGCGGTTTGGGAGGCTGAGGCAGGAGGACCATAAGTTCAAAGCCAGCCTCAACAACTTAATGAGGCCCTAAGCAACTCAGTGAGATTCTGTCTCTAAGTAAAATATAAAAAGGGCTGGGGATGTGACTCAGTGGTTAAGTGCCCCTGAGTTCAATCCCTAGTACCAAAAATAAACAAATAAAAAGTATGTTTCGGGTAAAGTATTTCCAAGTAAAACTTTAGGGTAACATAGAAAGTAGCAAAGTCCACCTGCCACGTAAGCCTCATCAGGGTCTCATGATGTGTTTTTCTATGCTTGTGTCTGTGTACACACATACACAGCCTTGACCATGGCCACTGTATGGAGAACAAAACACCTGTGCTCCAGCACAGGAATGGTGAGGGCTGCAAGCCCTACCAATCTGGAGGGGGCATCTCACTGAACCAGACTGCACAAAGTTACCTCTTCAAAATGGCGGATGCTCAGCACTCTTGGCAGAAACGCTTGGCACTGGCAGGAAATCTCAGCAGGGCGGCTTGTTTCTGCTCATCAAACACCAGTAGCTTTCACCGAAAGCAGCAGAAAATGGGAGAAATGTGTCTGATCGAATCCGGGCCATGTGTCAGCACTTTTCTGAGGCAGTTAGCTAAATTCTAGCTTTGAAGAAAAGTGGTTACACTCTCCTTCTGCCCCACAGAATCAGCCAAGGAGATTGTTGGCAGGAACTTACCTGTAACCCAGCTGCCCTCCCAATACCCCTGGAGCAACCTGAGAGGGTCAGTTATTGAGAAACAGAAGCTAATGATAGAGTCCACCCTCTCCCTGCTGAACACAAGGCTCCCAGTTACACAGAGAAATGAACGCCCAGGAACAAATTACTTGGCCTTCCCTGGTAACTTCTCTGTAGCCTCCCCACCCCAATAGCTTCCTGTCCATTTCACTCTTGTTGGTTCCACCAAAGACTGGACAGGGAACGGGGAAGCAGACTGTAGAGCCTACGTATCAATATGGCTTGTGCCTGCTTAGCAGTGAAGAGAAGCAATCTGTAAACTACCAATGGATCAGGGATTTGAGGATGACCAAGGATCCCCCAACAAATAGTTGTTCTAACAAATAAGAACCCACAACTGCTCCCCATCTCAAAAGAGAGACACTCGACTCCATTCCTTGTATCACAAATTCCTATCCAGACTAGAGAAGGAAGTAGCCATTTGCAAGAAAGGATTTGTGGATCCCATGCTCGTATGCACTCCTGTAGTAGGCCTTCCTTGTATATCAGGAAGTTCAAGAGGACTTCTTTGAAGAAATAAAACCCAAAAGTTTCCAGAATGTTTCTCTAGAAGGTCGGAACTTTTGTTTCTTTTTCTCCTCCTCCTCCTTCTCCTCCTTCTTATTCTTCTTTGTTTTTCTGTTTTTCCCTGTATTGCTGGAGATTGAGCCCTGGGCCTCAGGTATGTCAGGCAAGTACTCTACCACTGAGCTACACTTCAGCCCACACATGGTCAGAACTCTTAAGAAAAGTGAATTTAAGGCTGGGGATTAGCTCAGTGGTAGATTGCTTGCCTAACATCACAAAGCCCTGGGTTTAATCCCTAGTACTGAAAAAAAAAAAGAAGAAGAAGAAGAAGAAAGAAAAGTAAATAAGGACAACCTTTGAAATATGGTAGTACCCCCGTCATCTACAGTTTCATTTCCCATGGTTTTAGTTGCCCACAGTTAACTAGAGTCTGAAAATACTAAGTAGAATTTTCCAGAAATAAAATACCATTCTGAGTAGCATGGTAAAAATATTAATGTGGCCCTGCTCTGTTCTACCTGAGACAGGAATCATCCTTTTGTCCAATGTATCCATAGTGTATATGTTACCTTCCTGTTAGTCACTAAGTAGATGCCTCAGGGATCAGACATCTATTGTTTTAGTAACACAGAGCTTATGTTCAAGTAACCCTAATTTAGTTAATAATGGCCCCAAAGTGCAAGACTAGTGATACAAAGGAGTCACCAGAATAGAAAACATAGAAGGACCTTTTAAATCTGATACTGTGTGGCAGTGCTACATGACATATAGAAATACATGGTATGTAAGGTTCAGTACTGTCCGTGGTCTTGGGCATCCAGTGAGGGACCTGGAATGTGTCCCCTGTAGATGAGCGGGGATTAATATACTTGTATGCATTCTGAGGTCACGAAGAGTAATCACAAGGAAGACATCAAGACCTATGATTTAAGATGGTGGTAGATGGCAACACTAACCTGTGTTATGGTTTATCTTTTTTATACTTTTTAATTTTTTTATGGAGGTAGAATATATACATTAAAGTAAAAAAAAAATGTAGCAGGGCCAGCGTTGCACCCTTATAATCCCAGAGATTCAGGAGGCTGAGGCCAGCCCTTAGCATCTTAGCAAGAATCTGTCTCAAAATAAAATAAAAGGGGTTAGGAATGTAACTCAGTGGTAAAGCGCCCCAACGTTCAATCCCTGGTACTAGGGGGAAATTTTTTAATTTTTTTTTTTTTAAAAAAAGGATGTAAAAGTTAAGCGGAGAACTTGATGAATTTTTACAGCAACATACACTGTATACCCAGATGAAGCTGTCGAACATTGCCAGCAGCCCAGGAGGCTCATCATGCCCTTTCCCAGTTAATACCAAGTTAACTACTCTTTGGACTTCTGTCACCATAGGTTGTTTTTGCCTGTCTTTGGGTTCCATGTAAATGGAACCACACAGTGTACTCGGGTGTCTGGCTTCTCTCATTCAGCATTTTGCCTGTGACACTACGGACTCATGTTGTGCAATGGAGGAGGGGCAGTGGGACATTTTCATTGTTGAGTTGTTTTCCATTGTACAGAAATCCTGGCTTTGCTTTGGTCCCTTCTGGTGTGAATGAGAGGGCAAGAATGAACTGCATGGTCTTGGTTCTTCAGCTGGGCCCATGGCAAATGGAGGCCAGAATCCAGGCGTGGAGAAGAGGAAATGCAAGAAGGCTGACTGCGGAGTCTTCAGAAGGAAGGTGGGAGCCAGCGCGGCTGTCTTGGACCATTTGCCCTGGGCGCTCCTGCTGAGCAAGCAGGAATGGCTGCAGCCCAGCCTCCTGCCCAGCCCCCGCGACAGCTGCCTGCTCCTGCTCCTGGCCCCCTTGCCAAAAGCTGGTTCCCCAAGGACAGAGGGGAGCCCAGAGGTCTCAAGACTCTCCCGTGAGCCAGGGCGAGGAGAGGCCCTTTCTTTTCCTGGGGCCCTCTGGCTGACTAGCCAAACCAGTTGAGCATGACAGCAGCCTGCCCGCCGTGGTGGTGAGTGCCAGCTCCAAGCATCTGTTTCTGTTTCCCTACTGCTTCCCGTGGGTGGTGGGTGGGAGCCCACTCCAGGTCCTCTCCATTTTCCCTCCTAATCACAATCATTTGTTTTAACAGAACTGTAAGCGACTGTGGCTAAAAAACCCAGGCAGTGCCCACACAAAGCCAGCAGGCCCCAGCCTTTCCCACATCCCCTGGTTATCCTACATAAAATTAAAGCAGCCACTCTGCCATTATCCTCTTTCCTGCATGTTTTGTAGGGTCCCCAACTACTCTTACAATTGCCCCCACTGCCTGATGTGGGCTCCAAATATCTGCCCACCCCTCCTCTGGTTTCCAGAGACAAATGCCAGGACCTGGCGTCTCTACACCCAAGGCCTGATAGACCTGAAGGCCAAAGGATCAGACTTTGCAAGGGGCCCAGCGCACTGCTTTGGAAAGGAGACAGGAATCCCTCTGCTTGTGATCTTTCCGAGTGTGTTCTGCTCTTAATAAAATCCAAAAAAAAGCTTTGGAAAACGTGAAAGGGACTGATTACAAAGGATGAGAAGCCACCCTCAGCCACCAGTGGTCACAAACTCTACCTGCCCTTTTCGACTCCTAGCTAAGGGTCCTAGGTGGCCACTCTTCACCCAAATCCCCGCCTAACACCAAGTTACCAGCCTGGTGCCCTCTTCAGTGCCACACACTGAGCTGACTTCAGATTCTCTCCCTCAATTCTTCACCACAAAAGCCCCTCCCAGCATCTCCCCTATACATTTCACCCCTAAAGCTGAAGCTCACCCTTGACCTCAGTATGTCCATTCATGCAGAAGCAGGGTTGCTGCTGGTGTCACGGTGTGAGCTCAGGAATGATGAGTGTGGAATGCTTGCTGCACTTAGAGGACCAGAGCCTGTCCTGAGGATGCTTACTCTCCACTTGACCTTGGGTTTAGTCTCTGCTGAAACTATGTTGCTACATCTGTTCAAGAGGGTTACAGATATTCTCCCAGCTGCTCCATAAAATTGTTCCTTGCTACAAAGTAACATGATTGTTGTGATGGATTCAAATAATCCTGGCCATTGGTAGGGGTGGCGGGGGATAAATGCACAGGTGGGTAGGAGAGAGGGTGGATCTGTGTCACTTTTTCTCCATACCATGCCCAGGGTGTTTCTGCTGGTCCAAGAACACTCTCTAACTATCCAGGAACAATATTCACATTCCCAACTATCAGACACTGTGTACCAGGCACTGTGCCAACCAGTTACAACTTCATCTCATTTAATCCTCATAAAAGTTATTTGAGGTGGGTATTATTAGTCCCGTGGTATACAGGAGGAAGTTGAGGCTCAGAGAGGATAAGCAACTCGCCTAAGATTGCACAGGTAGGGAGAAGCCATGCCCTGCAACTTCTATGCAGGCAAGGTCAGAGGCCTCTGTTGTCCAAGATAGGAGTTCTGGCTCTCGCCTTCCTTCTGAAGACTCTGCAGTCAGCCTTCCAGACCTGCTGACACCTTGATCTTGAACTTTGAGACTCTGGAGTGAGGAAACAATTGTTCTTTCAGCCACCCAGTCTGTGGCATTTTGTTCTGGCAGCTCATATGGACTAATATACTTGCCTCCTACTTTCTTTGGAGAAGGGCTCAGACCTTGGTCACTGCTCCAGCTGGCCTCACAGGGTGACCACACCTGGAGGGTTGTGGGGAATGGAAAAGTCTGGGGAGGGGAGGGAGGGAGTCCTCACCATCCCCCAGTGCAGGTATAGCCCTACTGTCCTGAGCCTCCTGCCACCAAGTGTCCGTGGGACACTCTCTCCCCATGTCACATCATTGCTCAGCAGTAGAGTCTCCTCTGTGCTCCCAGAAAGAAGAGGACACCTTGCCGCCTTCTAGCCAGCAGAACCACGGATTCCTGTGGCCACTTGAGAACAGCGGTGTGATCTGTGCTAAGAAAAGCAGAGCCTCAATGCAAAGCAGACACGTGAGGTCCTGAAACAAAATAGGAAAGTGTCTGTCCTGGCAGGGCTGCCTCAAGTCCTGGAAAGACTCTAGAAGGGCCAGCACAAGAGAGGTGGGCTTGGGCCCATGGGTGGCCCTGAATGGCAACAGGCCCCTGAGCTGGCCACAGCGCCCTTTTTCCTCAGCTACCTCCTCCCTCCTCTCCTTCCCCAGTTCCAGGTCTTAGCCTGAGGCCCTAGAACTCAGTGGCCTTTAACTCAAGGTAGCCAGGACAAGAGCTAGTAACATCATGTCCCCCCTCAGACCAGCAGCAACGTGGACAATAATGTCAAGTTGTTCCTCACCCAGAGACTCTGTCCCAGGCCCCTTGTCTTAATTTCCTATTGCTGCTGCAACAAATTACCAAGTTTGGTGGCTTAAAGCAACACGCATTTATTCTCTTACTGTTCCCTAGGGCAGAAGTCTGACGGAAATCTCGCTGAACCTCGTTCCTTTCTGGAGGGAAACATCCAGATCCACGTGCCTTGGCTAGTGGCCTCTTCCTCCACACTCAAAGCCAACTATGGCCAGTCTGTTCTTTTTCATGGCGTGTTACTCTAACATAGCCCTCTGCTTCCCTCTTTCATAGCTGCAATCCCTGTCTTTACACTAGGTTTCCGCATATCACCCAGGGGTTATTTCTTTATACTGAAGTCAGTCTAGTAGCAACATTAAGTCCCCCTTGCCATCTCATGACATATCTCCTGTTTCTGGAGACTAGGATCTGCACATTTGGGAAATTATTATTCTGTCTATCAGACCTCTGGATTTATGTCTGTGGGTTTTCTCACATTCCAGGGAGGACAAGATGCTTTATAAAATATATTCTGGTCTCCTCCCTCATCCTTCTTTGCCATCTTCCCTCTCTTTCCCTTTATAACTCAGCCCACCCAGCATGAAAACAGCATCTGCAGCCAGGCGCCGTGGGGCACACCTGTACCTGGGGAGGCTTTGTGAGGCACTGGGATTGCAAGTTCAAAGCCTGCCTCAGCAACTCAGTGAGACCCTGTCTCTAAATAAAATATTAAAAATGGCTGGGGATGTGGCTCAGTGGTTAAGCACCCCTGGGTTCAATCCCCAATACAAAAAAAAAAAGGAAAAGAAAGAAAGTAAGAAAAGAAAACAGCATTGGCAGGTTCTGAGGTGTCCCCTGTCCCTGTGATGTGTTTATCCAGATCCAGCACTGGTCATGGGAACAGATATCTGCCACGCATGGCTAAGAAGTTTGGGTTGTTTCCCTGGGCCCCACAAGGAGGACATCACCCTGATTAAGGGTCCCATGTCTCACCCCTTGTGATTATGATAGTCTAATCATCCCAAGGCGATTGGTTCCTGGGAGAGCTGCACCCACTAAAATGTCAGGTCCAATCCCAGAGCCAGGGTAGACAGGTACACACGTCAGAATCCCTCTTTCCCAACATAGAGCCGGTGGCTGTCTTGTGAGCACAGAACCATAGGAAAAAGAATTTAAGTTGTCTGGAGGCGATGTTTCCATCGAATCATGGAAGCTTGATGACTCACATTTTCCCAGCACCCAAATGTTCTTGTTCAGTGGCCTGAGAGTTTCCCACTGAGTGTTTTTAAACAAAAGCTTCACACACACAGCCTCTCCCACCCTCCTGGCTCCAAAATGACCCCATTTTAAAATTTCTTCCTCCCTACCTTGTCAAAACATCCTCAGAACAGCCACCCAAAAGCCACACCTTTCTTTTATTTATTTATTTACTTTTTACATACATGACAATATTTCTATGCAGGGGCGTGCTGAAGTACTGTCCAGCCACGGGCATAGAGGGGGGCGTGACACAGTGAGAGGGACAAATGGATCCACTTCATCCCTTGTTGTGTGCTCCAAGACAGAACTATAGAAGGAGGGAGTTGGAAAAGAGATCTCGAAGTGTATCTAATCCAACTCCATCATTTTCCAAATAAGGAAACTAAAAACAATCTGGAAAGTTAAAATTTGCACATAATCATTACTGCTGTTGTCATCTTTATCATCACAATCACCATCACCATCACCATCACCACAATTTGGGAGTCTGGATCCCACAGTCCACTTTGTTTAAGGTCTTCTCTAAGAGGCTGGTTTTTCTCACCTCCCCTTATGTAGAATCCCTATTTATTCCTTCTGGTTGTTAGAAGGTGGGATGATCTAAATGTTCTCACCTCCCTCCCCAAATTTGTATGTTGAAACCTAACCCTAGGGTACTGGTATTAGGAGGTGGGGCCAGTGGTATAAGGAGGCGTGGCCTTCAGGAGGTGACTAGGTAATGAGAAAGGTGCCCTCAGGAATGGGATCAGAAGCTTGAGGAAGCTCACTCACCCTTTGTGCTACAAGGGTGCAGC
The DNA here is from genome assembly GCF_001458135.2 of Marmota marmota marmota. Taxonomy (NCBI): domain Eukaryota; kingdom Metazoa; phylum Chordata; class Mammalia; order Rodentia; family Sciuridae; genus Marmota; species Marmota marmota. The sequence continues at coordinate 21,491,978 of NW_026000005.1, forward strand.
AATGAGTTGCCAACCATGGAACATAGTTCTTACCAGACACCTTCATCCATTGGTGTCTTGATCTTGGATTTCCTAGCCTCCAGAACTGCAAGTAATACATTTCTATTGTTTATAAACTACACAGTCTAAGGTCTGCTTTGGTTTGCCAGGCTGGGAATTGAACGCAGGGCCTCATGCACGCCAGGAAAGCACTCTACCACTGAGCTACAACCCCAGCCACCTAAGGTATTTTGTTCAAGCAGCTCCAACTGAGTAAGAGGGAGACAGCTCCAAGGTCAGGAGCACCCATGTCTTCTATGAACTTGCTCCTGGGCACAGCCCCCATGGTTATGCTTGGGCCCCCAACCCTTCTGTACACACACACACACACACACACACACCATGAAAGGCTGGGAAGGGGAGGCCAAGTCCTCAAGGAGCCTCCCTGAGAGGAATTCTGATTCTCCACAGGCTGCAGGTGTAGAGATTGCCAGTCAGCTTTAATTAACCAGAGCATGCATGGGGCACTGCATTCCAGACCTGGTGCTATACAGTGTCAGTGTCATCTCCTGGGATCATCACCTAAGCCCTTCATAAGATGAGGAAACTACAGTACAGAGAACCTACAGACAAGTCACTTGCTAAGGCCCAGAGGCTGGCAAGTGGAAGAGCCGGGATTCAGAGCCATAGTCGGACTCCAATTCCTGTCTGCATTTCTGTGCAGAACATTCTGGGACCCCATTTTCCCACACTGTTTCCTTTTTCTCACCCCAAATATTCCCTTCTCCTCAATGCTACAAAGACTAGGGTGGCTTATCTCCATTTCTTTGCCCAACCCCAACTTTGGCATGCTAATTCTGAAGGGAAACTAGAAAGGGGAGTAGCAGTGGTGTTTTCAATTCTGAGTTCTGCAGCAGCCCAAGACCCAGCATGGGGCCCTGCCCTCTGGGTCACTTCCTAAGGGATGATGAAGTTAGTGTTGGTGGTGATGACAGTGGAGGGGAGCGAGAAACTGAAATGTTAGGGACAGGGCAAGAGAAACCAAGTAAGACTATAATTTGCTAAACCCTGCACCAACATCTTTGCCAGCCACAAAATTACTATGCTCAGGCCTAGATTTCCATTCCAACCCAAGTGCTTTATGCAGCCATGCTGGGGCCTTGCTGAGATTCTGGGTGTGGAGCCATTGGTGACTCCTGCTCCCCTAGCAACCACAGAGCTCCTGACACCTGGAGCCCAGACACAGCCTCCCCAGAAGGCTCCAGGATGCCAGAGTCAGAGTCGGAAGCAGAAACAAGCTTTCTGCTGTCCCCACCCCTTGGACCGGTTTCCAGCTTGAGACAACGCATTTGTCAAAGCCCCTTGGAATTGCCAGGGTAGGCACAATATAAACATTCATGTAGTTACAGGATAATAATTACACCTTCCATGTACATAACACCTTTCTTCCCCCAGAGCAGCCGGCTTCTCACATTATCTCATTAATCCTCCCGTCCCTGGGAGGCAGGGAGGACCCAGTGTGACTACCCACAGTTCACTGGGAGAGGAGACAGAGGGGGGCGGGAGGGAGGAAGAAGGTGCTGGCCCAGGTCACACTCTTAGTCACAATTTTAGGTATAGCTTGTGCTGGGGCCTTGGCCAGAAATCAGAAAAATACTGGCGCTTTAGTGAGATACACCAGGCAGCCACGGGCATGGTTTCCCACAGCCCTGGTGATACCCTGGAGAGGCTGGGAATATTTTCATCCTCACTTAGTAAATGGGGAAAGTGAGCTCAGAAAGGTACAGTTCCTGGCCAAAGGTGTCAGTGGCAGGAGAGCTCTTTGGCAAATACCTAACAGCTAGCTCCCTAATCTGGTCTCCCTCCCTGAGAAATGAGAGGTAAACAAAGGCAGAGCACATTAAGCAGGGGAGGGGCTAACGCCCTCTTATGTACCCCCCCCACCAGGTCAGGGGGTAGTGAAGCCAAAGGGCTCATTATGTAGCCTTATGGAATCTACAGAAAAGGCCTAATTCACTGAGAGCTACTCCCCACCCCCACACCTCCTCCAGTCCTATTCCTGTTTCCTAGCTCATCCTTTGACACAAGGACAATTACTGCTATTCATGCCCACCCGGAGGCCACCTGCCACTGACCCATTCTCATGCACATGGAGCTAAAGATCAGACACAAAGCAAGTCAATCTGACGTTTATACCAGACCTGGGAGGGGGACCCTCGGTGCACCCTCCCATCCTCAGCCTTCAGGGCCCTGGGGCCTCTGCAAATTCCAGGATCCCTCTTGGAGGGTCCTGGGAGACCCAGTCAGGAAACCCGTAGGGGCCAAATCCCAGCTACTAGGAGGCTTAGCCAGGAAGCCATTCATCCATGCAACAAATCTTACTGATCGTGTTACACTCGTGGTTCTAGACATTGGGAGTGCAACCTAGAACAAGGTGGACCTACCCAGCCCTGTGGGAGATGGATGAGTACACCTAAAACTGTGGCACATGTAATAAGACTCCCTACCCCAGACTTGGTGTATCAACAAAGGCTTTCCAGGTTCAGATAATGACCTAAGGGTAACTAGAAAATATCTAGATCAGGGTCAGCACACCTTTTCTGGAGAGGTCCCCTACAACTAGAGAGAGTAAATTCTTCAGTTTGGGTCTAAAATGTGTCCCAAAGGCCTGTGTGTTAAAGACTTAGTCTTCAGCTTGGCACTTTTGGAAGGCGGTAGAAACCTTTAAGAGGTGGGGCCTGGAGGGAGGTTTTAGATCATCTGGGAGTCTGCCCTTGAAGGAAATAGTAGCAGGACCCAGGTCTCTCTGCTCTTTCTCTTCTCAGCTACCATGAAGTGATAGTTTCCTCTACCATAGGCTCCCACTATGATATGCCACAGGCCCAAAAGTGACAGTCCAACTGACCATGGACTGAAACCTTCAAAACTGTGACCAAAATAAACCTTTCTGCTTTTTAAGTTGATTACCTTGGGTATTTTGCTAAAAGAACTCAAAACTGACCAACATAAACATATATCAGGCTTCATGGGCCTTATGATCTCTGTTGTAACTAACTCAATTCTGCCTTCACAGTTCAGAGCTGCCATACGTAAACAAATGGGCATGGGCATGACTGGGTTCCATAAACTTGGATACTTAAATTTGAATTCATATAATGTTCAGGCATCATGAAATGTTATTCTTATTTTGATTTTTTTCTTGCTTTGTTTTTTTTCTCCCTACCATTTTAAAGGGTAAAATTTCATAGCTCCTGGGTTGGAAATGGCCCAAGGGAGGAAGAGTTGTCAATGTGGAGGCGGAGGCTGGGATTCAGGGTCTTCCAGGCTGAGGGGGAGCCTGGAGGCGGTAGAAAAGAGGTGCGTCTCTATGGAATCATGCAAGCCCTGGAAAGGAATTTGAACTTTCTTTCCCCTGAGTTCCTGATAGATTTTTGGTTTGGGACTTATTTGTTAAATATTTAAATGCCTACTGAATGCCAGATACTAACAAGGGACTACTTTAGAATGGGTGGCCAGGAAGGGTTTCCTGAGGAGGTGGCATTTGAGCTGAGATATGAACTATAAGACCTTTAATTCTTACAATTATCTCTGAGGAGGAGTTACCTGATTCTCATTTTACAAGTGAAGAAATGGAATCTTAGCAAGGTTGCCTAAGATCCCAGAGGTAAGAGGTACCCAGAGCTAGGAAGTGGCAGGGAGTTAGTATCCATCAGTGCTGGGTTCAAACCCTGCCTCTTGCATTTATTAGCTAAGTAAACTTGACTTTGACCTCACCTCAAAATCCCCACACAGTAGTAATGAGTTCCTCTTTTCTCCATAGAGAAGTCTATCGGTGACATTTGTGCATTAAAGAGATACATATTGCCAGGCACAGTGGCACATGCCTGTAATCCCAGCAATCCGTGAGTCTAAGAGGAGGATTGCAAGTTTGAGGCTAGCTTCAGCAACTTAGCAAGACCCTCTCAAAATAAAAACTTAAAAAAAGGGCGGGGGATGTAGCTCAATGACAGAGTGCCCTGGATTCAATCCCCAGTACCCAGAAACAAACAAATAAATAAGGTAAGAAATAAATAAATACACATGAAGGGCTGACTCGGGCAGGTCAAGACTGTTCTAGGTGCTCAGAACTATGAAAAAGACAATTCTTGGAACAGTAAGAAAACAAAGATCCCCATATGTTTCAGTCAGCCTTTTCATCACTGTGATCAAAAAACCTAACAAGAACAATTAGAGGTGGAAAAGTATATTTTTAGGGTTTATGGTTTCAGAGTTCTTAGTCCATCCACGGCTGACTGGGTTGCTCTGAGCCCAAGGTAAGGCAGCATGTCATGGTGGAAGGGTGTGGATGAAGAAAGCAGCTCAGTGTGGTAACAAGGAAGCAGAGAGAGCGCTGCTCACCAGGGACAAAATATAAACCCCAAAAGCACATCCCCAGTGACCTACCTTCTCCTATCACACCCTAACCTGCCTACAGTTACCACCCAGTTAATCCATATTGGTGGATTAATGCACTATAAAGTTAAGGCTCTCAAAACCCAATCATTTCACCACTAAACTTTCTTGCCTTATCTCACATATAAGCTTCTGGGTGACATCTCATAGCTAAACCAAAACACTAGAGAGGGGAAGGCAAGAAGTTTGGAATTTTTGAAAAGGTGGTCAGGGTGAACTTTACTGAAGATCTGCCATTTGAACAGACTCAAAAGAGAGGAGGACATTAGCCAGGCAGTTATTTTGGAAATGAGTTCTGCAAAGAGAGGAGCCAGTGCAAAGGCCTTGGTGTGCTCAAGAATAGCTGGAAGGTCAGCGTGGCTGCCGCAGGTGAGGGATGTGGAGAGTGGTGGGAGATGAGGTCTAAGAGGTGACATGGGGATGGTAGGGAAGGGGTCAAGAAAGCTCATGAAGGCCCGATGACATTGAAAGAGCTGATTTCCTTTAAGATTCAGTCTCTTGAGGCTCAAGCAATTTGAACCTGTGTCCAGGGTCCCTCAGAGATCTACAGTTCTGTGGTTCTATGACCGAGAGCAACATCCCTGCCCACCACAGAGCGACAGCCAGGCTTACCTCAGAACTAAGAAGTCACCAGAGGAGAGATTGGGATTGGGAGAGGCTAGACCAGATCCTCCAGCAGTTCAGAGACTGGACAGCATTAACAAATGGAATTTTCTCTGCAACACAGGGCCCAGGTTGCACCCAGGTCCCTAATGCTGAAGCTCCTAATTCTTAGAAAGTAGGTTGCCTCAGAAAGTGCAGGTTGGGTTCTAGAACCATGCAGGGAAACCATGCAGGGCTGGGAATGGGACCTGGCTGGAGCTTTATACATGCTGAGCAAGCACTCTACTACTGAGCTCCAACCCTAGCCCCCAAATCTTCCTATTCTGTGAGAGTCTCATGGTTCCAACTGATCCCAGAGTGGTAAGTGCCCCTGGAAGCAATCTAGGGTTCAGATTGTTTGTTCTGGAAAGACCCTAAGAGTACCCTCCTCATGCTAGGTCTTGGGGAAGGCTGGGGAGGTAGTAGGAGGAAGGCGGGAAGGGAAGTTTCCAAACTACTCTGGGACAGGCCTCCACTCATCCCCCACCTTAATTATCAGTCCAATCTATGCTATCTCCAGGCCTTCCTGGGTTTTGTTTTGGGGGTCTATTTATTTATATTTTCTTCTGCATCTGTTTCTGAGACCCTTCTGTATAGTTCTTTTGCCCCAAATTGATCAGTAATGGTCTCAAACTGTGTATGGGGTTCTGGCTGAGACCACTGGGACTTCTGATAATTTCCCTCAGACTCACACTGGCCAACACAAAGGTGAGGTGTCCTTCATGGACCTGGTCTTGGGCCAAACAGTGAGAGCTTCTCTCCTGGGTAAGTGCTACATGTCCAACTCAAGGACAACTCCTTTTTTTTTTTTTTTTTTTTGGTACTGAACCCAGGGGCACTGAACCACTGAGCCTATCACATCTCCCAGCCCCAGCTCTTTTTAGTTTTTATTTCAAAACAGGGTCTCAGTAAGTTGCTTAGCCCCTTACTAGGTTGCTAGGTTGCTGAGGCTGGCTTTGAACTTGCAATCAATCCTTCCTCAGCCTCCCAAGCAGGTGCCACAGAGCCCAGGAGCAGCTCCTCTTGAATACCCAGTAGAAACAGACTCTTATGTGTGAACCCCAGGAAATGTCTTCTGTCCTTAAGGAATCTGAAACTAACCAGGTTCCAGTTCTGCTCAGAAATCTACTTTCCAGTTAAGAAAAATTCTTGTTGCCAAATGTCCCCCTTCCACATCCTCCCAATACACACCACAGGGCACGTGTAAAATAAGTCCATTGTCTTGTCTGAGCTCAGTGTGAATTCCTCAGCGGTTAAAAATGTTAGTTTGTTTTTTCCTGCGTTTTACAGTCTGGTATAATTTCATTAGACACCTTTCCTTCATTCCCCCCCAAATAAGAATCCTGTACTGTGTGTGTCTGTGTGTGTATGTGTGTGTGTGTGTGTGTGTTACTGGGGATTGGCCTCCCACAAGCTAGTCAAGAGCTCCACCACTGGGCTACATTCCCAGCCCCCATTACCTTTTAACATCCTCCTGTTTTGCATTTCTGAGACCTTTACACATTGTCCTAAGTTTTTCTCCCACAGAGAACTGTCAAATAACCAAGTAGCCAGTTCACTTCCTATTCCATTTATGCCTTAACACTGAGTGCGGCTCATTTAACTGAGGTTTTCTGAAAACACATCTAAGGAGGTATAGAGATATATGTAGAGTCAAAGATTGCTGTGAGTTTTTTTTTCCTTTAAAAAACTTTATTTTTAATGACACAATTCTTTTCTTTAAACACTCAGAATGCAAAGGAATTGATTCCTGGGGAGAATGATGACTATTCTCAAGCCAGCAGGGAAAGATGTTGCCTTTCGCCTCCTTTGTCTTCTATCAGGGGCTCACCTGGACCATCTTCCCTTGAATCAATAAAAAAAGTTTCTTGCTACAAACACCACAGAACCAGCAGGCTGAGTCCTGGATTGTTCAAAACAGCCATTGGAAATGCTGCTCTAAATAAACCCCACCCAAGTCTTTATTAACTTAGTCGAAAAGCCTCACCAGCTTCAACAATCTCAGGACCTGGAAGAAATGGACGTATAGCTGCATTATCTGGGGACAGAAGTCAGAGCTGCCTGTCACTGCACTTGGTATGATGATGGGGCCATGGAGTGGTTAAGGGCACAGGTACAGGGTTTAACAAAGCATATGCCTGTGCTAGCCTGGATAGATTGCATAACACTCTGTGCCTCAGGGTCCTCATCTTTAAAATGGGGACAATAAAAGTAGCTACTTGAAAGTTATTCTGAGGTTTAAATTAAATACTACATGTAGAGCAATTAAAATAGTGCCTGAGGGCTGGGGGGTATAGTTCAATGATAGAATGCTTGCCTAACATGCTGGAGGCCCTGGATTCAATCATCAGTACTGCAAAAATAAATATATAAATAACAAAACAACACCTGATACATAATAAGCATTTTATAACAATAAGCTATTTTGTATTATCATTGTACTAGCATCTGATATTAACATCTGGCATATGATATATATACTAGATATATTCATATATCTCTCCAAAGCATATACAAATACTTTGTATACATATACAAAGCATATACATATACTCCATATACACACTCCATATACAAAGCGAAGCTTGAGCAACTCCTTCATTTCTCTGTGTATTTATATGCACAGGGGTTGCCTGATTGCAGAACCTTTATAAACCCATCAGCCATGCCAAGATCCTTCTACCCTAAGCTCTCCCTGCAAGCCCATCATCTTGCTTCCTGGCACTGAGCCTGGCAGCCTGTTCCAGCCCCACATCAAGGTCAGAGAGGAAAGAGACAGAGGGCCAGCTGCTCCATCTCCTTCTGTCTGGGAAGGCTGCGGCAGGCAGGGAGCAGCAAGGATTGGGACTTTGGCAGGAGGAGTGAAGTCCCCAGCCAAGGAATGACCAGCCAAGCATGAGAACAGAGTCTTGCTCCCCTTCTGTCATATATAACCCACATCACACATCCTCACAACACTCTCAACACTGCACAACATCCCAACACTCCCAACATGACACAACACCCCAAAACACACAACACTACAGCATAACACATACAACATGACACAATACCCCAAAACACACACTTCCAACTCTTTACAGCCCCAACACATATTCACAACACCATTCAATACCCCAACACTACACCACACCACACCACACATGGTGCCATACAACACACACACACACACAACACTCACACAACACTACGCACCACCACCACACACACAGACACCAGCAAAGCTGTCCTATCCTTTTATACCCTCTTCCTTTTTTTTCTGTAGACCAACAGGGCAGCACTCAGCTCATCTGCTGGGGGCCAAAGGGGAAGGGGAAGAAAGTGGGCAGGACAGGGCAGACACTGGGCCAATCCTGGCTCATCCGGGTACCAGCAAGAGAGCTCAACTCTCTGAGCCTCAGTTTCCCTGTCTCTGAAATCATCGTAATGCTTATATTCAAGGAATATTGTTGGGATTCATCTAGATGATGACTAAGAACCATTCCACCTAGTGCCTGGTGCACAACAACTGCCCTAGAATTGGTAATGGCTGAAAATAAGGCTGGAAAGTGGAGAGGAGCAAAGATGGAGAGATGCAAGCTAAAGCACTCAAGGAAGGAAACCCTCACCCCAGAAAAAAATCAGCACCCTTGTCCTCTCATTAAGGTTGGAGTATCCACAGCAACCCCAGGAACTTGTATCATCTGTCATGATTTCCAATTTGGAACCTTAAAGAGAACAGCATTAGCAAATGTATTAATTAGAGTCAGGTCTTCAACCTAAATCATGTATTTGAATAGAAGAATCCCTGCTTTATTGTCCCAATAGCCCGGCAGCCAGAAGCCATATGGTGGTTTTTGGGGAGAACACAGCTAGTGTCCTCAGCACAGCCATCCCCAACAGCAGAGCCTGAGTGGGACCCTGACTGGCTTACTAATGACCATCTCATGCTGGAACATTTTTCCAGCTTCTCCCTCCTGGCTATGGCTGTCCTGGGTCATCTTCTTTTCAACATGATTCCCATTTCAGGGTCCCAGGCTCCTTTAAGAAGAAACTCGGGAAAGGATAAACTCTTCCTTGCAATTTTTCATAGTTCTGACTGGCTTCTGGGTCCCCTTAGAACCACTGTTTCAGGCAGTGTGGGGACATCAGAGCCTGCTTCCTGGCTTGGCCGTACCCTACAGAGTCCATTGGAGTTTGGCTTCCTTGAGGATCAGAGAGTCCTTCCACCTGGAGGCCATATTGAGCCAATTGGTTTACAAGCAGCCTCGTGTGGAGCACACCATTTTGCTTAGAGGTCCATGTTCTGGCAATGAACCCAAAGAGGACCAGGCTGGGTGGGGAACGCACATCCCTGCCCCACTTCAGCAACAGAAAGAGAGTTGCAAGAGTTTGCATTTCTATGCACAGCTTTCAGAGTGGCTCAACTCCCACAAGAAAAATGGAAAAACCAAGTGTTGGCAATTCCCCAATGTTGTACCAGGGAAGAGTATGTGGCCTTCACACAGAAATCAGAAGAAGGGACACTCAACCTATGCTGATCATCAGTTCATTCCATGTGTGGTAGGAATATCATTATGCCCCCTTTATAGAAAAAGAAAAGGGCACCTGGAGGTAAATTAACTTGCCAAGATGTCAGGGTGGAAGAGCTGGGGTCCAAACTCAGGGAATCTCATCTCAGAGCCCAAACTGCTGCCTCCATCCCACCCATCTCTGTGATTGTTTGTGGGCTTGTTGTTGTTGCAGAAGCAGTGAGTGGAGACCAGGAGCAAAATAACTTTCCTACAGAGCTCACTTCTGGCATCACCTCCACTGATGTCATGCTCCCAAGCAGATTGAGATCTGGGAAGAGAAATAACCATTCAATGATGTGGGCTCCCTAATGCCCTCTGCTCTCTCCTGCCCACAAAGAAAAGGCACTGGAGAGGGATAAATGATGAGCCCAGTACCAAGGCCTTATTTCGCCACCAAACCAGAGCATCTTTTCAGAAGTGGGCCAGAGGACTTGACTCTTGGGTTTTCCCCACCCAGCCCCACTCCAATCCCTTTGCTACATCCACACTAGCCAGGATAAAGCCTAAACACATATTCTGGTGGCTACCAGAATTCACCAGAACACTTTCATCTGGATTGTGGAAATTAAGGTATAGCTTTTTACTCAAGAACTAAAAAATAAGATGGGTTGAGACTCAGCATTACCATGCCTCATGTCACCTACCCTCGCAAACGACCTGATTACAAATTTTTGTCCAGAATGCCTGCCATGAGAACACTCCCTAAAGCAGTGCAGAAGCCTAGCAGTATTCTCCACACTCCTGTGGCACTAACAATATCATGATGTCAAAAACGGGATGGTGTTTTTGACCAAAATCACATACTTTCAGACACCCTATAATGCTGTATTCCAGATGGATCTTATAACCATCCTGATCATCATTTGACAACAGTATGGAAACAAAACTAGTCTTTGTCATCATGCTTGTCCTGAAGTACACAACTTGATTTCTTCCCAGCATTGTCATGGTCTGACACCCTTTTGATTGACTGCTTCTGTGAAGGGACAATGTGAGACGGATGGTTTGGAAGATCTGAATGGAACTTAGAGAATAGCTTTCTTTCACAGATTTGGAAAATGAGATCCAGAGAAGTTTAAACCACACCATTATTTTACGTGTTGAGAAGGTTCTTGTGATTAGAGACAGAACCTTGTGTCTGAGTGCTGGTTCTGCCTCTTCTGATCCCTGTGACCTTGGTGAAGTTATTTATCAGCCTCGGTTTCCTCCTCTGTTAAAGGAAACCGTAAGCCTCATCTCCCAGAACTGAGACAGGGACGACACAGGATACCATAGGAGATAGAAATGCTTTATAAAATGTAACATGTTGTTCAAAGAGGGTGTATTATGAGAGGTGTTCCCCACCGACCCGCTCTTATTTTTCCTTTATTGAAAAGAGGAGAGAAGCAGCAGAGGATGTTGGTAATGTTTATGCTGGCTTTCGGCATGTTGAGCTCCCTTCTAATTAAGATCCTATCTTTTCTCTTCCTCAAGCCGGGGGCAAGCCTGGCCTGGCCTTCACAGCCTCCAGACCTGCATGCGTCACTGCTGTCAGTGGAGGACAAAACCCAAAAGGAGAAGAGGAAAATAAATCTTTTGTTTTTGAAGCTAAATAACCCAAAATGCAGCTCAAAAAGTTCCATAAAGGTTTGGCTTTCACCAACACAGAGCGGAAACAAAGCTGACCCCTCCCCTGGCCATGCCCTCTGACCCCACTGCCTGGAAGACTGTTCTCTCAGCCTCCTGTGCTTGCTTCAGGGTTTTTGTGGGGTGGGAGACTTGCATTTGGGGGTCAGGGAGGGAAAGGTTTAACATCAGCCCCAGCTTCCAAGTGGCAGGGGGAGTTTATTGATTAATATTCATGAGCAGTGTTTTATGCCTGCTGCAGTTTCTCATGCAAGGTGGGTTTAGAGGGAGGAATACATTACGGAAATTACCCTCCTGCCACCACCTTGGGAAATACAGGGCCCAAGGCCCAAGTTGTAAATATTTAACAGGGCGAACCCCCTTTCCTTTTGACTTCCCCACCACCACCCCTCAGCCTCACCCTGTGTACATTAAACTCATTCTTCCCATTTAACAAGGACCACTGTGTTTCCTCTGGGCTCTGTTCACTTGGAACCATGGGTCTGTGTCCATAGAGTCACAGAAAATGTCCATAAATCCCTTCAGCCACTATAACACAATTGATGGTAAGTCTTTGCTGTTAAAGTTGTCACTGACCCCCCCACCCCCACCCCCGGCCCTGGAGCAGAGAAATGCTTCTGTCTGTCAGATCCAGCCCTCTAACAGAAAAGGAGAAGAATGCTGAGGTGCTTTCCACTCATTTGGGAGGGGGGAGGGTATTCCTTCTTTCCCACAGTCAGTCCCAACATAGCTGGAATATTATCCCAGCAGGAATGCTGTAATTGGCAGCAGGTGGAGGCAGAAAGGACAAGGGGACCCGGAAGTAGAGAACTGGGTTTTGAGGGCCACATTGGACTTTTTCTTTAATTAGTAAAATGGAAGAGAGGACATTTGTCTTCTCTACTGAAGAGGGACGGGGAGGATGGAAGGTGACAGGGATTCTGAAAGCATTTAGTCGACAGCCAGGTAGAACATATGAACTACATAGCCCTGGTTTCTGAAGTCTTCATGCAAATGCAGTGTGTGGTGGCAATGGAGCAGCAATACTAAGACACTGCCAACTCTGAGATGAAGTAGAATTGCATAGGGTAGAGGGCCCATGATGAGCCCTGCACCCAGATTGGCCACTTGGCCCCTGGGTACTGACTCTTGGCAAGACCTTCGGTGAAGGCCTCAGGAACTCACATTAGCCTTGTCAACTAGGTACTTCTCTTATTCCCCTGTAGAGTTGAGGCAAGAGGCCCAGCAAGCTTGAGTAGCTAGCTCATGGCCACCTGACAATGCACTGGTACAGCCAGGTCTTAATCCTAGCTTTCTTGTGAGAACTCAGCCAAGGTATTTCAGATCTCTGAGCCTCAGTTCCCTGAGAATACTGAACCACCATTTTTGACAATTCTGACACCATAACAAGCCAATGTCCATACTCCAGTGGGAGAGACCCTAGCTGGTGTCTGCAGGGTGAAGGAACGGATGGCCAGGCCAGTCCAGCTGGGTACACATTCCATGGGGGGTCCTCACCAGCTGCCTCTTCCAGGGCCAGTGTCCCCTGTCGGTCATGCAGATACCCAGCCAGAAGGGTCCTCATCCAGGAGGAATCTCCTCAAGCAAGAAGCTACAGGCTATGGAGCAGGCCGGATGGACCTGGCTTTTCCCAGAGGAAATATTCTCCCTGGCACCCAGCCTCCTGGTTCTTGAGCAAACCAAGAAGAACAGCTACCCTGCAGCCTGCTGATGGGCTGGGTGGTGGCAGCCTGCCAGCCCTGTGCCCACATCCCTCAATCAGCTCATTCTCCTCGCATCTTCCCTGGGGCGCTGCTCTGTTCCTCTCACAGGGTCCCACAGAAAGGAAGCTGGGCCAGAGCAGATTGAGGCAACCTTGCTCCCGGTCCAACTCTCCAAAAGGCAATTTAAAAGGCTTGACTCTGTGGGAGTTGCTGGGGACGCTCCAAAACCGGAATGGCTTCAGTGCCTCCAGAAAGATTTCCTGTCTCACCTTCACCCCCGCTGCCTGCTTTTCCCAGAATATGAGATGCACGGATTCCGGAAGCCCATGCTGACATGTGAGATTACCTTCTGTGCTGCCATAAACATACCAGGAGACAGAGTCATACTGTGGTGAGAGGAAGGGAACTTGGCCACTGGGTACTGACTCTTGGCATGACCTTCGGTGAAGGCCTCAGGAACTCTTTGCCTCGGTTTCCCCCAAGGTGAAAATCAGGCCCAGTTCAATTTGTGAACAGCTTGATTATAGGAGTAGCTTAGAGACTTCAGGCCTCACAATCAGGTACAACATGACAAGGATCACACAGACCTGAATTGCTTCCCATAGTATAAAAAACTTGGCTAAAATGTATAAGGCCCTGGATTTGGTCCCTAGTACTGGGGGTGCATATTTTTCTATTTGTTCACAGTTACCTATTTGCTTCTTACTTGTTTATTCTGATTCAGTGATCTATGAGTACTTGGCTTAAGTCCCTGAGATTCAGAAGAGGGGAAGTCTCAATTACCATTTTACCTGGTCAGATTCAACTTAGAGAACTACTTCCTCCCAACCCTTGCCCTCAGCCTCTAAAAAAATACCATAGAACAATCTGTTCCCTGTAACAGCTGGCAAATGAACTTCGTGTGAATTATTGATCCCTGGGAACCCCCCGACAAACCCAGTTATCAGGTACCAGGGAATGCTGAGTCTTTACCCATAACCTGAGCAAACTGTTATTCACTCAGCTACAGACAAGTCAGGGTTTCTCACCAATTCCCTTCTTCCTTGTACATGTTATAGAATGTTCTCTCTGAAGACAAGGAAAAAAAGAGATCTTAGAATGTTTTCTTCAGGTTCTTCTTGCTTTGAATGGAGAATCCCTGCCTTCTCCATCTGCCCATGGCAGGAATTTCTAAATACCAGGAGGGTCCCAGGACCTGAAGGCAGTGTTAATGTGAAAGAGCATTTTGTTGGCCTTGAGGGCAGCTGGAGCCTGCTTAGTGGAGCTGACTTAGAGAGCCTTGAGTCACATGACCTGTCTCTGCTTCACTTTTCTCTGCCTGTAAAAAGGAAATGTGCCTGCTTAGCATTTTGGGGTTGGTAGATAAGAGGTACCTTAAGTATGGGGACAAGAGTTGGACAATAAGAACGAAATCCCACTGAGGTCCCCAGGGATGTTTCTAAATTGTTTTTTGTTTGATGCTGGGAGAAAAAAATATGTCTGTGCCCTCTGGCCAAACATGGATTTGGTACAAGGATGTCAGGTAACTTCCCTATACCAGGAGTCCTCTGGGGGCCCAGGGACTTCACAGACCAAACTCGAGGCCACCACCCCCAACCCCATGTCCATGCAACCGTGCTTGCCCTCCACAAGTGCTATGTGGTCTTCTGCATGACACTGGCTTGGAATGGTTTCCAGGCCATGGTGACTCTGCACAGACCCGTTCCTCTCTTAAGTGGTCTCCTTGGGAGGCCACAGTCCCATTCAGCCAGGGAGGTGGTCAGGGTAAGAGCCACAGATCTGGGGCTGTGGCAAGAACAAAGCTGACCCACTCCCATCAGGCAGGAACCTGTGACCCCAGGCACAGCTGAGCTATAATCAGTTGGGCTGAGCCGCCTGTCCCCAGGGTGAGGACTAACAGGTCTCAAGATGTACTTAACCACCACTTAAGCTATTAGATAATGCCACTTGCCCACAGGCCTGGGACAACAGATCTCTAAAACATTTTTTTTTCTCTTTCAAGGATTTTTAGCGTGTGTGTATGTGTGTGTGTGTGTGTGTTTCAAGAGAGTTTTTTTTTTTCTTTTACAATCCAACATTTTTTCTTACATACATTAAGAAGTCAATAAGTGCAGGTGTTGTTTCTGCTCATGTTGACAGGCTGCTGGGGAAGAACTGAAGAAAATGCTTATCACAGATTTGTTCTTATAGGACCCCAATTTATGTTGCACCCCTGCTAGTTGGAAATCATCTTCCTTTTAGGTTGGACTGCATTGTTCAGAGAAACATTAGAGGATTAAAATGTGCAAAATTTATAAGGTGACTCTAGGGCTAAGAATTCTGTGGTTTGGGAAAAAATAAATATTTGATATTGGTTCTTAAAAAAACAAAACAAAACAAAATGTTAACTTCCAGTGCATCAATATTTTTTAAATTCTTATTTCAAAATGCCTATTTTAGAATTAAATTAATTAATTCAACAGATATTTGTTGAGCACCTACTATTTACCAGGTATTATGCTAAGCTTGGGGGGATACTATATTGAATAACACAGACAAGATTTCCAAAGACTGGAGCTGTGGCTCAGTGGTAGAGCACTTGCCCTGTAGGCACAAGACCCTGGATCTGTCTGATCCCCAGCGCCAGCAGGGAGGGGGTTAAAATTATATACAATGTCACATAAGACTACATGCTGTGAAGATAAAACAAAGCAAACTAGAGCAAAATAGTGGCTGCTATTTTAGAGAGTCTCTCCTTAGTCATGAGGGAAACTGATAACACCTGAGAGGATGTGAGAGAGGAGGCTACAGTATATCTGAGGACCAGCATCCCAGGAAGCATAAGTGGCAAGGGCAAAGGCCCTGAGGCAGGAATATGCTTGGCATATCTGAGGAGAAGCTAAGAGGAATGGGAGGGACTGAAGAGTAAGAGGAGATGCCACGGTAGAGGCTCAGCAGCCAGAACAGCTGATGTCATGCAGGCCACAGAGGACTTTCGTGCTTAATACCAAATACAGTGGGAAGAGAGGAGAGGGTTTTGAACGGGGATTTGACATAAGGCCACATTGTGAAGAATAAACTATAGTTATACACTGTACATCCTCTTAAGGTAGATCCACGAGGATTTGCCAATAGATAGGAATGAATGAATCAAAATGACCCCCCCCATCTCCATCCCCATCCCCATCCCCATCCCCATCCCCATCCCGTACCTAGGATGGAACCCAGGGCCTCACACATGCTAGGCCAGCACTCTACCACTGAGACACATCCCCAGACTCAGAACGGCTTTTTAAAATCTCTCAGATCAACTAGACTTCTTTGATCTGAGAGAAATTTCTGTGGGGGCTCTTTATATATTCAGTTTTCTTAATTTTACTAATTTCTTTGGTCATGGGCTGTTAGATAGATTGTGACAATAAGCTGAGTTTAGTTATTCACTTAAATCAAACCGTCCTTGACAACATTTCTCAGAGGCCAGGCCCAGGAGGTTAGGGCCATGTGAATGCATTCATTAGAAATTCCACTACTGATTCACTAAACTGTGAATGCTACCTTGAGACAAGTAGGCCTAGAAACATCTAATTTATCTAGAGAAATACATTGTTGAACTTGAATATAAATGATGAAAAATATTAATGGGAATTGTAGAGCAAAGACTGTGATTTTTGTAGCAAAAAAAAATGGGGAAACATTTGTTTTAATAAAAAATCCTTTGAAAGTTTAAACACATGAAGAAGAAACCTGTAAAGTTTCAGAATCTAGACAAAACAAGCAAAAACAAAACCAAACGGGGGGAAAAAAAGCTTCACAACTCGATTACTGATGTCACCAAGAATTATCCTCTTTGTCATCTCCACCCCACAGAGTAAAGACAGACAAATTACACGCCTGAGGTCACACTCCAGGCAGTGGTCTAGACCGCCCTTTTTTCTTTTTTCTAAATCAGACATGATCAAGGCAAGATGAATTTAAAGAAAACTTAGTAGGATAAAAATGATTTATGGGGAACAGAAATATTCTGTGTGTTGATTTTAACACAATGTGCTTCATCTTGCACCTTATATGAGGTGTGCTTAGATCAGAATAATAAGGGATTAATGAAAGAGATCATATAGTTCCTGCCTAGAATCATAAAATGACATGTTCAAGAATGTTGAGGGCTGGGGTTGTGGTTTAGTGGTAGAGCGCTGGCCTAGCATGTGTGATCCTCAGCATCACATTAAAAAAAATAAATAAAATAAAATCATTATGTCCATCTACAACTAAAAATTTTAAAAAAAATAAATGTTGAAATTATCTGGTCCAGATTTAAGATTTTTTAACAACAGTTAGATTGGAAAGCAGCTGGGACCTTGGGATGGTGACTTCTGTTGTAATGTCAACCCTGAGCGCCCTCATTTCTCAGGAGCTTGGCATCCAGAGAGGCACAATGACTGACTAACAGATAAGTTTGCCCAAAACCTTTATTTCTGGTCCAGTGCTTCTACTACCACAATATTCTGGTCGTTATTCAGTATTAAACATCAAATATAAGTACCAAATAACAAATTACCATGGTCTGAAAATAGCTTTGGCTCGTGTGCTAAAAATTCCAGGAATGGGGCTGACTTCAGATGCAGCTTGAGACCAGTTTCTTCCTCTCTGCCTCTTGAGTCAGCTTCTGTGGGATTGGCTTCCTCCTCAGATGGGCATTCCTCTCATGGTGTGAAAGTGGCTGCTAAAACATCTAGACGTAACATCCTTCAGGTTAAGTCCAGTAGGAAGGAGCTTCCCTCTCTCCCTCTCCTCCTCTCCCTTTTCCTCTCCCTGTCTCTCCCTTTCCCCTCTCTCCATCCCAGCAAAACCTTTACTGTGTCTCACTGGCTCTGACGGGTCATACGTCCAGTGCCAACCAATTACTACGGCCTGGGAAATGGGTGAACTGATTGGCTGCGGATTAGGTCCCAAGCTCTCTCCTGCTCACCTCCAAACCAGGGCTGAAAGTGAAGGAGGGGTGGTTTTTTTGTTTTGTTTTGTTTTGTTTTCAAGAAAGCCTGGGTACTGTAATCAGAATTGGTGTAAATAAATGAATGGATATTTGAGAACCTTAAGCAACAAATGTAATTATCAATAATTATTACAAGTGTTGTCATATAGACTGTCCCTGACTTAGGATGGTTTCATCTATGATTTTTTTTTTAACTATACAATGGTGCAAAAATGATACGCATTCAGTAGAAACCAACTTTGAATTTTGAATTTTAACCTTTTCCCAGGCTAGCCATATGTGTGTACTATCTCTTTATGATTGACAATGGTAGCAAGCCACAGCTGCCCATCACTATGCCATTGTGAGGATTAACAACCAACACTCGATAGTACGGTACAGCTTGTCTAAAATATTTGGAAGGATAGGTGTATTCAATGCCTCTTCTACCAATGTAACTCTGCATCACATATGACCACAAAAAAATGGAAAGTTATATCCATGTATATGATATGTCAAAATATGTTCTACTGTCACGTATAACTAAAAAGAACAAATAAAATTTTTATTCAATCATTAAATAAATAAATGCATCTTCTATATAATGTTCTCAATTTACAATGAATTTATTGGAATGCAACCCCATTGGAAGTCAAGGAGCACTGGTATAATACAGGAGAATGAACTTCAGGGAGAACTTCTAGCATGCTGCTTGAGGAGAGGATTTGGCCCAGGTCAGGAAAAAGCAGAAGACTGTTTTCCCTATAATATGGTCCTGTGACATCTGCAAACCCTAAACCCAATGAAAAAACTGACTCCAGTGTATTTCAAACAAAGACTACAGGATTCTAAAAAATGGAGAAATGGTGATCAGGCTGGAGGTGTGGGTAAGATTATGGAGCTGTGGGATTGGGGATCAAATTTTGAATAAAAAGGAAAGTGGAGCTCCACCTCTTTCCCCACGGGGCCTGCCAGATGTCACCGCTTTCTTCCTATCAAGATGAAATTTCTCAGCCTGACCAAGAGGATAGGAGCATGGTTGGTCCCATGAGGCCATGACAAGGGAGGGAAAGGAGGACTCCTCGACGCCCCGCCTCATATGAACACAAACTTGAACCCGGGATCTATTTAGTGAGGTGGGGGCGGAGCGACAATGATCGCGGTTGAGTCAACTGCAGCTGCGCACAGTTCCATTTCCGTCTCCGCCCCTGAGACCCTGTAGCACAACCTGTCATGGCGACCGAGCTGTTAGGTTTGTGCGCTCGCCGCCTTTTGGCCGCAGCAGCGATATGAGGGCTCCCCGCTGCCCGCGTTCGCTGGGAATCCAGCTCCTCAAGGGCTGTGGTCGCTCCGTCTGCTGTGGCGGGAAAGCGGCCGCCGGAACCGACCATGCGCTGGCAGGAGGACCCAGAACCCGAGGACGAGAACCTCTATGAGAAGAACCCAGACTCTCATGGTTACGACAAGGACCCTGTTGTGGACCTCTGGAACATGCGGGTTATCTTCTTCTTTGGTGTCTCAATTGTCCTGGTCTTAGGCACCACCTTTGTGGCTTATCTGCCTGACTACAGGATGCGGGAGTGGGCCCGCCGGGAAGCTGAGAGGCTTGTGAAATACCGAGAGGCCAATGGCCTCCCCGTCATGGAATCCAACTGCTTTGACCCCAGCAAAATCCAGCTGCCTGATGATGACTGACCAGTTACTGAGTGGGGCTCAAGATGCACCACCTTCCCTACCTGCTACCTGCCATTCTACCCACTCCTCAGAGGGCGTAATTAAAGGGACTGAAAAATCAAAAAAAAAAAAAAAAAGGAAAGTGGATAAATGGGTAGAGTCCTAAATGTTTGTGCCCCTACCCCAAACTCATATATTGAAGTCCTCAGCCCCAATGTAATAGTATTAAGAGGTGGGAACTTTGGAAGGTGATTAGGTCATAAAATGGTACCTCCAGAAAAAGGATTATCACCCTTATAAAAGAGACCTAAGGGAGACCCTCAAACCCTTCACCAGGTGAGAACATAGCAAAAAGGTGAGCCAAAAAGTAGGCCCTCACCAGAAACTGAATCTGCTTTGAACTTGGAGGTTTTTAAACTTCAGAATCAGGAGAATTAAATTTCCATCATTTCTAAGTCTACAGCATTTGGTTAAAGCAGCCTGAAAGGACCAAGACAAAGAGGGATGCATTTCAAGGGGGCACAGAAACCTAGTGCTGGCAATGACTTATGTGGGAGAGATGGAAGACCTTCACTCACTCATTCCTTGCTTCACTTGATCAAAGAATAGTGATTGAACACCTGTGTGTCCCACCCAGCAGACATCCTGGGGCTATGACAATGGACAAGATACTGTCCCTCCCTCAAGGAATTTGTCCCCCAGTGGTGTCCACAGCAAGGAGACTGAAAAATTGCAGGAGTGAGCACTGCTCAGGAACAGGGCACCCATAAGTGGTGGGGGTCAGGGGGAGCGTGGGGATTTATGCTGAGATCTAAAGCAAAGGGACAAAGGGGGCAGTTCTGGCTGAGGAACAAGTGTGTGCAACAACCCACGGGGTATGGACATGCAGGCCAAGTTGGTGAAAGATCCTGAAGCCAGACAGGAAAGGTGAGGTTTGATGAGACAGGCCCCACATAGATCAGACTTCTGCAAATGGTGCAGAAGCAAAACCATTACAGCAAGGAAGGAGGGACAACTTCAGGACACTCTTGACAACTGAAAGGCGGGAATTCTGACCTGAGGATATGGCATCAAATGGAATGAAACTTGAGGTAGAAAATCAACAGCCCAGCAATGCCCACAAGACCCGCTGGGAGTGAAAAAGAAATAGAATGGTCATCAAGAGAAGACCCTAGGACCTGTGTATGCCAAATGCAGCAGGACTATGGGGATCTAGGGACACTTGCGGATGCTGATAGGACTGTGGGCTGCCGTAGCAATTCTAGGGAGCAATTTGGCACAGTTGATGAAATTAAGTATAGGTAGGACTTAGACCCCAGCAACTCCACTCCTGGGTGTAAATCTAAGATACAGTTTCCTAACCCATAATAATGCTGATTTGTAGGAAAATTGGGAGGCATCCAAGTCCATCACTAGGAGAATAAATAAGTCAATGTAGTAAACAGGCCATTTAACTTGGTGATTTATCCAGCCTCCCCAGCCCCAGGTCAGCACTCCTAATTCTCCTTTTCTGGATGATTTTTCCCACTTACCACCTTCTAACATATTGATCATCTTCTTATTTTTATACTTGTAGACTATTGCTTTTCATCTCGTTAGGATACACACTCCATGAGAGCAATGGTCCTTGTCACTTTCGTTCACTAATGCATTTGCAAATACCTGGCACAAAACAGGTAACTCCACAAACATTTTGTTGAACAAATTGATATTCAAGACAAAAATATATATTTCTCAAGAACATGTACATGCCAAAAGATCCCCTTTAAAGACATAAGAATAGTTGTCTATGGAGTGAGGAAAAGAAGTGGGCCATAGGAAAGGAAACAAATAAACCCTAAGAAAAAGGAAGGATGCAGGGAAAAGTCAGAATACAAAGAAGAGACGATATGGGGAGGGAGATGAGGCAGAGGAACTGTGCTGTACAAAACACTCTGGGCTTCAGCACATCAGTGGCTTCCTGTTCCTTTCTCTCCCAACTCCCAGTGGCTGCCCTGGGCCTGCAATCAGCCGTGCTTGTCTTTTCTGAGCCATCAGGTCTTGAAAACATAATCTGCCAATGATGCTATGAGTCCTTGTCCTGAGAGAGCAAAAGTCCAAAAGATTCCAGGAGGATTGTTCTCCCTGAACCCATCTTAGGAAGAGTGTTGCCAGTGGAGCCTGCCCTGAGGATCACTAAGGGCCCATAGAAGGTCGGCCAATTTGTGGATTTGGAATTCCCAACTAGATCACATGTATTCACAGGTTTAAAACAAAACAATGACAGTATTCATGACAGAAGGTACCTTACAAGTCACCATCTTCCCTAATAGTGATATGAGAAATACCTGAGGAGCTTTGGAAAACAGATTTTCAATATTGATTCCCATGGAGGTTTGGATTTGAAAGATCTTGGGGGATCCAGGAATTTTTTTTTTTAACTCCCCAGGTAATCACAGGCCCAACCTGGTCCAGAGCCACCACAGTGCCCCACCCCCAGTCCCAAACTGGGCATTCAGAATATCAGTCCATTCCTAATAGCCAACCTGGCTCTCCCCAGGGAGGCAGGGATTTCCTGGAGGAGGAATACAGAAGCCCAGGCAGTGGGAACTCTGGGTGCAGGCAGCAGATTATGGACCAAACTACCCTCTCAGCCCTGCTCTATAGTATCTGAGCCCTGGGTCACCAGGAGACCTCACATGTACACACAGGCTGTAACCTGCCCTGAGCCCAGTTCCAGCATTTCCCAAGCAGCTCCCTCAGTCCGCTGGGAACAAAGGCAATTGTTCTCCCAAGAATGCACATGTCTGTCCATTCTCTCTCTCCTTCCTGTCTCTGTTCCCACCTTTAATCCCTGTAAAGAAAGGTGTTCTAAATATGACTGCCCTTGGTACTTTTTCCTCTCCAAATTGAAAGTCACTGGCTTTTGTCCATTGTTATGCATAAATCCTTCCTCCCACATGAGCACCCTTGAGTAGCTGGAGGTACATTTCTCCATACTGGGGGCTGTGGTACAGGTAGAGGGATTTAAATATATATATATATATATATATATATATATATATATATATATATATATATCCCTATTTGGAGATGCCAAGCTTCCTGTGAGAATCATCCTATTATTGAAAGGATGGCTTGTGTCTGTCCCTGCCCCCACCTGATGAAGCAGTAAATTGTAACAAGAGAATCTGGCTAAACAAGTTTCCGCTTCAATGTTATCTTGTAGACAAAGAACTCTTTGAATATGGTTTCTGTGTTTGGCTTCTAGTGATGGAGTGGAAAGTGATGTTTTCACTCTTGCTGGAGTCCTCTCCCTTCAGCAGGGTCCAACAAGGGCTATTCAACAGAGAAGGCAGCTTTGGGTCCCATGGGGGCAGGGGAGAGCTGTGGCCAGGCCATTTCCTGCTCATTAACCCATGGATATTGATAATATTTCTCTCTAGGAAGCTGCTGCAGATAAGGCATCTGTCCCTTTCTGGTCACCATGTCAATAGGCAGAGGCCCCCTTTCTAGCAAAGGCCATAATCCAAACATGCTTAAGGCCGGTGATTGATAGAAAGCTCCCATTTTAAAAGGATTCCAAATCTAAACAGAATGTGTCTGGTTACTGACAAAATTAAATTACCCTCTGCTGGAGGAACTTCCCCTTCTAGTGAAAACAAAGTTATAGTTACAGATAAAATAGAAACTTGGACATAAATTCTTAGAGACTTCTAAAAGCAAGCAAGTATGATTGTTAAATTTATGAGCTTAATTTTATTTTATGTTTGTCCCACTTTGATATACTTCATCAGTGAATAAATAAAAAAAAAAATAGTTTGGGTAGTATTTGAAGGGTCAAAAGTCCAAAAGATCCAGTCAAAAGCACCCAGAAGCCTAGGTTTTATTTAATTCTCTTCTCTGTGCTGCTCTGGGAAATATCTCCTTTTCTCCCTTGAAATATGATAACCAGGCTGCCCAGGGCAAAAGGGCAAAAGACTGTGATGGTCTTTTTCCCTGGGAAAGATTACCTCTATCACTCTGCCTTCATGGATGGGTCTCACCAGTCTCCTCACCTTTCCTTGCAAATAGAAATGAAGGCAACATGGCAAAAGAGGAAGTAGCCTGTGAGGATTTCCGATTTCACATCAGCCAACAACAGAACCCTTTTGGTCCATCATTTTATGTATTCGGCAGGTCTTTGTTGATTTTCTGCTTCAAATTGACAGGATCTTAGGCTCTGAGTAGAATACAGGAGTCTTTGAGGGAACTAATGCTGGTGCAACCCACTCCTGCTCAGACACTCTCACCTACTGTCCCTCAGACAGATGGCAAGTGAGAAGGAAAATGGCCTCTGGATTTCAAATGCTTGGAGACCGGCTGGGGAGGTCCAATTGCAGAGATGAAAACTTCAGAGAATGGGAGAAGCCCTAGCTTAATCCAGGGCTAACCCAAGAGAACCATATCAAAAACGCTACCGCCCGGAGACAGATCAGTGAAACCTGGGCCTCCAGGTGCTCCCCACCAGGGAGTCTAGAATTTCCGATTCTGAGGGTTTGGTTTAATAAGTGTTCAGCTGTAAGGATATCTTCCTAGGAGACTCAAACCTCAACAATAACACCCTTCTCTAGCCTTTGAAGCCAGTTTCGAAATCTCTTCCATGACAGAGAAACTTTATCTCCCACATCCTCTGCATCCCTCTTGGCTATATCATGGACATGGGGCCAGCAAAGCCAGCTGGACCCTGCCATGGCCCTGTCCTGAAGAGAGTTATGTCATCGACATGGCTTTGTGCATGGGGGAAATTTGCTTTTATTTTGCTTTTGATGGATGTGCTAAGATGTTACATTAGGGAAGATGCCCCGCCCACCCCGCTTTGTGGGCCCCACCAAGCCCCATGCGTTCTCAGGAGAGCAGCTGAGCCAATGTGGACATGTGCTTTCCCGCACTTGGCAGGGCTGCAGGAGGGTTGCAGGCCATGACTCTTCCATCACGCTGTCATCGCATTGCAGAGAACACCCGGAGCAGCCCAGCTGCAGTGCTGCTGGCAGCAGAGTGCTGACCATGGTGGGGAAAGGCACCCAGCCAACCCCTCCTGTCCATCACAGCCTCCCTGTGATGTCCATGAGACCGGCTGACCCATCACTGCTCTCAAGCAGGTCCTCCATCTTTCCAGGACTTCAGTGTACCCTGAATTACCATCATTACCACTTGCTGTGAACACTGTTACCAAAGCCACTCATCCTTTGATGTGCTCCAGGACAGTCTACCTAGGCCCCCTTTCAACCAGATTGTCATTCCTTAAAGCCTTCCTATATAAACCTTGTGGGTCCCTGGCTGCTGGTGTAGTGGTGGTTTAACATTCAATTCACTAAATTTATTGAGCATCTATTATCTTCATTCATTTCCCATTTACTGATTTCCTATGTACTAAACACTGGGGAAAAAAAATTAGGCTGACCTTCAGCACTCAGGGAAGGAGTATCCAAGACAGTGCTAGTCATAAAATTCTCCAATCTTCTTGAAAAATTCCCATATGCCTTCTTCTCCTTTATGAGGCTTTCCTAAAGAAGTAATCATAATTGTTGACCAAGTATTCGTAAAGGAGACTGCAAAAATGTTGGCACTGTCAGATACCTGTTCAAATTGTGGCTTTACTACTTGTTCTGAAATATTAAGCTGTTTGACATCTCAGCTCCATTCCTTATTTATAAAATGCTGGTGATAAACCTTCAGTTAAGGAGTGTTGTGAAGATTAAAAAATCAACGTGTGAAATTGCCAATTGGGGTGCCTGAGGTGGCAATAGAGTCTCATAAGTGGTAGCACCACTGTTGTGGGTTTGTAGTACCATGGCAATGGCTGGTCTTATTAACATCCTTGTGCTTTGTGAGAGAGGAGAGCCTTTCAGTGACAAGGGAGATGAACAAGACTTTGAAGGGAGCATCTGTCCTAGGAAGAAGCCTATCTAAGTATCATGTGTGGAGATTTCACATGGTACCAATTTGAATTTTTCATGGGGTGGGGGGGCATTTTTCGGTTGCAAAAGCAAAGATTCTATCTTTCTAAAGGCAAATCCAACTGAGTTGGGTTTTTGGTTCGTTTGTACGTTTTTTGGTTTTGGTACTGGGGATTGAACCCAAGGGCACTTTTCCACTAAGCTGCATCTCATGCCCCTTTAAAAAAATTTTAATTTATTTTGAGTCTCACTAAGTTGCTGAGCTGACCTCCAACATGTGATCCTCCTGTAGAGCTGGTGGGATTACAGCAATGAACCCCCACACCTGGCTGCTACTTTTTTTTTTTTTTTTGGCTTATATGTGATCTTTAATTGATTTCTCCACCTCCAACTCTGGGGATCAGTCTTCTTAAAATAAAAAAATAATAATAATAAAAATAAAGTGTTCTCTGCCAAATTTGTCAGAAGTTCAAGGTGCTGGGTTTCAGTCTTGCTCTTAATTACCATAGGGAATAAGCACCACAAATGCTTCTTTTTTCTTATTTTTTCTTTTAAAGGGTTGGCAGTTAATGATAGAAAATTGTCATAATCTCTAAAAATTCTGTATATGTGAACAAGCATTGTTTGTTTGTTTTAGCTTTGGGAAGTTGG
Organism: Marmota marmota marmota; assembly: GCF_001458135.2. Taxonomy (NCBI): domain Eukaryota; kingdom Metazoa; phylum Chordata; class Mammalia; order Rodentia; family Sciuridae; genus Marmota; species Marmota marmota. Next base: position 21,518,124 of record NW_026000005.1, read on the forward strand.
TAGCTACAAGACAAAATTACAACTTGTTGTCTCCTTTTTCATCACCTTACACAAGCAGAAAATAAATAATATCCTAAACCCACTCAGGGCTCATTCCATTCAGATCAGATCAACAGTTCATAGCTGAGCTTATAGTGGTCAAAAATATAGAAAAAACTTATATGTCAGTTTATCTCTTATTGTGCAAAAAGTTTTATTTTTGTTTGTTTTTATAACAATTTTAAAGACAGAGTTTATGTTGCTCAGACTGACCTCAAACCCCTAGATTAAAGCAATCCTCCTGCCTAAGTCTCCTGAGTAGGTAGGACTATAGGCTCACACCACTAACCCTAGCAATAAATTTTAATTTTTAAAGATAACTCATTTTAAAATCCAGGAAGGCTGGGTGCAGTAGTGCACACCTGTGATCCTAGTGACTCAGGAGGCTGAGGCAGGAGGATTGCAAGTTCAAGGCCAGTCTCAGCAATTTAGCAAGGCCCTCAGTAACTTAGTGAGAACCTGTCTCAAAATAAAAAGACTGCAAGGTAGCTCAATGTTAAAACACCCTTGGGTTCAATCTCCAGTATTCAAAAAAAAGAAAGAAAAGAAAAGAAACACACACACACACACACACACACACACACAGGCCCAGAAGGATAAACTAGACAATGCCCTCTATGCATAAACAAAGATTTCCTTCAGGCAACACAATAACCACAAACTGGTTTTCCTGACATCCATTTTCAGATTTTCATACTGGACCCAATTTACAATTTTTTTTCTTTTTAATTCTGTGTGTCTATATATCTGTCTATGCTGAAGATTGAACTTAGGACCTTGCATATACTAGGCAAGTGCTCTGCCACTGAGCTACACCTCCAACTCCCCCAACTCATAATTTGAATACAGTTGTCCTATTTTTATTTTTAGTACATCTATTTCCCATTGTTTAAATCCAAAGGAGAAACTTCATCTAGGATTATTTATTTTTATTCCTTAATTTTAATTCATATGCCTCTGGAGAATGTATCTTTTGTATGATTCTGTTTCCAAAAACATAAGGAAAACGGAAGACAAAATGTTATTGGTTAAGGTCATTTAAAAGGCTGTGTGGTGGGGTCTCTCCTGAATTTTACTTTCTTTCTTTCTTTCTTTTTTTTTTTCTAAGTCATATTTCAAGTCTTTGATCTTGACAGCCCTGAAATATTACCTTACCATTACATCATAGCCATGAAATGACTTTTGTTGGCTAGTGACGACTTTTTAAAAAGTTTCCACTAAATATACAAATATTGCAGTGAAAGGATGTCAGAGTATTCCAAATGATTAGTGATGGTATTAAAATTGCCAGCATTGCTATATATTATACCTCTAAAAAATTTAGAATATTTATGACCAGACTTTCATCTAAGTAGTCAGAGTTTTTGTCCTTTTTTTTTTCTTTTTAAAATGATTGGTAATTTCTTTTAGTCCCTTCAACGTGTTTTGCTATTACTTGAAAAAAATTAAACCATTTTTTTTCTAGCTTATAGTCATACAAGAGTCAATAGAGCAAGCGAACTAAATAACTTCACCTTGAACATTTATTAAATCAATAAATATTTGCTGTTGCATCATAACGTACCATATGATACAAATTCAGCCATGTACATTTGGCCCTTCCCTCTTGCATAAAAAAGAAAACACTTTTAAGAATAGCCATGTTGGGTTGGTGATATAGCTCAGTTGGTAGAGTGCTTGCATGCCCAAGGCCCTGGGTTCAAGCCCCAGCACAACCCAAAAATAAAAAAAAAAGCATGTCAATCACCCACCCACTCAAAATACTGCAGCCTTAGAGTCAGCAGAAAGAGAGACAAGAGCTAGCACTGTAGCACACACATGTAGTCCCAGCTACTTTGGAAGCTGAGGCAGGAGGATCACTTGAACCCAGGAGTTTGAGACCCGCCTGGGCAACACAGCAAGACCCCATCTCGAAAAAAGAAAAAAAAAATGAGGGACATAAACCTGCCATTGACTCAGCTGATTTGGTTTCATTTTCCTTGTATATCTAAAAGATAGGGCTGAATGTGAAGCTGGAATTTGAATTTTGAAAGATAAGTATTCAGGATATATTCAGGTCTCTAAATAAGAGTCAGCTGATTTATCTGGTTCTCAACCATAAACAAACAAAACAAATTCATAATCTGATTCTTTGTTGGAGAAAAACATAGCTATGTTGGATTTAGTGAAGGGTGTCCTCAGACTGTCTAAAGTAGGCCATGGAAAGTATTTTTCAAGAATAATCTTGATTCCCACTCCTGGTAGATGTTTAATACATTAAATCCAGTTAGGTGCATCTGCTGGATACAGGCTCTGTGCTGAACTTACAGGGTTGTTTTAGAGGTAAGAGAACAAGATTCTACATACATGTGCATACACACTTGAAAATGAGCCATGTTTTTGTAAAGTATATCAATCTTGATATGTCACTTTCTAGCCTAACAGTTTGGCTAATCTTTAGTAATTAGGAACAATAAGCATGTTGAATGACATGTTTAAATGATAAGATGAAGATTTGCTTTTAGAACTAATTATTGGTAGAGTTGGAGATTTTGTTGGTGGTCAAGGTAGTGGTAGCAGTTTTTAAGGACAAGTTAGTAGTTTAAAAACAACATTGTAAACGTTTGTTCATTTATTTGCTGATCCCTGGGCTACATTAGGCAATAGAAGGCTTTTATCTGTAACATGTAGAGTATGTATATATTGTATAGTCATGAGCCATAATATCAAACATTAGCTACTACAAACATGCTAGATTCAGGGAATTGCCTCCCTATCCCCATACAGTCTTCGTTTCATTAAAATGCACCATGCCAAGCATTTCCCCCCTAATTGTTTCAACAAAGGATATTTTCAAGAAAATCAAATCTACTTTTTCTAATTCAGTTAGTTTACCTCCTTAAGATGTTACCTTGCCAGAGCCAGCTACATTCTCTCCCCAACCCCCCACCGCCCCCCAAAAAAATCTTTTTAAACTCTCCTTTAGGTTTCACTGTTTTGCAAACAGGTGGTCCATCAAACAGCTGTGTTTCCATCCCAGCCCTCAACGCAGATTTGATGCAAGCACGGAATGAGCCTTAGTTAAGCAATCAGACTCCCCAAGAGGTCGGAAAACATACCACCCCTGATCACAAGGAAAGAACTGTGAAGCAAGCATTGAAATTTCTCACAATTCAAACTTAATCTTTCTCTCTTTTCTTAAAGGATCAAATGGAAATTGCAAAGGTTACGTGCAATCCCTCTTTCAAGCTGACCTTTTCAGTTCAAGAGAAACAAGGGGGACAAGATGGGAACGTGACTTTTGGACAGAAGGCCATCCTGCCTGGGGACTGTGTTCCTGTAGGGATTACATCAACAGATCTTGGAAGCTTTATTTCAGAACTAGAAAGAATGGCAGGAAATGCAAAGAGTGTCCTCATTAAAGATGATTTACTAGAGAAGTTAAAAAACTCTCCTTCTCTCTTTGGTATCACCCAAGTTACTCATGCCAGTTTGTGAAGCTGCACATCATTATTTTAATTGTCTGCAGCCCCTGGGTAAGTTTTAATCATCTCACTGCCCCAGCTGCAAGCAGGGCTCTGGACACTGAAGAGTTTCAAGGGATATTTGGTGTCCACCTACTTAGGTGCAACCAAAAGAATTAAAGGATCCTAGTCATTTATAAGCTTTGGAGCAAGTTTTTGGGTGCTTTTCCCCTTTTTCTCACAACATAGGAGCTGACTGTCCTCTGATGTAACAAAGATAAATTGGAATCAGGCTCTGGCAAAGCATTTTATTTGATCAACAAAACACTGCACAAAGAATAGTCCTCCAGTGCCCTGCTTTCTGAAGCTCTCTCTTCTGTAGGTTCATCCCTGCTGAAAATTGCCCCTTTTTCTCCAAGCCTCCCCCACAACCTTCCTCCAGGAAAGAGCTCTCACAGAAAGCTCCCATTGCACAGAATGTTAATTACCAAGCGATGGAGTGTCAGAGGGTTCAGCTTCAGAGAAAGTGCTGCCATCAGCTGCACATGTGTTCTTTCCACTGCTCTTCATTTTCCCTTGAACTCCAGCAGGCTTTCTTTACCCTGGGGAACCCACAGGCCAGTGGCTCAAACCCTTTTCCCTGCCAAAGCACCGGGAGCTGACGAGCCCTGGGTCTGGCTGCAGATTGCACCCGCAGCCTTGGGTGGGTCCCATCTGAACTTCTGCTCTTTATCCAAAGCTTCTTGGAAACTTTACATATTCTTTGTATGTGCCTGGTATTTGAATCACTCTCTAAATAAGAGTTTGACATAAAATTGTTAAGAACTTTTTTAAGACAAAAAGGAGAGAAAGTGAAAAAAAAATAGGAACTATAAAGAAAAAAAATAGCAATCTTGCTGGACATAGTTGTCCATGTCTGTAATCCCAGCTACAGAATAGAGCTTTATAAAACTTAAGATACATTCATAATCTAATTTATTAATATTTTCTGGAGATAGGCAAAAGTAGATAAATATATTTTTTTCTGATAATATTTCACACTCACACAATAGAAGAAAACAGGTATGGTGGTACATGTCTATAATTCCAGTGATTTGGGAGGCTGAGGCAGGAGGATCACAAGTTAGAGGCCAGCCTGGGCAAATTAGCAAGACCCTATCTCAAGATAAAAAATAAAATAAAAAGAACTGGGAATGCAGCTCAGTGTTAAAGTAGTTGGGCTCAATCCCCAGTACTAGGTGTGTGTATGGAGGGGAAGGGACAAAAGTAGTGATCTTGCAATATCTCAGATAAACCCACAGAGTAAGCCAAAGGGTGGCCTCTTAGGATGAGAAATTTGTTTTCAATCAAGTCCCATAGGGGATGCTGGTGACTATCAACACTGCCACCAACCTTCTGTCTGAACATTTCTGGTTATACCCCTCACCGATGCTCTGAATTGGTGCAATTCTAAATTTCTGTGGCTACTCAGAGAAAAATGAGGTCCAGCTGAAATCAGAGGTGGAGAATCTCTTGGATTTCAAGGGAAGTGTAGCCAAGGGGTGACCCACGAGAAAGTTCTTCTATGTGAATGTAAGATCTTCACTGCCCACTGGGGTTGCAATAGGAATTGGCATGGAGGAAGTCAGTCTAGACTGGGCCTTTTCACTAATACTTCAGATTGACTGGCACAAGCAAGGTGAGGGGATCAACATGACATGGTAAGGGTGAAGGGGGTGGGAACACAAGAGTGGAACAGTAGTTATGTGGATATGATAACGAGCCAAGGAAGAACTTGGGAGAGAGATATAGAGGGCTGGGTCCCCTGTGAGATATAACAAAAAACAAAAAACAAACAAACAAAAAAAACTTTCTTCAAACAAATCAACACCATATTTCTGCCACAGAGTTAAGAAAAATAGTGATGAATCAACCAAAATAATCTCCAAAGGAGCCAACCTTAAGATAGGACAAGCCATAGTCTGATTTCCCAGCATGTCCCTCCCACAAACCTAGGCCTGGTAGGGCAGACCAAGTGCCTCAGGAAAACAGAGAAGTTAGAAATAAGAACCCCCTCTTTTCAGGTAAAGGTGAAGAAAATAAGGCTCAGCACTTTAATTTAATAAATGATTTCTTGGCCTGTGAGGTCCATTGTCCCAGGATCCAGCTGTGGGGCCAGTCTTGCTGGGCTCTGGCCCAGGTGGGTCGGGGCTGCTGAGCCCAGGCCTCTGAGGGGTCCCAGACAGCTGGGCCCCTGCAGGAGCCTTCAAAGGTAAGTCAAGCGAGCTGGCGAGTTTTCCTAAACAAAGTGCGCACACATGCACAAGTACTTGATTGAAGACAAATTTCTATAAACATTTCCTTCTGAGCAAATGTGAAGGCACGGCCTTGCTTTTTCCCATAGACAAGGGGAGAAATGAATGGAGACAATTACACTCACTGGTTTGCTTTGTGAGATCATAATGTTTCATTATTTGCCAGAGTAATAACGTGCACATTGAGATGGATAAATTGTCCAACCTGAACACCAGGAAGCTTACAGGTCAACCCCTTATTACAAAAAGTCTCTGAATTCTTCTTCTCTGAAATAAGTTCTCTCTATGCCCCTAGACCAGGCTTTGCTGACAAGAGTTGGGATGTTTTCCACACTCCTCAGCTAAAGTCTTCATCTAAAGCAGAGATAGGCTCAGCTTCCTCCATAGAAGCTGTAAATGGGGACTTCTCGCTGCATATCTGTCTTCTGAGCATCCAGTGCCATGCAAGTCCCTGGGAGAAACATAGAGTCCCTGCCCTTGACAAGTTCATGGTTAGGGGGAGCCAGGTGCCAAGGCCCTGTCAGAGCAGCTCCTAAAATATGCTAGGCGGCTAGTTCAGAACAGCTTCTCAAGTCAGAAAGTCAAATCCTGCTTTAGTTCTGCCTCTTGACATGTGAGAGAAGTCACTTTTCTCAGGATCCTCTGTCCACAGTGTAATACATATAATTAGAGAATTACTTAATACCTTTCCTAAATGAGCTACAGTTGCATATGCCCAGATATAGTTTAATGACTCAAATTAAAAGCAAATACAATCCCATTCCAGGTCCTCTTGGGTAAATTTCAAGCACCCTTTCCCACCACTCTTAAAGGTCATTATTATACTTCTTCAGTGTCCTCCAAAATGCAATGCACAGTTCAGCAACTATTTGCTAAAAGAATGAGTTAATGACTCAAGAACCAACATTGGGCGAGCTGGGGTTATAGCTCAGTGGTAGAGTGTTTGCCTTGCATGCATGAGACCCTGGGTTCGATCCTCAGCACCACATAAAAATAAATAAAAATAAAGATATTGTGTCCATCTACAACTAAATATATATGTATATGTAAAAAGAAAAAAAAAAAAAACATTGGCTCCCCATGCTACAGGGTCTAGCATATAACCACACCCTCCACTGTCATAACCTCTGTCATTTTTGCCTGCTCGACCTCCATTCCCTTTTTCCTAGTCATGGCTTCTCATCTGGCTTTGGCAAACTATGGCTCTCTGTTGGATATAATCACAGCCAATTCTTTTACACGAGTCGAGAAACACAGCATCAGAATTTCAATCTTGAATGTTCTTGAGAATGGTCAGAGGTCAACCAAAACTGCAATATCCTGAAGAGATTACCCATTGATTCTTGGTGCTTGCACCCAAGGATCTACACTGGTACCTGTCCTCTCTAAAGCCTATATTTCCTGCTTTCCCATTATTTCTGAATCCTGCCTGCATTTCTTTTTCTTTTTTAATATTTATTTTTTAGTTTTCGGCGGACACAACATCTTTGTTTGTATGTGGTGCTGAGGATTGAACCCGGGCCGCAGGCATGCCAGGCGAGCATGCTACCACTTGAGCCATATCCCCAGCCCCTGCCTGCATTTCTTTATTGCTTAAATGAACTAGAGTTCTTGCCATAACTAGAGTTGATTTCTCTTGCCTACAATTGAAGTATTCTAACTGCTCTATACACTTTCAGTTTTAAATTGGGATACCAAAAGAGGGACTCAAAATCTGGTCCAACTCTTTTGTTTCCCAGACCATCAGACTCAGAATTGAAGCAATTGAACAAAATCCTAACACTAATGGGTGAAAATCAATCCAAAGACCCAGGACAGCTGGCTCCCTGTCTACAAGTCCTTCCACTTTTCACCATTTCTTGTCCTCAGATATTCTCTCCTACAGTTAGTGCCCACAACTGTAGAGCTCAGTAGTTGTCACAGTGGACATATAGTCCACCAAGCCTGAAATATTTATTATCTAGCCCTTCCCAAAAAGAGTTTGCCAACCCCTGCCATACATCATATATAAATGAATGATCTGGTGTGTTCTAATAAAACTTTATTTATAGACACTGAATTTTAAATTTTACATCATTTTCTAGTTTCTCAGAATATTCTTTTGGCTTTCTATAGCACATTTTAAAATATAAAAACCATTTTTAGTTCATGGCTTATACAAATCCAGGTGGTAGATTGGATTTGACCTACAGGCTATAGGCCACCCATTCTAGTTTAAGCCAGTTTGAATTAGTTTCTGCTACTTTCGATGAACTATAGTAATTGATACAGTAAAATTATCCATATATTTATTGATCATTTTACTACATATGAGGCATACAATGAGGAATAAATGATATAATCCCTTCCCCCAAGGACCTCACAATATATTTAGGGACTCAAGGCTTCCACAAACCACCACTTACTAAGCACTTATTACAATGTACTAATTGCCTTACTTTTTAGATGTATTATCTCATTTAATCTTCATTAACAATGGGAAATGTCTTATTCCCATGTTAGAGGAGAAGAAATTGAGGTTCAGAGAGATCAAGTACTGGCTTAAAGTCACATAGCTAGCAAATAATAGAATGAAAACTGGAACCCAGGTAATGTGAAGCCTGAGGATCCAAACCCTGTGCCCAATGAACCCTGCCTAGTGTGGCTCCCACCTACACTGTGATGCCCACCTTCCACCACCTGCCTTCTTCTGCCAGTCTTCCACAGACCAGAGCATCACTGAAATGCTGCTCAGCCCTCTATCTCAGGTCTTTGAACACCCCAGCCACCAACTTGTCCCAATTCCACCTTCTCAACATACAGCACCTGATGTCTCATCACCCATCTTGAACTTACACAGGGCTTTGATGGTTATTTGAGTTCTTCTGTGTCTGTTCTGTACTATTGGTGTCAGGGGTGAGAAAATCTCTCTGCTTCTTTGGTGACCCTCAGGGGCAAACACATAGTAAACTAGAAAAAAATCAACAAAAGAATGCAATAAAAGGAGAAATCGGGAATCTAAAGAAACAATCAAGAACCAAAACATTGCCGAGTGTGGTGGGATGCCCACCAGTAATCCACAACTAAGGAGGCTGAGGAGGCAGGAGGATCACCAGTTTGAGGGCAGCCTGGGCAATTTAGCAAGACCGGGTCTCAAAATAAAAACTGAAATAGACTGTGGAAGTAGTTCAGTGTTAGAGATCCCCTAGGTTCAAAAACCAGTATAAGGAGTGAGCAAGGGGAGAAAACCAAAACATCATCACCTATGAATAAGAAAAAAGGTAAGGCACAAAAAGACCAGCCTTAAAAGTGAAACATATCTGGAAATACTTGAGTTTAATCAAAGGGAAAGACATGGACTAAAGCAAACACAAAGAAAGAAATCAAAATAAAGGATAAATTGACATCTTTTTCTGAAAGAGGAAATTCCTCTTTACACCCAAAAGAAAAGAGAAAAAATATTTGAGAACATAATTAAAAAAAAAAAAATTCCTCCAGTCTCAAAGAACACTTGAATCTACAGATTTAAAACATCCACCCTAGGGCTGGGGTTGTGCTCAGAGGTAGATCACTTGCCTAGTAAGCCTGAGGTACTGGGTTCGATCCGTAGCACCACATAAAAATAAAATATTGTGCTCATCTATAACTAAAAAATAAATATTTAAAAAAAACTCTAAACTAGGGAAATTTGATATGAAAACCATCAACAGGACTTCTAAGAAATCTTCATCAGTTTTGATGATTCCAGTTACTCTAGAGGCCAAAGTAGGAGGATTGCAAGTCGGAGGCTAGACTGGGCAACTTAGTGAGACCCTATCTCAAAATTTTAAAAAGTAAAAAGGACATATAGCTCAGTAGTAAAGCACCAAAGAACAAGGCTGGGTGTGGTGGTGCATGCCTGCCAAGTCCAGTGACTTGAAAGGCTGAGGCAGAATTGCAAGTTCAAGGCCAGCTGCAGCAACTTAGTGAGACCCTGTCTCAAAAAAGTATAAATAAGGGCTGGGGATGTGGCTCAAAAGGTAACGCGCTCGCCTGGCAGGTGCGGGGTGCTGGGTTCGATCCTCAGCACCACATAAAATAAAGATGTTGTGTCCACTGAAAAATAAATATATTAAATATATATATTATTTATATATAAATATATATTATTTAATATATATTTATATAAATATATATTATTTAACATATATTTTATATATATTATATATAATTTTATATATATATATATA
>NW_026000005.1:21528127-21536927 GCF_001458135.2 Marmota marmota marmota
ATATATATATATATATATATATGGCTGGGAATGTGGATCAGTAGTAAAGTGCCCCTGGGTTCAATCCCAAGTACAAAAAAAAAAAAACCAAAAACACACAAGAGAGAGGGAATTCTTCAAGCATTCATGAAAACCCAGGACCCAACGAAAGGAAACCATAAACCCGGCTTTATCCTTCTGACTAACAGCATTCAGTGCCAGAAGGTGATGGAGGGGTGCCTCCAAGGTCCTGACAGGAATCAGAGAGCTCCAGCAGGTTACACTGGGCAAGCAGTCCTTCCAAACAGAGAGGGAACAGGCAGACGTGCTCAACTGTGACAGAACTGGAGGAAAGAAGCATCCATGGCCCTTCCCAATGAGGCAGAAAAGACAAGAAAAAAAACTACTTGACTATTAAATACAGCTAGTCAAGAAATTGACCAAATTAGAGAATTAGTAAGTGAAAGCCTTGATAAAAGGACTAGCAGTAAACATTGAATCCAATTAAATATCGAGTGAGGACTTACCCTCTGGAGAAATAAACAGATGCAAATCAGAATGCAGATGCTATAGACCCAAACAAATTAAAAATCATAGAAGCAACAGGAAGAAGCCTGAGAGTACTGTCATTTTTCATCACATGGCAACTGGTCAAATCCAACCATGCACCCGACCCTTCCATTGGTTTGCTTTTCTTTTTTTTTTTTTTTTCAGAGTGGAAAATTAGAAGTTTATTAAAGGACAGCAGAAAAGACTTCTCCTGGAGGAAGAAGGGGACCCAAGAGATAGAATCCATGGAAGTGCGGTTGTCTCTCCATTTTACAGTTTTCGGTGATGGAATGTAGGTGGGAAGGCCCAAAGGGTTGGGACACAGGTGGGCCAAAGAAGTAATCTGGGCACTTCCGAGTCAGCATCTTCAAGTTTGCTGTTCATTAACATTTCTTTGGGATGGGCTATCTTTAAATCTGCTGGGGCTGTTCATTAACACTTCTTTGGGATGGACCTTGGCCTTGGGCTTTTTCCTGGACTTCATTAACATTCCAGGAGAGTTGCTCAATTCATTCTCAACATGGCCTCCAGTTAGATTTCACTGGATATTAGACCCGATTTACCTAACTACACTGATTACCTAACTTTAAATCTGGCTTCATTCCCCCCTCTAATTTTGGGAACTCCTTACTGCTGTAAGGAAAGGAGGCGAAGATCGTTCTGGCTTCTTCAGGCTGAAAGGGAATGATGTTGGGCAAGCAGTTTGGAGTCCCCCTTTAAAAATAGGGTCTATGGAGTGGTCCATGATAGAAGTCTGATTGAGAAGTAATAGGCTGGAGGGCCATTTGAGTGGATGGGTGGCCTATAAGAGAAACAAGAATTCATTAGTACTGGAACCAGATTGATGGAGCAATAAATGCCACAGCACAGGAATATGCCAATGAGTATGATGTCAAAGACAGAGACTAACAATGTTTTCCACCAGGAAGTAACAGAGACCCAGGAGCTAAGATCTTGTTCCCATGACAAAGTTGGTGAGGACATGGCTTCTATCTGAGCATGTATATCTTTAAGGATATTTGTCACATTGCCAGAATTGTCAGGGATGTAAACACAACATTTAACTTTTAGGGTTACAGATGTCCTTCCCCTTAAGATACAGTTTAATAATTTAATGTCATCTGATCTTGAAAAATCCTTTTTCTAGTATGACCTCTGTGTCTAATAGAGAAACCTTTAATTTTGTTACTCAGGGCTGGATAATCATACTAGCAAACACCAAGCCTACCTGTGTAGGTTAGAAATAGCTGTAGGCCTTAAACTAAAAACTACTCTGACAGTTCCTTTTTAATAGTTATCAGGCATTCTTGCCTAAGAATCTCTTTTGTAGCCTCCAGTTTACTTATTCTTGGAAGTTACATTTAACTATTATTATTATTTAAAATGCCCAGGAATAGCTGTGTTTTGGTTTTAACTGTCTTTGCTAAGTGTTTAAGATGAAGCAAGTCAAACTGACTTTTGTTTCTATCTATGGTTAACAGTCAGCTGAGTTTCTCTGGGAGTCTTGGGGGAACTTTACAGCAGCTTCTCAGTTCTGCTAGTGCCATTTGCGCTAGGATGGGTCCAGGCCTTGCTTGACCATGTGGCTTCCCTTGGAAGCATCAGGGATGTCTCCCTTCTCTGATGACCCTCCTCTTCATAGCAAATGCACTGATTGGCTTTCTGTTCTCCAGTGGTCTCATTAATCTCCCTGATCAGGAGGTTATGTGGCCCAGAGTTGCAAAGCTCTTTAGAGAAGTCCCCTGTTCCCTGGATTCAGACTGACTCAGAGGGCAAGAGCCAAATATTGGTTTTCTTGGCCCTTTTAACTTAACTTTAATTTTAAAACTTAAATCTTAAACATCCAGCAAATAAATTTCAACAGCCTTATATTAAGAGTACTGGGCTTTAATGCCTATCTCTCTATCCTGTAGGTGATAGTTATCTTAAATCAACCCAAGTGGGCTGGGGATGTGGCTCAAGTGGTAGCTCGCTCTCCTGGCATGCGTGCGGCCCAGGTTTGATCCTCAGCACTACATACAAACAAAGATGTTGTGTCTGCTGAAAACTAAAATTCTCTCTCTCTCTCTCTCTCTCTTTAAAAAAAAAAAAAATTAAACCAACCCAGGTTGTGTGTTCTTAAATCAGTACCTCTGCAAAACATTAACAGGCAATCTTTAGACAATTTATAAGAAAACTACAAAATAAAATTAACAAGAGTAAAAACATAATTAGTTCATGTAATAGCTACCTTGAATTTTGGCAGAGTTATACATTATAATCCCCTGTTTGAGATTCTAGTAATCTTGACAAAAAACAACTTTTGGACACAACTTTAAATGTACTAAATCTGGCCTACTTCTTTCATAGTCATTTTTACATGTTGTGAGATAGGACACAGAGCCTTATCTCAGGTAAGGCAGGGTTCTTCATAAATCTTAAGTACTATAGTTCTGAAGCTGATCTTTGTTTTTTAGACATAATTTTATAAAGCCTACATAAATTGTTGCTCAAGTTTACAAAAATATTAACTAACACAATATAATATCACATCTAAAATATGAATTAAAGAAAGACTGAAAGATTTTAACATTTTGTAGAAAAGTAGCAAAGTACTTTTGTGTTTTGCAATAAAACTTTTACACAGATTAGGCTCTCATTAACTTAAAAATACATTTAAATTGTATCTTAGTGTAAAACGTAACATAGAACTTTACATATCTTATTGATAACAAGTCTAGTTATAGAACACAAATGATATAAATAAATATCCAACATGTTTTTCTTTTAAGCCTAAAATTACCGTACAACTTTAGAACACCAGCTTGATATAATGCACTTTTAAAGCTTCTACCTTACAGACTTGTATACCTGGAAGATATGAACACATTAATAGCACCACAATTACATTGATGTTTTTATATTAACCAAATTTAGCTTTTAAAGAAATAACATAGCATAATTCTCTAAAACAACAGTTCTTGTTTAACCAGCTATTTAATTTCTTTAAGATTACTTGCTCAAAAAACTTACATATATAACCAACTAACACAGACCTTCTTTATCACTTACTAAAACCCTCTTATTTACTTAATCACATGGACTCTCTTATCCAGAAACATAGACTAGCAGTAAACATTGAATCCAATTAAATATCGAGTGAGGACTTACCCTCTGGAGAAATAAACAGATGCAAATCAGAATGCAGATGCTATAGACCCAAACAAATTAAAAATCATAGAAGCAACAGGAAGAAGCCTGAGAGCACTGTCATTTTTCATCACATGGCAACTGGTCAAATCCAACCATGCACCCGACCCTTCCATTGGTTTTCATCATCTTTTTTTTTTTTTTAACCTTGGAATGATATTTTAGAAATGAATATTTCTTGTCATTCAGGAGTTATAATATTTCAAGTTCATTAATATTATGTGATTCCTTTCTTCTGTTCAGATAAACCTAGACCTAATGCTTTTACTAATTTTAAAAGCATAAATAATATGATCATGTTATTATAAGATCATTTCTGTTGTCTGCTCTCTTTCTCCCTTCACACACACACACACACACACACACACACACACACACACGGTATATGTACAAATCTGGAATATATGTATCAAGTATTATTCACTGGTTATTTTTGGATGGTAATAATAACAATAGCTGATTCTTACAAGTTATTTTAAGTACTGTACATGCATCTACAAAGTTAATCCTTATAAGATTCCTAAGAAGAAGATATTACCATCACCCCCATTTTACTGGTAAGGAAACTGAGGCCAGGCACTGTCTCCTGCTGTTAATACATGGTAGAGCTAAAGGATCCAGCCCAGAGATGCAGGCTCCAAAATCTGAGCTCTTGACCCACCTTTGCTTCTCCACAGATGGGCAGGTCATTTGTTGCTTTCCTTGTTCTTGAATTTTTAAGTGATGATCATGTGTCATTTTTAAAAAGAAAAAGAAATTACCAAAAAGCAGAAGCTTCAACTCCCAGGTACTTACTACCCAAGCCAAAAGAGCAGAACCTAACCTCTCCTGTCCTCCTGCCTCCACTAATCAAGGCAGACTCCTTAAAGGGGGTAAGTGGTGGGTAGGGAGTAGAGGATTAACTCCTTAACAACCTGCCACAGCTTTAGAACAATAGGTGGTCTGAAACTTTAACGATAATCATTGCAAAAGGATAAATCAAGATTCAGAACAGCATACCCATGTTTTATTGGCTCTGGGTAGATTAGCTGGGAAGAAATAAGCCTCCTTAAGGGATCATCTCTGTGAGAGAAGAAAATGTGTCATAAAACAGGAGGTCGAAGAGATCCCTGGCACACAGCCACCCACCTAGGTTACCATACCTCTGACAATTTGCCCACTGACACAGCTTCATTTAAAAATGACATAACTTAACCAGTGTGATCTATTCCACCGTCCAGGTGCTATATAATAAGAGTGGTAATGGGAAGTAGCTCCCAGGAGGATGGAGAAACAGCTGTTTGTGTCCCCTGGGAATGGCACCCACCTACAATCCCGTCTCTTTGACAACAATTCCAAGTCCCCCTGTCACTGTCACTCACCCACAAAATTAATGACTAAAGGGGAGAAGGACCGCAAATGCCTAGCCCCTGAAACAGAGAGAGAGAGGAGAGAGACAGAGAGGGACAGAGCAAGTTAATAAATAAAACAAGAGCCTGAAGGGAAGAGCTGCTTTGTCAGAATATAAATATTTCCCTTCCCCTTTTATCTTTAATGTAGTGTGAGAAGCTTATTAAAGGGAAATGCCTCCCGTCCCTGGAGCCCTCGCACAAGCCTTGCGGGAAGCAGCCTGCAGAACGGCTGGCCTAGCCCCATGCTTCTAAACTCTTCCCTGCTGGAAGTGAGCGGAAAGCACAGAGCAATAAAGAAGGACTGGGGGAAGAAAGGGAAGCCATTGTGGCCATTAGGATCCTTATCTTGATGGGCCTGGTGTCATGTTATGTTAATCGCTCTGAGATGCTGAGAGACTGAAGATGAGGAATGCCTGTCTGCTCAAAGGCCTGGCCCCATATTCCAGGAGAGGCTGACACTGCTACGCTTAGCCTCTGTGCATTAGAGAGCAATATCCAAATTTAGACAAAGGGGAATTGTCCAATGGAGTGTGAAGGGGGGAAGCCCCCTACGCCCCCACCCCCATAGCTGTACACCTCACATCTCCAAGAAGAGAGCCAACACAGGCAGAGGCAGTATCCAGCCAGCAGCATCCTATTCCAACTGCACAGAAAATGTTCACCCTCCACATCTCCTTCCTAAAAGTCCTAAAAGGGGGCTGAGATGATCAGAGCTTCATACCAGCTCAGGCTAACACAGAGTTTTGCACAATGAGTCTGATTAGCCTGACATGGAGACTGAGTTGGTCTTGCTTACCACTGTAGCTACAGGCCTGGCCCACGTGTCTTTGAATGGATGTTTGAACACACAATTAGCACAACAGAGGCATCTTTATTTTATTGCATATCTTTGCCATTTCTCCAAAGATCTTTGGTTGGGGGTCAGGATTTGGGTTCTACCAAGTTTTGGGGCTGTCATCATTGCTGACCTTTTGGAAATTCTTGGCCATGTGACCACAAAAGGATAGATAATAGGCCATGAATCCATTGGGTGCCATAGTCAAACTAAAAGCTGGTAGTTGAGGGGAGAAAGGGACAGAAGATAGCTAAAGATTGCTGTCAAAGGTGCTTCTTCTCATTCCTTTCCATGAAGCCCTCTAGGGGAGCTGGCTTGGTTGCTTTAGTACTATATCCACCTGGCAACTTTCTTAAGTGTTCTGATTTCTATTATGTAATCAGTGGAGAAGACAAACACTTCCAGCTCTTTCATGTCCAGACCAAGGTATTCATTTATCTCCTTGCCTTATCTGCTGCCATCTTTCCTGCTGCAGAACCGCTTTTCATATCACTGGGGTCCTTCATCCTCTCCATTTTTATGTCTTTCTGTGTCTCATCCTCACTAATTTTTTTGCACATGGTTCCCTTTCCTAGGGAACCCCATTAAGTTGGAATAAAGATTCAGCTATAAATCAGAGGGTCACAGTCACAGCTATTCCACTGTGCTCCCCAATTTTAGGACCAAATACATCTTATAGCAACATCTATGATACAGGGAGGCATATAATTCAGGGATGATAGGACCACTCAGCTAGTTCCCAAGAAATTCTTGCCCACGGTTCTAAATATTGCCTGGGAGCTATTTGCAATACCTGATTTAACATTCCACCCCCTCCATAAGCTCCATCCAGCCTCCCCTTGGCCTCAGCTGCTTTGGGGGCTTGGAACCATGAGAGGGCCTATTTCCAGTGTTCCCACAAACGATGCGCAGGAAGAGGCATGGGGGCGGGGTGGCACACATCTGTGTGAGAGCGTTTGTATGGAAGGGGGATTAAATTTGTACTGTGAAGATCAATGGAAGCCTTGGGGAGGCAGATTTTAGTTCAATATAATGAAGGACTTTCTAACAATTAAACTGAAAAATGAAATGGGAACCTTTAAAGATAGCCTTCTCTCCCTGGAGTTCAGGTAGAGGTGAGATCTTGCCAGCCAGAAAGGCTAATTGGCCAGAGGTACACACACACCTGATATGCTGGTGTGACCAAGTGGTAGCTCCAATGCTAGAGCAGGACTGCCTGGGTTCAAATTCCAGCCCCAAGAGTTACTAGCTCTATGATATTGGGCAAATTATTCAGCCTCTTTAAGTCTCCATTTCTGCATCTAAAAAAAAAAAATGGAAATAAGAACATATTAGACTTTTTAAAGCAATTCTGAGGTTTTTTTTTTCCTACATTTATCAAAAGAATGTGAGGTTTTTTTGGGCTGGGATTGTGGCTCAGAGGGAGAGCGCTCGCCTTGCATGCACACTGTGTTCGATCCTCAGCACCACATAAAGATAAAATAAAGATATTGTGTCCATCTATAACTAAAAATATATATATATTTTATTAAAAAAACAATGTGAGGTTTTTTAAAGAATAAGATGGTATTTTTAGGGCTTGAGGTGTTCAAAGTCTTTAATGTTTATAGAAGCCATAAATGAGAGACCACCATTTTTCACTTGGTACACCATAAAACAGCATTTTTATAACTGTTTGTTTGTTTCCTTTTTTTGTTGTTGTTTTTCCAGTGCTGGGGGATGAAACTGGGGCCTTGCACATGCTAGGTAAATGCTGTCTGAGCCATACCCCTGGATTGTAATTAATTGGTTTTGTCTGTTCTTTTGTTTTGTTTTCTTTTGTTTTTTATAGATGGTAAGGCAAACTTTATTCAAGAGGAGGCCATGGTGATAGGTCTAGGGACCACTGCAGTTTTGTAGTGGGGGACAGAGATTGGGCCCAACTCAGACAATTAATTGTTATTTCATATACATAAACACAAACTTCAGTGCTTTAACTTTCAGAAATTATGATGGGAAAATGATCTTAAATTAAAAAAATTAGGGGCTGAGGATGTGGTTCAAGTGGTAGCGCACTCGCCTAACAAGCTTGAGGCACTGGGTTCGATTCTCAGCACCACATAAAACAAAATAAAGATATTGTGTCCACCTAAAAATAATAATAATAAGTATTTTTTAAAAATTTTAAAAATTAGTATGTAAAGAAAGATAGAAAGCAACTTTATTTTATTCAATACATATTTATTAAAAGCCTCCTGGGAAATAATAATATGGTTTGGATGTAGACACTGCCTACCAGGGATTTTCCAGGCCAATAACTGCTTCTGAGTCTTTCACTTGCAAAGATGGACAGGATTCCAGAGGCTTTCCGCCCTCCATGGAGCTACAGATAGAACCCGGGGCCAGGCCAGTACTCTACCACTGAGCTACAACCCCAGTCTAGATTCCAGAATGCTCTGAGGGCATTTCTAATTGGCTTGTATTCCAAATGAAATAGAAAGGTCAAAAATAAAAAGCAAAGTTGAGCTGGGTGCGGCAGTGCTCACCTGGAATCCCAGCAGCTTGGGAGGCCAAGGCAGGAGGATCATGAGTTCAAAGCTAGCCTCAGCAATGGCGCTAAGCAACTCAGAGAGACCCTGTCTCTAAATAGAATATAAAATAGGGCTGGGTATGTGGCTCAGTGGTTGAGTGCTCCTGAGTTCAATCCCTGGTACCAAAAAAAAAAAAAAAAGCAAAGTTGAACAAGGTGAAAAACGTACCATTGGGACTTCACTTTTTCTGTTTTCCACCAGAAGGTCAGCTGCTCTGAAGACTTTGATTATTTTGATAAACTCTATGTACATAGTGCTAGGAAGGAAGGCTTCCCCCCCCCCCCCCC
>NW_026000005.1:21536950-21549822 GCF_001458135.2 Marmota marmota marmota
CCCCCCCCCCCCCCCCCCGCTTTCATTCATACCTAGCACAGTTCTTGGTTCTGAAAGACCTATGCCTAAAAAGGACATGCGTAGAAATAAACATGGGAGGCCCAAAATATCTTTTCTATGGGGTGTAAGTATCCAGATTTGGAAAAGAAATCTTTCTTTTCAACAGCTCCTGTGGTCTGTCGCAACTTATAAATAGACATCTTTTCAGCTTACTAGTTCATTGGAAATATTCAGATGGAAGCCTGCCTTTCCTCTGGCCCGGCTATTCCTACAGTATTTTCATTCTCAACTGAGCATAAAGGATACCAGCAGCCTTCTGAGAAATCAGAAACTTCAGCTCCCATCTTCCTAGACTGAACTGCCTCTTTAAGCAATGACCAATAATAATTACCTTTTATTGAGCATTAATGGCATGCCAGGTGCTGAGTTCATTGTGCTATTGCATTTAATCCTCACAATCTTATAAGGCAAGTGACATTATGATTACCAATTTACAGATGAGGAAACTGAGCTCCAGAGAAATTAAATAGCTTATCCAAAGCTACATAACTAATAAGCTACTAATCGAGGAGTCAAACCCATAAACCTGGGTTGTCAGTCAAGCCTCTCAAATTGTATCTCCAAAGAAAGAGGAAAAGAGTCCCCACGATACCAAAACTAAGAGCTTTAAAAATGGTCATGGAAAAACTCCCCCACTCCTCCTAGCAGAGTGAAAAATGTGAGCTGGTTACGAGGAAAGGTGTCCTAAGTACCTGACACTGACCCAGCATCCTATGAATATCCTGCTCTTGTGATGTCCTCTTAGAGACAGACATGTGTCCTCACCTAGGCTTCCGTAAACAACAGGAACTCACCCTTCTCTTTGCTGTCTGGGGGCTTTCTCCAAGCCAGAAAACACTTAGGCACCTGGCTGGCTCATGCTGTTAGGAGCAAATTAAATTTCTTCCCTTTTCTTCTTTCCTTCCCACAATTTCCTTTCTTCAAAGAAAGAACGGAGCTCAAAGTTTCAATCCTTTTCTTACTGCTTATGTGACACTGGACCTCTACATACCTTGATTTCCCCATCTTTAAAATGGGTTAAATAAAGGGTAGCCACTTCCAAAGCCTGCTGTGAAGACAAGGAATTAAGGGGGGCGGGTTAAGGGCTTAACGCAATGCCATGCCTGATGGGGGTGAGTAGCAGATAAATGTTAGCTACTAATAAAAATAGTAACAATACGACTAATATTAGACACTGGAGTCAGTCAGCTGGTTTAGCCTCCGCTGTTAGCTGGAATTTAAGTCAGGACATCACCACCCTGGGTGCCAAAAACACAGCAAGACCAATATGGTCCTCAGAACTCAGGCTTTAAAATCATGGGCCATCTCTTGGAGCCTGGACCAGCTTTACAAATTTAAGGCTGGGGGAAGAGGAGGAGTGAAGTTTCACAAGTAAACCAAAGTGCCTTTTGCTAGAGTGAGAAGTCTGTCGCTTCTCTTGTTTACCTCTTCTCTAAATGCTTCCTCTCCCATCTCCGGGGGCTGTTTTGACTCTTCCATTTTGGCAGCAGCTCTTCACAAGTCTGCTGGAGGCCCCAGGAATAGGCCAGCAGCCCACTGCCCGGCTCAGACAGCCAACAGGAACAGCCACCTCCCTCCCCTGCCGCTGGGATCAGGCTGGACCCCAACAGCGGCTTCTCCGCCCTCTCCCAGTGAAAGGCCCAGGTGTGAGGGGTCAGGACAACAAGCAGAGCAGCCACTCACCAGGACAGAGGCCACCCTGCGGTGGCTTAGACTAGTCGCTCTGATCTTTTACTTTGGAGCTCCTGCAAGCCATTTCTAGTTTGAGAGGAGCAGGAAGTAGAGAGCACAAAGTCAGGCCATTTTATGTGCAAGGTTCTTGGATAAAACAGGGTCCCAGGAACCAAAATGTGTGGATTCCAGTCCCAGTTCTGTCTGTCAATCCTTGGACAATTCACTCCACCATCTGGGCCTTGAGCTTTCTTACCTGTAAAATAAAAGGAAGGAATTACTGGACTCTGAGGTCCTTACTGAAAAATAAATCCCTGACTCATTCTCCAATTCACCCTCTCCTTTTTAAGTCACAGGATAGGCTGGCTCCCTAGCTCAGTGCTGAAGTCTCATTATAATTTTGAGACCAATTCGAGGTCACAGCAGAAAACCACATTCATCTGTTAATCAAGATGGTAAGATTCAGGAAGGCAGAGACATATGTGCCCAGCCTCTGGCTCAGAGCTTGACACTTGGTAGGCTCTAAATAAAGGCCATGTGGTTTTATGACTCCCTTTTCAAGTTAAGCTATACCTTACTCAGTCACTCAGTCATTTCTTGAGCACGCACATCCGCCTGGCACAGCACCCTGAACCCCACTGCAATGCAACTGCCATGATTTGAATAAACTTCTGTGATTACATATAAACAGAGTAACTGGTGACTGAAGCAGGGAATTAAATGCAAGGAGAGATTCCTCAACATATTAATGAGTGAGCTGAGAAATAAAGGGCTCCTCTGTTCCCATTCCAGAGGCTTCAGATCGCCAGCATTCTAATAGCAGTTGCTTTAACCACCTCACACACTTTCAAAGCCAAAATTAACACCAAGAAACAGAACCCCCCTGCCGCCACCACCACCCAGATAAATCCAGAAGGGACTCAGATTTTCTCTAGAGATGTACATTTCAAAAGCCTCTCCAGTCTTAGCCCAGCTCACTCTGCCTGCCCTCAGCCACCACTGCCATCGCAGCTTAGAGACCCCACCAGGTCACTCCAGTCCAGCCACTCCTTGATCCTTCCTCAGGTGAAGCCATTCTCAAATTAAATCACAAAGAGGGGCAGCCAGTCTGTAATGATCTGTGTTTATTTAGTAAATGGGTTGATTGCCCTCATTTGTGGAGATTAAGGGTTAATTTCCCAACTGCAAAGAGAACTGATTTCTCGAAGGGCAGCCCCAGATAATTACCAGGGGAAATCAAGATTCAGATGACTCCCACCGAGGGCAGCGCTGCCACCACCATCACCTCCCACCCTGCCCCTTGGGATCCAGCCGTGGCTTTTCAGCGGCCTTTCCTGCCAGGTAGCCCAGCCCCTGGTTCACTGAGGTTTGGAGGAAGGATTTGGTAAACAATGGCTGAGGAATTCCGAGGCCCCTTTAAACTGACATCTGGCAAATTCGAGATCACTTAACAGTTTCTCCCTCCTACTCTCCTGGCTTTGAAAGGCAAATGTTTTGAGGTTTGGGTTCTCTTTCACAGAGTTTTTAATCAAGTGGAGTCAAACCACTTTGTCTACACCTTAATTGAAGAGCCTGGCTCTAGAGTTTAAAGTGCCATTTATAATAATAGGGAGGGGCTGGGGATGTGGCTCAAGCGGTAGCGCGCTCGCCTGGCATGCTTGCGGCCCAGGTTCGATCCTCAGCACCACATATAATAATAGGGAGAAGGCAGGGAGAAGGCAGGGAGAAGGCAGGGAAAAGTGGGGGGAGGGGCTAAGTGGAAATGTAAAAGGGAAGAAAAGCGATGGGCAAGTGGCCCTCAGGAGAACACTCAGGGTGCAGAGCCCAGCCAGATGGAAGCCAGTTATCAGGGGCCGGGAAGAAATGGGCTCCATTCCAGGACCATGCATGACAGTCCCTGTTGTAGGAAGTCCTGGCTTAGGTGAGGAACTAGATCACAAAGCCCTGCTCCCCGAGGAAGAGCCTCCACAAAGGTACACCCACTGGCTAGGCCAAGGGGCTAGTGGCTGGATCAGGACAATGAGGGTTCTTCTCAGTTTCCTGGCTGTCCCTGAAGTCTTTCCTAAAAGGATCCAATGGAGAGAGAAATGCAACCATCCATCTCAAAACAGACTTGCATACGTTTGAGGACATAATTAAATGACTTCATATGTTTTCCCAAGAGAAACCAACACTTTCACCTTGTCTTCTTGTCAGCTGTTTTGGATCCTGGCTTCACATTAGAATCTCTTGGGGAGCTTTTAACAGACTTTCCAGAGGTGGCCCCAGCAAGCAGGTTTTTAAAAATTCAATCTTTCTCCCACCACCCCCACCTCTCCTTTGAGAATAATCGTCTTTTAAACTCATTTGAGGTACTCTTCATACCAGTTCCTTCGTATCACTTAATTTCATTTTCATGTCCCAAGTTTATGTTCAATTTAAGAGCGATAGTAGTACATCGTTGATATGCACTTGTGGTCCTTAACTATTCCCAGGTCTTTTGTCCCTAGCTAGTCTTTCTTCTTTATCTCTGCCATTCATAGGTCTTTATTTTCACGAAACCTCATCTGATTGATGAGCTGCACAAATTCATATCAAACATCTGCCTTGTGAAAGGCAACTGAGAAAAATAAGACAAGATTCCTACTCTCAAGGACTTCCAAATAAACAGGTAAGATAAGAAGACACTAAAATATAAGAAAGAATACAGTACAAAGAGCTCTCAAAAACATTGGATTGTGCCTACTATTCACCAGGCCATCGCAATAAATAGGACAAATCTTGGCTGTGAACATAGGAAAACCTCAAATAATGTTAGCTAAAACAAAACAGAAGTTTATTTCTATTTGAGAAATCCAGAGGGAGTTTGTTCAGGTCAGCATGGTATGTCACAGTGTCAGCCACCCCAGCCCATTTATCTTTTACTCCTTTCCCAAGGTCACCTCTGGAGTTCTGGCATTAGAAGGAGGGGAGAAGGGGAAATCTGGTTCCCTCATGTTGCACACAACAATATTGTTGACATTGGTGGCCAGAACTCAGTGGCTGCCATTCGGAGGCTGGAAAATGGAACCTTTATGCAACTTGGTCGTATATCCAGCCAAAGACTGGAAGTTCTATCACTGGAAAAGAGGAAAAGAGATATTGTTCCGCAGTCTGGCTGGGCACAAATAACCGAGCTGCCACAAAGCCTTGTAGATTCAAACAGCAACTCTTTATTCCCCAACTCTCATCGGCACTGCACACCACACGGGAACACACTCCTTCCACCGGGCTCCGTGCGCCCGATCTCCCCGAACCCCTGGGAGAACTGCTTGAGAACTCCAAAGAAGCGGGCGCCCGAGGCAGCAAGGGCCGCCCTATTGCCCACAGTAAAGGTCAAATATACAATTCAATCAATCCAGCAACACAGCAATTATATATAGCTTAATGCAAATCATCATCTCAATGGTTCGCTGGCTGGCGTCACCTTTCAACCATTCCCTCTGGCAAATGCCAGGCATCATTCTGACTGGGCTGTGGCTCTCAACCATATTGAGGGAAACTAGCATCTCTATTCAATGCTGAGGACACTATATGCTTTAGCATACTTATTTGTTTTTCCAAACAACATAGAAGAAAGAGTTATCCTGGGACTTTACAGATATTCCTTCTTACACATTTGCAATCACAGTCAACTCAATGTCAGTTGCAATCATGGAAAGTATACTCTGGCATTCTTAATCCAGGCTATTGAGCAAGGTGAAGGTGGCTACAAAATTGAGCCTTGCTAGCCAGCCCAGAGTGGATGCCTCTGCTAGACTGGTGCTGAGCCTGCGTTCAGCCTTCTGCAGCTAAGGGCCCACGCTGCCCAGGGGAAAGTAGGAAGAGACCTGTTTTCAGCCTTTTCCAGTTCCTGGCACTGTGATTAATATGGTAAAAGACAAGCAGCCAGGGATGCTAGGATTCTGAGGGCAGGAAGAGCCAGGAAGCAACTCTTGTAACCTGGTCTTTTAGTCTTCTTGAAACAAATGTTCCTGTCCCCTTCCTTCTTTTGTTTCTACTTTCCCCGTCTCACTGAAAGTTTCTCATCTTCTGCCAGTATATTTACCCTTAGACCCCCCCCACAAGAAGAATCTAGTTAGGTGGCCATTTGCTATTTAGCAGGCACACCTGTTGGACAGCGGCCTCATGCCAGACAACCTCATGACTGGGTCACATCATCTATTCCTGCTCAATCTCTGAGGTCAAGGTTCATGTGGTACAAGGATGGCAATGTCAGTCTGAGAAAATGGTACCAAGTGCACTGTGGGAGCAGCAGCTGTTACATTTCAGAATAGCCACTGTGAACTTGAGCCTCATAAATAAGGTCCCAGACCCAACATCACACCATACAACCAGACAGTGAACTAACCCTCTCTCCTACTTTCTATCTTTTACATGCACACACGTGCATGTGCATACACACACACACACACACACACAGAATCACACCTCATGTAAGACTTCCTTGTAGGTCTCATTATTTCCTTTCTCTAGTTCATCAAGTAGAGTGAGGTGTTCGTGAGTGACTGAAAACATTCTATAAGGCATCAGCAGCATCAGTGACACAATGCACTGGTTTGGAATAGAAGTCTGGATCAGCAGTTCCCAAGCCTGACTAACCCAAAAGAATCACTAAGTGAGCTTTTAAAAATTAAATCCCCAAGTCCCACGCCAGAGATTCTGACTCAACATTTCTGAGGTAGTGCTCAGGTTTCTGAACTTTCTTCTTTCCTTCCTTCCTTTCTCTTTCTTCCCCACCCCCCTCCTCCTTCTCTCCCTCACAAGTACATTTTATTCCTCAGATGATTCTCATGACCCACCAGGCATGAGCTCCACAGCTCTAACTTCCACCTTCAATTTTCTGGAAGGTTCTCTGGAGACTTTCACCACTGCTGTGAATCTGGTTCTTGTAGCTTTTCCTAGTTCTCTGAAGTGATAGCTTGCCAAAATTCCCTTTGGGGAGAGACTGATCAGCCACCAAATTTCCCACATATTCTAAACTAGATGCCCACATGTCCATCTTATACAAAGGGGATTAAATTGTTCCTTGAGAAATTAGAGAAAATTAATGGACACTTCCAAAAAGGTTTGAGACCTGTATAAGTATAATGTTCAGGGACTCATCACTAACCAGGCTTGATTTCCCAAGCCTAGAATTTGGGGTCTTCTCTAAATGTTGGGATGGCTTTTGATCAGACATATAAAAGGAGTAAGATTAGTCATGTTTACCCTGAAGACATCAAATAGTGCAGTAAGAAGTGAAAAATATTATACAAAAGTTTTAGTCCAACTTGGCTACTATAAAAAGGAATCTATACCTTGAACTTCCCCAGATTGTTATGAAATTAGAGATAGTGTACCTAAACCACCTGGCACTGTATAAATATAGTCATTATATTTAAAATATTATTTTGATTCTTAAAACAATCTGAAGAGAAGTTCTATAAAACCAGAGGTGAGCTAGAGTCAGCTCTTAGGGGCTTGTGTTGCTGCTTATGTACATGTTTTACAGACTCCAAGTTCACTGACATGTTGGCTTGAAATTGGCCATGTGTTCACACCATGGAAATTGGAAAATGTATAGATCAGGGCTTTTTTTCCTCTAGAGAATTAGACATTTACCAGCATAAAATATAAAAAATAACCTCAGCAAAGATCCAGAGCCACAAAGTAGGCATCTAATATGGCCTTTTATTTTCTCTCCTTTCTGCTTTGTATCCATATAACCAAACCATAATTGTTTTTTTAAGGTACTTTATTTAATTATTTTGCAGTGCTAGGGATAGAACCCAGGGTCTTATTATGCATGTGAGGTAAACATTCTGCCATTGAACTACACCCCCACCTCACCAAATCAGAAGTCTGTCCCCATGATTTTTTAACCCTTGGATCACAAAGTATTTTGTAAATATTATGGCATTAATTCTCCCAACATGCTGGGGATCTAGAGAGGTTAAGTGACTTGCTTGAGGCAGGACATGAGGTCAATGGTGAAGAGCAGAAGTAAACCAGTATGTGCCAACCACCTCTGCAGTGCTTCCTAGATCTGGGCATTGTACTGACTGGCCCTTAAGACACAAGTGGCAATTACTAGCAGTACTTTCACCTCATAACCCAGATGGCTAGTCTCTTTCTGTAGCCTATGATCCAGAACCTCTGTCCTCTGAGCACAGATTTGATATCCCAGACTGGCCCACTTTCTGCACTTGGAGATTTTGTCCAGGATCATTGATGGCCTTTCATTAATCAACTTCCTCCATATTCTTTCTTCCTCAAGTCCAACTGTTTTGAAAAAGAAGTTGGTCAGAATTAGGGTTCTGTTCTAATTCTATCAGATACAAGCGGCATCTTTATGATGCTTTTTCTGGACTCCTCAAAGGCAGAGACCCAAGGGGTGTTTCTCTCTGTGACCTTTTGTTCATAATACTCTGGGAAGGAAGGAAGGAATAACCCTCATAGTACACAACTTCTAAAATGTTCCATTGGCTTTTCATACCTTTCTGTAACCCCTGCTACTCACTGAGTATAAGTAGATCTAATGATTTGTTTCTAATGAGCAGAATATGGCAAAAGCAACAGGATGTCACTTCCAAGGTTAGGTTACAAAAAGACTGAGGTTTCCATTCTGATTGACATCTTTCTCTCTCTCTGCTCTAAAGGTGCCATATTTTTAGTGGCCTTATGAGAGGTAAACATGCCAAAGTACTGATGGCTCTGGCAAATGGCTAGTGAGAACCAGAGGCCTGCCAACAGCCACTTGAATTTGGAAGTGGTACTTTCAAAGGAGTGTTGAAGCAACTGCAGCCACCCAACACCCTGATGGCAGCCTTGTGACAGACTCCAAGCCAGAGGCCAAGCTTAGTGCTGACACTAGAAACTGTGAGACACTGTTATTTTAAGCTGCTACAATTTGGGGTGTTTGTTACACAATAGATAAATAGTAGAACTTATTCAACAAGGGAAATGTTGATCAGACAGATTCAATGACTGAATCTGCCATTAAATCAACATGAAGTCTGCACGGTCTTCCTCTACTTCAATCTGGACATCTCTTTCATGGTATTTGAAAGTGTTTTAGAAATGAAAATATTCCTAGCTGAGCATGGTGGTGCATGCCTATAATCCTAGCTACTGGGGAGGCTGAAGCAGGGGGATTGCAAGTTGGAGGATAGCCTGGGCAACTTAATGAGACCCTGTCTCAAAATAAAAATTTAAAAAAGGGGTGCAGGGGATGCTGGGACTGGGGCTCAGCGGTAGAGCACTTGCCTAGCACGTGCAACGCACTGGGTTTGATCCTCTAGCACTACATAAAAATAAAATAAAGGTATTGTGTTCAACAACAACTAAAACAAAAAATATATATATTTTTAAAAAAGGGGGGCAACACCCCAAACAAAAATGAACACCAGTCAATGGCAAACTGTCAACTAGATATTCCAAATCCTCAATACTATTATGTCAAAACTGTCTGGTAAGAGATAGGCCAAAAAGGGAAGCATATGCTCAAAGCTGCCCTTTCTGGTCTTGCATGAGTAATTCCTGCAGCTGGAGTTTCATTATAACCACAGGATTGTGGCACCACAAATGTGGACATTTTTCAAATCTGTCCTGACATCAGAATGTAATTCAACTAGATAAACCTGGGACTTAGCCAAAATAAGTAGCATTTGAAAAACTGGAGCTAATGAATAGCATCACTTTTCTGTGGGACCATATGACTATGATGTGAAGAAATAAAGACCTTTGTTATTTTAAAGGGCAGGGACAATTGGGAGTTTTGCAGCAGACAGTTACAAAATCTTCCACCCTTAACTTAGTTCCAAAGAAGATACCAGTAAATGCCTTTGGGAGTTGGGTCTGGAAGGTATTGCTTGGAAAGAAAATTAAATTGATCCAAGACAGAATGGAAACCAAAGTTACTATACTTGTCATAAAGCCTAAAACAGACAATTTAGCCCCTTCCCATGTGAACTTACTTTTCCTGATCTATTCCTTTTTATTACTTAACTCCTTAAAATCAGAGCATACTGTATCAGGCAAGGCATGGAAAACTACAGCAGACATATCACAAATAGCAAATTCTTATCTTTTGTAATAAATTTGAATTGAGATGTGTGTGTGTGTGTGTGTGTGTGTGTGTGTGTTTCTCTCTTTTCCTTCCTTTCTTTCTTTTTATTGTGTGGGGGATTTAACCCAGGGTCTCCAGCATGCTAGGCAAGTGCTCTACCACTCAGCTACATCCCTGCCCTGGACTGAGGCTTTTTTTCTTTTTTTAATCATCTTTAAAAACAAAACAATGTTTTTTGTTTGCTTGTTTGTTTTTAATCTGCCTTTGCTTCTCTACTTTTTTGCACTTGTCTGCCTGGGACAAAGCAAAGAAGACTCACATCTGTGACATTTTCCATCTGGGATGGGTTTTCTGCATCTTATGCATAGATTATTTTAAAAATATTTCATTTGTCCCTTGTCTGTTTTATTAAGGGCTCTTTTTTTTTTTCTTTCTAAATTATTATTTCTATCACCTAACATCAGAGCTGTCTAGGACTATAATATGAGGAGTAAAAGCTCATCAACTAAACTGGTTTTAGTTGCATTTGAAACAGTATTTTATCCTGTCGGTTTTCATTTTATTTGATGACAGTGCTTGGTATTTCTCCCTCAATAAGCAAAGATGACTTAGATCAGTGGCCTGATGAATAAGCATGAAAATTTGATTTAGAAAAGGAGGATATCCTGAACCTCATGGAGAGAAAAAAGGAATCTAACCCCCCACCACACACATTTTAAATGACAAAGCAAAGCAGCTGTATTGCCTTTAAACATCTTTCAACGAAATATCAACACTCTGCAATGGTAGATAATAGGAATAATAATTTAGAAAGAAAAAGGGAAGACCTTAAAAAAATACAAGGGAGGAATGAAACATTTTTAAAGCAAATAATGTTTCCTTAACCTTTTTTATTAACTTGAAGGAAAAAAAATGGGGAAAGGGGGGGAGAGGGAGAGAGGGAGAGAGGGAGATCTCGAGATCTGGTGTGATGGGGAAACTGATGCTTAAGGGGAAAAGATACCTCTGGAAGGCCGGATGGAGGGTGTGAGCAGTCTGACACCTTACCTTGATCCAAAGGACTTATCCCTTTAGAACCATTAACAGGAGTGGGAAATGACAAAGAACTGTGAAGTGGAAGGAAGGTTTCTCAGAAAACTTCAGTGATAGAAAGTAAATAAAAGAAAAACAGTAGACGTCCAAGTCTCAAGGGAAGTGAATCCAATTAATTTGTCTTGGATCTCAGAATCCGTTTTTTCTCCCCCTAGCTAAAGAAGCGAACTGGAGGCAGCAACTGTGCCAACATTCAACCTGATCAGAAATTTCTCAGAGCACCAGCACCCCGAACTGAGACAGGCTGAAGGGCTTGGCCAGCAATAACGTTTTTTAAAAGCATAAGATTGGTGTGGGGTGGGGGTATGGGTATGGGTAGGTGGCTGTGCACGCGCGCGGGGTCGCGCGTGAGAGATAATTTTTCTTTTTTTCTTAACAGGTTACTTGACTGCATGGGAATTCGCGATATTCCTGGCTGCCCAGAAAGAACGGAGAGGCCCCCTGGCAACTTCCAACCAGTCAGGAGTAATCAGAACGCGCGCGAGAGCGCCCAGTGCCTGGAGCAGGGAGAAGATTCGATCCAGAACAAAAGAACGCTTGCCAATCAGAAAACGCTACCCGAGAACAAGGGTAACCCCTCTTTGTGTTTTTGAAAACCCTTTAATTAGCACATGCACTGGTTTCTAATACGCATTAAAACTTTTCTAAGCAGATTCCAAATGGAGGATCGAAATGATTGCTTCTGCAACGAAGATGGGATCCTGAAAGGCCGTACGCCGCAGAACTAAGGAAAACAGGGCAACCGCAGACGCTCTAAACCGTACAGAGTGTTCCTGGGCACTGGTCTCAGGTTACTTTTATAACCATTCCCCCAATGCTGTCTTAGCTTTCTTATAACCCCACTAAACCACACCAGCTCTCCAGGCTCTGAGCCGTACAAGCGGGCGGGTGGCCTGGGTCACGGGTCCCCAGCATCCCCCATTCTGGGCCCTCTCGAGGGTCTGCACTTCCTCCCGCCTGAAGTCGCCTCCTCCGCCGACTCAGATTTCTCCTCCGAGGCTGCCCCTCCATTTTACAATTGGGGAAGGGGGTGAGAGGAGATTGTGGCTCACGTGGTCTGTTGGGGCTTGGAGGAAGAAAAGCGATTCGCAAGGCGCACCCCCTTCTCGCCTCCTACCGAAGCGTACATTTAGATAACCAAGAATCCCCAGACCAAGCCAACCTTTTCAGACCAGGCAGGGCTACAGTGATTCTCTGGGTCACGTCTCTCGGTGAAGGCATTAAGCTGTTCTCAGCTTCTCCTCTCAAGAGCCTTTGGAGAAAGCACCCTTCTGCTCAGGAATGTGTATTTTAGTGTACCTGGAAGAGGAGCAAATCTTTCAAGCAAATTCCCTTTCTGGTGCGTTTTTCTCCCCTGAGCAAATTCAGGGTAAAAGTTTTTCCTAACTTTTTCCTCCCGGTCCCCTGCCCCTCCCCTCAGGAATCCGCCCAGAGCGCTGCAGACACCGCCTCCCCTGTTCCCTTGCCCGCCCCTTCCGACTTCCACCCAACCGGGAGGCGACTACAGAGAAAACAAAGGCCGTCATTGGGCCGCCCGGGGGCTCGGGGGCCCGCCCCCGGAGTGGTTTGTGAATGGGGGGAGGGGAGGAGGCGGGGCGGCCCGGAACCCCGCGAGCCCGTTGCTTCTTCTGGCCACTAGCGCAGCTCCCAGGCGTTACTCCGCGCTCCCCAGCGGGCGGGCGGCGGCGGCGGCGGGCGCCGGGACTCGGGGGCCAGGGCGGCGCGGAGCTGGGGGAACCGGATCCAGGCCGTGGGCGCCAAGGGCCTTGAAGATTCAGACACGGTGTAACTGGATTTCCAAAGCGAACTACCCAAGCTGTTTGGCTCCTAGGAGCCGATCAGACTGAGAGCAAGAACCAGCCTCTTGGGTGAAACTTGGGGCCGAGCTTTCGGGGCTGGAGAAGGTGCGGGGTGTGGAGGAGGAGGCGCAGGAGGAGGCGGCGGCCAGCGGAGCCTCGAGGCGAGGAGGCGGAGCAGTACC
>NW_026000005.1:21550333-21598353 GCF_001458135.2 Marmota marmota marmota
TTCGGCTTCCAGTGGCCAGAGCGGCTGCGCTGCGAGAACTTCCCGGTGCACGGTGCTGGCGAGATCTGCGTGGGTCAGAACACGTCTGACGGCTCCGGGGGCCCGGGCGGTGGTGCCACAGCCTATCCTACCGCGCCCTACCTGCTGGAACCGCCCTTCACTGCGGCGCCCCCGGGGGCCGCAGATGGCAGAAGCCGCTCCGCCTTCCCCTTCTCGTGTCCCCGCCAGCTCAAGGTGCCCCCCTACCTGGGCTATCGCTTCCTGGGTGAGCGCGACTGCGGCGCCCCGTGCGAGCCGGGCCGTGCTAATGGCCTTATGTACTTTAAGGAGGAGGAAAGGCGCTTTGCTCGCCTCTGGGTGGGCGTGTGGTCGGTGCTGTGCTGCGCTTCGACGCTCTTCACCGTACTCACCTACCTAGTGGACATGCGGCGCTTCAGCTACCCAGAGCGGCCCATCATCTTCCTGTCGGGCTGCTACTTCATGGTGGCCGTCGCGCACGTGGCGGGCTTCCTCCTGGAGGATCGCGCCGTGTGTGTGGAGCGCTTCTCCGACGACGGCTACCGCACGGTGGCGCAGGGCACTAAGAAGGAGGGCTGCACCATCCTCTTCATGGTGCTCTACTTCTTTGGCATGGCCAGCTCCATCTGGTGGGTCATTCTGTCGCTCACTTGGTTCCTGGCGGCGGGCATGAAGTGGGGCCACGAGGCCATTGAGGCCAACTCGCAGTATTTCCATCTGGCCGCGTGGGCCGTGCCAGCGGTCAAGACCATCACCATCCTGGCCATGGGCCAGGTGGATGGGGACCTGCTCAGCGGGGTGTGCTACGTGGGCCTGTCAAGCGTGGACGCCCTTCGGGGCTTTGTGCTGGCGCCTCTGTTCGTCTACCTCTTCATCGGCACGTCCTTCCTGCTGGCGGGCTTCGTGTCTCTCTTTAGAATTCGCACCATCATGAAGCACGACGGCACCAAAACAGAGAAGCTGGAGAAGCTCATGGTGCGCATCGGCGTCTTTAGTGTGCTTTACACCGTGCCAGCCACCATCGTGCTGGCCTGCTATTTCTATGAGCAGGCCTTCCGGGAGCACTGGGAGCGCACCTGGCTCCTGCAGACGTGCAAGAGCTACGCCGTACCCTGCCCGCCAGGCCACTTCCCGCCCATGAGCCCGGATTTCACCGTCTTCATGATCAAATATCTGATGACCATGATCGTGGGCATCACCACCGGCTTCTGGATCTGGTCGGGCAAGACCCTGCAGTCGTGGCGCCGCTTCTACCACAGACTCAGCCACAGCAGCAAAGGGGAGACTGCGGTATGAGCCCTGGCCCTTCCCCCACCCTTGCCTACCTACCCCTGGGAGGGGGTGAGGCGCGGTAGGGAAAGAACTGCGGGGGGCGGGGTGGGGAGAGTGTTTCCATAACTTGTCCACCTCCCCTGAAAAGTGACCTGGAAGCTAGAAGTTATTTGGAAGTGGGAAGAGATTTGGAAAGGAGACCTGATTGTAAAGGCGGTTTGGATGAAAAGATTCTGGCAAAGACTTGCAAGATGATGATGATGGTGATGGTGATGGTGATGGTGATGTTTAGAAAGGTAAAGAATGATGTTAACTGTGAAAGGTATGGACCCGCCTGGGCTCATCCAGAAGAGTGAGACCAGCAGAGACTGCTGTGAGTTCTTCCTGGCTCCGGGTTTGAGCTGGGGCTGTGAGCGATACGCCTGTGCAAGGCAAGTGGCCTGTCCTAACTCCTGTGGGGCCCGGGAGAAAGGTACAGCTCTGTCGGCAGCAGCGGCTTTGTTGGGAAGAGGGAGAACCCCTGCGGTGTCCTTGTCAAGATGTGGTCAAACCATAATCTCTTTTCACTGGGGCCAAACTGGAGCCCAGATGGGTTAATTTCCAGGGTCAGACATTACAGTCTTTCCTCCCCTGCCCCCTCCCGCCTGTTTTTCCTCCCCTGTTCCTTTCAAGTCTTGTAAAATAAGCATTTGGAAATCCTGGGAGGCCTGCCTGCTAGAATCCTAATGCGAGCATGCAAAAGAAATGACGATAACATTTCCAGATGAGGCCAAGGAACCCAGTAGTAGGTATTTCTGCTACTTTTTCATTTTCTGGAGAAGGCAGGAGGCCAAAAGAAGGGTGTTTTATTTGGTTTAATACCCTGAAAAGAAGTGATGACTTGTTGCTTTTCAAAACAGGAATGCATTTTCCCCCTTGTCTTTGTTGTAAGAGACAAAAGAGGAAACCAAAGTGTCTCCCTGTGGAAAGGCATAACTGGGAAGACAGCAACTTTTATAGGCAGAGCAGTGCAAAGCTGAGCTTCTCTTTGATTGTTAATTTGGTTGAGATAAACATTCCTTTTTAAGGAAAAGTGAAGGGCTCTGTGCGTCCATGTCCCATTCAGCCAGAGGTTCTGACTTGGATAAAGGAAATGCAAGGAGTTTTGTTGTTTGTTTTAAGCACATTTAATTCAGAACACATGATCCAACAGGCTGTGTTAAAATGTTTAAGGAAATCTGCCCACCCTCTTTTTTTCCCCTCCCCATAAACCTACATTTAGGTTTTCTACTTTCTCCTTCCAATTTGGATTCTTCAGGATAAAAGGAAAAACATACTGCCTTCAGCCTCATAATAAAGGAAAGTTAAATCTTAAAAAGGGTAAAAGAATCATTTTGCCTATTTTTTTTCTTGGTTCCATAATCTGTTTATAAAACATCATGTGTATGTTGACCCTGATTGGTTAGGTGAGGAGGTGATCTGCAGAAATGATAGTGAATGAAAAGGAAAGTTTGAACTATGGGCCCCATTTTTAAAGAAAGTCATTAAAAGAAGGTAAACTTCAAAGTGATTCTGGAGTTCTTTGAAATGTGCTGGAAGACTTAAATTTATTAATCTTAAATCATGTACTTTTTTTTTCTGTAACAGAACTCTGGTTCTTTTGCATAATGGTGTAAAGCTGAGCAGAAGATCATGGAAGCTAAACTTTACTCCACCTTTGACATTATCCTCCAATCTTGCAACACTATTCTGTTTCTCCAACAGTTTTTAAATGCCAATCAGAGGGTACTGTCAGGAAGTTACTTTGTATATGTAATGTTCAGATGAGTGGAGCTGCTTTTACATTAAATCTAAAGTTGATCTTGTGTTTCTTAAACCTTCAAAACTGTCTCACCTTTGAACTGCCACTACACAGGTTTTGGCATCTTTTGTGTTGTATCTCTTAAGTGCATGTGAAATTTGTAAAATAGAGACAAGTGCAGTATGTATATTTTGTAAATCTCCCATTTTTGTAAGAAAATATATATTGTATTTATACATTTTTACTTTGAATTTTTGTTTTGTTTTGTTTTGCCTTTAAAGGTCTACAATGAAGCCCCACTATCACATGTACAGATCACAAATAAATTTTTTTAAATACAAAGTGAATGTTTATTTCCTATTTTTGTGATATTAAACCAAAGAACAAAGCTTTGTGCTATGGAAAGAAGGAGGGAGGGATACCAAGGAGTGTATCCCCCATAGAGGAGGCTGGTGAATACTATTAAGGTCTTTTCCCCCTACCTTTTAAAATACAGACTATAATGAATGCCTCAACTGTCCTTTTTTATTCTTTTTTCTTTGTCCCTGCTTCTGTCTCCCATGTCACTCCACCATATACACCTCTAACCCTTTTCACATGAAGCTTTGAAGGACCTACTGAAGGTACAGAATATGCATCTCCTTTAGGGAAGTGTTGGCTGGTCTGTGTTTATTACCCTTAAGAGATGAAGTCCATCTTTGAGAGAGAACTAGATGGTATTTTTTGGTATTTTAAACTTTTCTGGTGGTGTTTCCTTGGGAAGAATTCAGTGACTTTTTTAGTGTTTGTTGTTATTTTAGCCAATTGATGTTTTTGTATTCTAATGCACCTTATCTAAATTGTTACTATTTAAATACTTTGGGTTCAAGTGTTAGGAAAAGTCAGTAGATGCTTCCAGATAAGAACAGAGGCCTCCCACAAAGCTCTTAGCTACAGGCTTCACTCTACCTTCTAGGTACACCCGAAACAGAGGTCGGGCAGCTCCCTGGGCTGGCAATGACTCAGCACTGGGGCAGGAATAGACTCGGCGCCTGACCCTGGGATGGCCTCAGAAGCCACCAGGCTATTCTTTCCTCTTAGAAGAAGCTAACTTTGGAATCAGATGAGACCGAGAAGCCCTCCTCTCCAGGCACTTTGATATTTAACAGCCCCTCAAGGAGAAAGATGGCAAAGGTGTATCCCCAATTCCAAGCCTTCCAAGAATGTTTTTTTTTTTTTTTCACTCACCTCTCTTTAATCCAGGTGCCAATTTCCTGGCTTTTTAAAATACAGTCAATTCCTTCTGTGGCTGTGGAGACCCTACAGCAGACTGGATGCTGCTGTTTCTCTTATCCCTCTTGGGCTGGAAGTTTCTGTAGTTCTAAAGCATAACAGAAACAGTTCTGTTTTTGTTTTAATTAACAGGCTCACACACATGCCTGGTGTGTTTTACAAACTCAGGGAATGAAAACCAGTGACAGTCTCTCCAGGAGGAGGAAGCCGCACATAGACACTCCCGGTGCAAAGCAGCCTCTCTTTTACGAGCCTCCTGGGTTTTGGACATCACAATGGGTGTGAGGTCATCCTAACCTGTGAAGATTTTGGCATTCAGGAAGGAGAAAAATAACAACTTCGAGTCTCTTAAGGTTTATCCAGTTTTTGCTCATAAAATGACACCCTTTAGGTTAAAGCATGCCTCTCTTCACACCAAGCTAATATGCCTGTTAAGAATGTTTGCTTTTAGAGTAGGTGGAAGGCTCCCAATGGGGTTTTTTTCTTGCAAATTAACTGCTGAAGGCACTTAGACCCTTCTGGGGGAGAGCTGTGTGACTGCTCTTAAGAACACATCCCCTTCCTCTCCTGGGCACTGCCTTGTCTTTCAGGGCTTTCTAAGATTGAAGAGTGTTGGTCTTTAGTAAGGGAACAAAGACGCCATGTGAATAAATTGCTACCTGCCTTTTGGTAAGCAAAGATAAAAGTGTTCGCTTTAATTCCTTTCACATTGTGATGCCTTCTTATGCCCTCAATTCTTACTTAAGAATTTTAGCAGCTCAGGGGTTTTTCTTAAGGAGGTGCATTTTAGCAGAAAATATGTGAGGGAGAGTGTTTGTGAAAGGGCATGTGTAGAGTTTAAGAAAAACACTGGCAGGAGTTTGGTGTTAATCCCCAGGTAAGGGGCAGAAACACTTGTGAAAATTTTCTGCAGTTTTTAAAACAAAACTAGTCTGCACAACAATCACACACCACACCTAATCTTTTTAAGTAGGTATGTGAGAAATCTTGGCAAGAAAAAAAAAATTCTCCTGTTAGCATCTTAACCATTAAAAAAGTGTCTTGAACCTAATCGATATAAAATAGCGATATTAGAAATTCTTTAAATAGGAACATAGTAGAGTAACAGCTGTAGGTTTGAGCCCTGTAATTATACTGGGAAAATCTCTTCTGACTGTCCCATCTTTAATTTCACTGAAAAGGCAGGTGGCTATTTATAGATGGTATATTTTTATATATGCATATGAACAGTGAATAACAGTCTGCAGGCTCCAGGAAATCCTAGAAGAGACCCAAAACGCTCCAATGTGGACTTAAATAAATAATTCATAGGTGTGTGTTCAATTTTGCTCTTACTTCCCCTTCAGTGCATCCAGCTGGTTTGCTAAAATTTGGTTCTTAAACTCTTACTGCTTAGTATGTGATTTTTCTTACATCTAAATCTGTATTCCTCACATTTCATACAAAGGTCAACTAGTTAAAAGAGTACCATTAAAATGTTAACTCTGGATAAACACACACAGTGCCTGCCCCTATTCCCTTTGGTTATTTTTGTTTTTGTTTTGTTTGTTTTTTGAAGATACAGTCTTTCAGAATTTTCTCATTTAGTATCATAGTGGTAGAAACAACTGCAAGTTTGACAATGGTAGTTTATTTATTATAAGTGTTCCAGTTCAACAAGCAACTGATCAAGTGGTCCTCAGAACAGAAGTTACTGGACAGACAACAGACAGAAGAATGACAAAGTCCACCCAGAGTAACTCTAGTCCTAATTCAGAGGAAAGAGAGCATCCCCAAAGAAAAAAATAAAAGATAACCGTCATGCTAGACAGAACCTGGCAAGGGTGTGGACAGAATCACAAATGCTATTTGGAATACTGACTTGGTGGTATTTGCCATTTTAAAAAGCACCTTTCACATTCATCATTTGACTGTATCCTCACAATTATTCCAACCCTGAAATGGAAGTTCAAATTCCTCATTTGAAAGATGAAGAAGCTGACTCAGGGTAGTGACACAAGGAGAAGAAATGAATCTCCTGTCCTCACACTGAACCCAGTTGACTTTCTTTAATCTGCCATCTGGCCTTCCACACAAGGTGAAATGAACCATCCAATCATAGAGAGCAGTATCCAGCAAGAATGCATTCCCAAGAAACCAGATAATGTGGTGCTTTTAGGTTGGTTCTAGTTCCACTGTCCTCAGCCGGTGAAGGTGACCTCTGAGACCAAGGCCTTCCTCCAACAGACAGAAGAATGACAAAGTCCACCCAGAGTAACTCTAGACCTAATTCAGAGTGAAATCCTCCTATGATTGCAAGCACAAGCACAGTATGAAGTGCTAAACTGGCTCATTAATTTGTGGATCATTCAGTTATTTCCAAATCCCTGGCTGATTGGTCCCCACCCCACCCCCAACCCTTGTGTTTTCCCTCCTTCAACTAACCAAGCCAATGTGTACTCTGGAGGAAAATGAACTTTAATTCTGGCTAATTCAAAAAGTGAGATCTCTATTGCATCCCTGTCTACTGAAGCCAAATTACAAGTGTAGAGACTACCTAGTTTCTTGATCTGGCTACTCTGCCATTCCCCACTCCTCTCTACCAGCAATTCCACCACCTGATAGTTCATCTTCCTCAAAATCCAATGATTCCATGGGATCTTCTTGGCTTATCTGCATGAACACAACCTTTGTCACAGCCTGCTTTAGCCATAGTCTCACTGATCTTGGAACTTCTGTAGCTGGGGATTTTGATACAATTGACAGAACAAAGGTTTTTGATTCTGATCAGTTATACTCAGTCGAGAACTTCAGCACTTCTCTAGGTCCCTGAAGCCTCTTTCAACAAAAGACTTCCAACAAGCAAAATAAAACTGGAGCTATTGTGAGGGGTTCAAGTGTGCTTAGGCTGGGCATCTGCTTCACTTTATAAGGGCCCTTTCAGTAGCTCAAGTCCACTTCTTTTGTTAGATACTTCCATTAATGCTCTCACCTGTAACCTCTTTAGGCTGCTCATTGCTGGCATCAGATTCAATCTCGAGTTCAAGAAGTGGTCTTGAGAGATAAGCATATCAGGAGCACTAAAGGGCATTCAGGAGGCAGTGACAAAGGGAAGAGGTGAGAAGAGAGAAAGTTCCACATAGTCCATGAATAAAGACAAGCTGTAAAAATGACTTTACCTAATCCAACCACCCACTCTTGGAAAATTAGATCCCCCAACTTAGGAGTGGCCTTGCAGATTCTAAGGTACCATTTAATCAAAGAGAAAAGCAAGTTGAGGAAAGTATGGTCAGACAGGGAGTGGGAAATTAAGTGCCAATAATGGAAGCATGTGATTTGTAACTTAGCACCAATTATGGGTTTTTTTTTTTTGTTTTGTTTTGTTTTTTTAATTTCTAAAGGCAAACAAATGGCATATAACATTTAGTTCCTGTTTCCAGGTCTGGAGGAGCTGGAAGGAGGGATGGGTGGCAGCTGGTCCCTGAAATGCTTTTTGCAGCAGATGTAGAGAACAAGACCCTGAGCTAAAATCATGAATTCCCTTCCGCTCCAACAGATGGTTTCTGGAGGACCCACCGTGTGTCACGTGCTATGCTGGCCCTGTGTTTAGCACAATGACTGCTGGGTCTTGTTATCCTGTGTCTCAGCCAGAGTGGCAACCAGCAAATAATGCACCCTCCTTTCCTCAGAGGCGGGTAGGGCAGAGTGGCTGGAAAACACCATGCTCTCTGTTTAAAAAACACTTTCTCCCCAGGGCCCTGAATACTAACAAATGGGTAAAAGTTTCTTGATTATATTCCAAAGATGGAGAAACTGGAGTTGAGGGGCTAAAAAGCAGCTCATTCATTGTCACAAGTAATCCCAGATGGTGAAGGAACCACCAGGTCTCCCAAATACTGAATCTGATCATCTTCTTTCCAGAGAAATGGTATTTAAAGAGGTGGTATGGCTGGAAGAAGACCTAAGAGGAGCTGCAGAGTGACAGAGGGTTGGACCACGTTATAAAAAGAAACACAATGGAACAAACACATTGCAAAGGGCAGTACACACTGGCTTTTGTACTTTATTCATAATGATGATCAGTATCTTTATAATTGCTGACATTTATTGAGCATTGATTATATGCTAAGCCCTAGATGCAATATGGTGTACTGGGTGAGATACCACACAAAGCTCTAACCATAGTATTTGGCATCTAACAAGTGATCAATAAATACCAACAATCATCCTCATCATTCATATAGCATCATTGTTATTAATATGTAATTGTCTCACTTATTTTTTACAACCCAAGGAGGTAGGGATAGTTGTCCTCCATTTGACGCATGAAACTCAGCCCTACAAGGTAAGCTGAGAGAGTGGCAACTTGGATCTAGTCTGTTCTTCTGATGACCAGGCCACAGATGTTTACTGACGTCTTACTGTCTTTCTGTTTTCTATTCTTTTTCATTTAATCCAAAATCATTCAAAAGGCAGGAAAATAATTTACATCAGCCCAGAAAAAAATTAGAAAGGGGATTTTCAGTGCTAATTCCCAAGAACTATTTATTTTGTTCTCAGGGAGAAGCAGGAGGCTCGTAAATGCTATTGAAAATCTGAAGGCTGAAGGCTCCCCATTTTGCCTGCATAAGTTTCTACATTGGGGTTTGAGGGACCAGTAGAAAGAATAAACTTGGGGAGATGCTTGGCAGACATTCCTGCCAACCCTTCAGGACTTGGTTAAGAGTTCCTGAGAGGCCTCTCCATGGCCATAGGCTCCTGCCTCTTTCAGCCCTGAAGGAGAGCATGTGCTCCGAAGGGTGGGACAGGGGCTCAGTGGGAAAGTTCAGGCTTCATGCTGACCAGGGCAGGCTGTCTCCCCACTGGTGAGTCGGTGACTGGGAACATGAGGAAAACAAACTCTAGTACAACGGAAACCCCCTTCTTCAAGGCCTATGTGGAAATGACAAAAAAATGTTCACATTATTATTGTCACACATATCAATTTTATCAGAATGAAATAATATGGGTAGTTGTCATTTAATAAGTGCTTACTCTTGTGTCAGTTCTGTGTTAAGTACTGATATTAACGCCTTTAATCCATACAACATGATGAGAGAGAAATTATCATTATTCTCACTTTACAGGTTCTCAATATGAACTTATGGAATCATACTGAGCATTAGAGTTGGACATGAGCTCAAGAAAG
Source organism: Marmota marmota marmota (assembly GCF_001458135.2). Classification (NCBI taxonomy): domain Eukaryota; kingdom Metazoa; phylum Chordata; class Mammalia; order Rodentia; family Sciuridae; genus Marmota; species Marmota marmota. The sequence goes on from NW_026000005.1 coordinate 21,559,843, forward strand.
CTGTTCAAACTGTGTACCTTAAAACTCTTTCATTATAGAAAGGGCAACTGAGGCACAGAAATCTGGGCCCAAAGGAGGGAGAACAAGCATTTTTGAGGTCTGCCTGCCATTGGAGGGCTCTTCAAGAGGAAGTCATTATGGAGAAACAGTGAAAACAATTTCAGGGAACCATGAATTCCTCCAGGAGGCATGAATTCAGAAGGCAACACAATTTTTTTATTGTTGTTATCCTTAACAATAATTTGAGGATAATATATAATAAAATAATAAAAACACATTGAAATAATTTCCTGACTTTCATCAATAACAAATAACAAAGTAGAATGCTGCCCTTTTTCCTGATGCTGAAACAGCATCTTGCACCCCTAGAACACAGCACTTCTCTCTCCTGCATCCATGTTTGGCAGAATGAAATCTGGGTTTCCAACAGAAGAATGGTCCAGTCATAAGGGACTTTGTGGCACAAGCCCATAAATGAAAACCCAAAAGGCTTTGACCAGCACAACTGTTCTACTAATCTGCTCATTGTTTTTCATTGTTGTTCTTGTTACTGGGTTTGAATCCAGGGGCACTATACTACTGAGTTCCATCACCAGTTTTGTTTTAATTTTTTTTTTTTTTTTTTTTTTACTATTTATTTTGAGACAGGGACTCTTTAAGTCTCTGAGGTTCTTGCTAAGTTGCTGAGGCTGGTCTTGAACTCACAAAGCTCCTGCCTTAGCCTCCTGAGTCACTGGGATTATAGGCATGCACCACCATGCCCAGTCTAATCTGCCAATTAAAAACTGATAGTGGTTAGATGTAATGAGGAGTTGGCATGTATTTTATAGTTTATCCAGGGTCTTGGTGAGCTCTAGATGCTTAGAAATTCTAGATTCTCACTGTAATTCAAAGTCATGGCATAAAAGAAACAAAAAGTTGTGGCTGCTGGTGGGGTACACACCTAGTATTTAAAATAAAAGTGTTCTGGGGGTGTAGTTCAAGTTGGACTTGGTTGACCTAAAGGTGGGCAGACTAAAGGAAGGAAAATCCAAATGTTAAGGTACGATCTTTTTAATTTTGTCTGTGATTAGAAGGCTTGCTTATTCCCCACCCACCCCCACCCACATTGAAACACCATAGTTACAACTGCATTTTTTATTGTTACCTTCTGGGTTTCATTCTATGAAGGTTGACGTGGATTTCAAATGAATGTCTTTTCGCATCTTTATACACCTTTACCACTCTGACACTGTTTAACTTTTAGCAGAGAAGAATCCATTGTAAGAATAACTTGTTGCCATTTTCATCACTATTTGCACTTACAAAAGTTAGTAAATAGTTCAGTTTCCTTGGGAAAGTCAATGCCATATTAATCAGCCACCAGCTCTCCTGGCTTCCAGCATGGCATGCATTTGCCAGTTCCTACAGCATTCTTCAAAAGCCAAATGGCTTGATAAAGTCAGAAGAACCTCAGAAAATACAAACAAATGTTTCAAACCAAACCAGCCTCTGAAGTCACAAAGAAGTTTCATTTTACTGTCAGCACAAGTGACTAACAAAAAGGGAAGCTAAAAATTAAAAACTTTGAGTTCTTTATCCAAAGTCTGCGTAAGGGAGCTCCCTCTACAAAAGCAAATTCTTACTTCATTGAAGGTGGGAATCTATTTTGCAGTAAGAGTTAAACAAAACAGCCAGGAAATTCAGTTAGTTTGTCTCTAATGAGAGGAAGGCAACATACAATTCCTCCATTCACCAAGTGGTTTTTGGTCCACAAGTCGTTCAAAATGTTTACTTCAGATCACCAAGTCCTTTTTCTGTGCAAACTACCTCTATTATATATTTATAACTTCTCTGTGTTTGTTTCTCAAGATTACTGAATGAGCAGTTGAAGTAGCACTAAGAAAAATGTAAATGCAATCTCTGCTGTCCAATCAGAAGGCTACTTCAATTGCCTTTCATTATTTTAAATTATAAAGCATGATTTCTGCTAGTCCAAACATCAGATCTGAAAAACTCTGCATGTGAATAGAAATCATCACCTAGTTCCAACCTTCAAGAGAGTTACTGCCTGCGTACAAATAGACATTATTGTATCTAACATTGTTAGTTCCGACTATTGATTTTTTAAAATGAAAGAATATATAGCTCAGGTATGTAGCCTTTTGCACAGGCTAGGACTTCAAGAGATGTTAGAATAGAATAAGATAGTTTCATTTTCCTTAGGAACACCTCTTTTAACCTGGAGATCTTTCTTACCTGTCACTCTTAACCAAGAAAAATAAAACGAAGATAGAATGTGTTTAAAAAGGAAAAAAAAAAAGGAGGAGAAGGAGGAGGAGAAAGGAAAGGAAAGATCAAAGAAAACTCAGGAAGGAGAGAAAAAAAGCAAACAGAAGATTCTCAACACAGCCCTGTTCCTGAGTCACTTACACATTTACTCAGTTGTCTTTGGCCAATTGATTGTTATTACTTTCATTCCCCATATTATAAGTGGTAATAGTTGTTGAGGGGTTTGAGGCACCTGGCACATAGGTGGTATCCCCTAAGCACGCTATATATCTTAACTCATTTGATTATCTTAACAATCCTCTGAGATTATACACTTGCCCTATTCCCCCCACCCCAACCCACCTTTTTGTTTTTTGGTACCAGGATTGAAAGTAGAGTTGCTTAACCACTGAGCCACATCTCCATCTATTTTCATATTTCATTTAGAGACAGGGTTTCACTGAGTTGCTTAGCACCTCACTTTTGCTGAGGCTGGCGTTGAACTTGCGATTCTTCTGCCTCAGCCCCCTGAGACATTGGGATTACAGGCCTGCACTACCATGCCACCATTTCATTTTAAAGATCTTTTGATTTCTGAAGTGCACAGCATCCCTCGTCCTACTTTCCCCCACCCAACCCTGACTACTAAATTGTTGCTATCCTTAGAATTGCCTGTTTCTTTGAAATACCACTAAAACTGTGGTTAGCTTCTTTTATGCTTCAAATACCTTTATTCCATGTCATGTTTTACTTGTTAGCAAGGAATTAGACCCTGCTTTTCCATGACCCATGTCTAATGACCTCACCCCATGTGACAGAGTGTCGCAGTAGGATTATGGCCACTGGTGGGGCTGAAGTGAGTTTGGATTTAATTCATCTCGTTATGTTCTTACATAGCAGGGCTGTTGAGGAGCCAAGTAAGCTCCCCACCCGGGCAAAGTGACTCCAGAAGGTCAGCATCCAGGTCCAGATGACTCACTGCATGTGCCCCCCAGTGCTCCCCCTGTGTTCAGGCTCCAAACTCTCCGTTGAAGGTGTGGGAGTTGAAAGATAATGACAAATTCCCTAAGGAGTTTGGGTATTACTTGGGGGGGTGGGGGGAATGCATTCATGGCTCTCAAAGTTTGAGGAAATATCTTTGGCTTCATTGTTGAGTTCATGGTGCTAAGATGGCCAAGGGACACAAGAATGTTCCATAGCAAACTAGCCTTCTCCACCCCACAAGCAGAGATGTCCCCTTTCCTCCAGGGACACCCTGGGTAAGAAAACAGGATGTTGAGATGCCTTCTGATCAGCACTGTGGGAAGAATAAGGGCAGCAGGCATCAGGTGCAGTCAGCATTGGAGTTCCTTCTAGGGCACTGGCCTCAGGGGAATGGCAAGTTTCAAGGAAAAAGGTGGCCCTGATCCTCAAGTTGTCAGGACTGGCTGGCTCACGGCTGTCTCCTGCAGCCATGCAGGTTTTGATGTTTAAAAGGCACCATGGACTGCCTAGACAAAGTGAATGGCTTGAGACCCAGCAGCTGATGCTATTTTACTCTGTGGGAGACTGCAATTTATCCTTGACTGTGTCCTCTCCCTCAATCAGCAAATCAACTTGAATTCTAGTTCTTCCCTACCACCTACATCTCTTGCACCTGCACCTCTTGCTTAGATCAATATAATGACCCCTAAATGCCCCACCCCACCCCACCCCCGCCTCATTTTGTTTCCTCCTCCAGTTTGTCCTGATCTGTGCCAGAGGGAACAATCCCAATTGCAACTTTGACAATGTCTCCATATTTAAAAACCTTAAATATGGTCCACAAGATCTGCCGTGATCTCTGCCTGGCTCCTGGTCTCATCTCCCACCCTTCCTGCTATACAGTGAGCACTCTGATGAGGTTGATCTGTTACAGGTGCCTATATACTCATATAAGCCACACGAATTCATTTTTTGAGGAAGGGGAGAATTTGTAGCTATTATGATTTTTGAAATATACACCTTTGATGGATATACCCCAGCTTTCTTGCTCCCTCCAGAAATGGGCAGGAACATGAGTCCAGTAAGAAATCAGAGTTAAGACCTGAACCTCTAATACTCCAGTATCACCCTAAGACAACTAAAGAAAGAGACACTACTTGACGAAAAAAAAAAAAAATCAAACAAGGTCATTAAGTACCATTAGTACTTGGAGAGCAGTGATTTTTCTTATATTTGATTTCAAGTGCCCAACACAATATCTAGAACATAGTATATTCTCAGTGTACTGGGGTGAATAATGTTCCTCCAAAATTCAAATCCTTTCTGGAACCTCAGAATGTGACCTTATTTGGATAATAATAATTTGAAATACAGGGGACCATTAATTCAATATGAATATTATCCTTAAAACAAGCAAAGAAACACAAAGAAGATGTCATGTGATGGTGACAGAATAAAGATTGGAGCCATGTATCTGTTTTCAAAGCAAAGAACACCCAGGATTGCCAGCAACCACTAGAATCTAGGAGAAGGTAAAGTAAGTCCCCCCCGCCACCACCCCAGAGCTTTTCAAAACAGCTGGTCCTGCTGACACCTTAATTTCAGACTTCCAGTGTCCAGAACTATTAGACCATAAATGTTCATTGTTTAAGCCACTATCTTTGTGGTCATTTGTTACAGCAACCCTAGGAAAGTAACACATTCACTGAATGACTGGCAGATAAATGAATAAAAGAATAAGTGAATATATCACCTATGAGAAATTATTTGGAGCCAAATAAAATATTAATACTCTTTTAAAATATCAGTTATAGATTGCCTATCCAAATCAATTCCTCCTACCCCATGACCTTCTAAATAGACTAAAGTGGAATCTGAATTTGAAACTCTAAATGCTTCAGGGAAGCTGTGAGTTTGCTGTAGACTGACTACAATACCTCACCAGTGCTGAAGAGAAGAAAACAAGAACCCAGAGGTTCTTGTAAGGCATCATAGATCCTTTAGAGAATCTGATGGAAACTATGGACTCAGTCCCCAGGAGAAAAAAAAAAATGAAAGCCTAGTCATATACACACAGTTTGTAGACAATTTATTCTACCTCCCACCCCTCAGAACCCACTGCCAACACTAAAAACTCCTGAATTAGAAGACAGAGGTAGAACATTTAGGGTTTTTCGCCTTGCCTCTGGACACACTGAAAACAGCAGAATTGTTTCTTCTTTAAATGGGAGGCCATGATGAACCAACCAGACTTAGAACAGGCTCCATGTGCCCCTGAGTGAAAGACCTCAAGAGAGCAACCTGGCCTAGAAACAGAAACCCAACTTCCAAATCCAGCTTTGCCACTTAATTATTTTGTTCTTTCTCTGCTCCTCACTGGCAGCCCCAGTCCAATGTGGATGCTTTTAGGGTCAGAGGACAGGTTAATGAGATAATGGTGGTAATGCACTTTGCCCCCAGGAAAGGGCTCCTATGTAAACACCAGATATTATTAGACATTATCAAACTCCAGCAATGACCCAGCCTCAGTGGTGAGTCCTCTTTCTTATCACTGTTTGGCCAAATTGGGTTCTTTGTCTGAGGCTCGGTGTGGGAGGTCTCCTGCAGGCTGGTGTTGGGGACTCCTATCACCTCCACCAGAGCAGTGCAAACAGACCATTTGACTACATTGGATGAAAGGCTCCCTTTGCTAACAGTCAGTCCCCAATCTCTTTGTGCATACATATTGTACCCTAATCTTCAGGGAATTCTTCCTTTACTGTGTGTAACTTCAACGTAAATTCAACTGTATGAACAGGAAAATAAATCTTATTTCATGTTTTGTGGTTGTGATTTCTTATTACTCTTTTGGAACTGACTACATAGGATTTCCCATTTCTTTCTGCTGTCGGAGGCTAATTTGAAAAGAGGAGAAAAACATGACACCAGTCTTAGGGACATTGGTTTCAGAACTTACAAAAAGAAAAACGTAATTTCTGCAACCAGTATATTGCAGCCAAACTGAAAGATTTCAAACTAATATTTTGACCCACCCTTCTCAAAACAAGGCAACAACAACAACAACAAAAAGTAATTGCTTGAATTCTATGGGAAATTATTTTTAAAAAATCTCATGATAGCTATTTTTTTCCATCATCAGAATTGACAAGGACATAGTGAGCTTGAGAGGAACCTAAAATATCAGCAATAATTCTCATCAACGTGAAGATGGAATAGAATCTTAACCCAGACACTTAAGAATCCCACTACAAAGGAAAAAGAATTTGCCTATAATTATCCACTCCTCATGCACATTGAGGGTCTCTGACACATGACACTAGCCAGTGCTGTTTGGTCAAACCAGTTTCACCAGATTTCACTGGTGATACTTTTCAACCAGAAGGATGAACTTTCATAGAAATTTTTGAATCCTGACCATATAGAATATGAGAATCTTCTCTCCCTTTCTTCCTTCCTTCCTTTCTTCCATAAAGCATATGTTGAGTAGCCACTAAGAACCAGGTACTGTGCTAAGTAAAGGTGAACAATGTACTTTCTATTACTCGTAAGATTACCTTTGAAACTATTTGGATTGCAGATTTCCATATTGTGGGTAAGCAGAGATATATGGGGGTAAGGAGGAGTGGAGAAAATTGCCTTCAATGTGTGAAAAGGGGAGAAGTGAGAGGAGAAAGATTGGTTAAGAGTGTTGCACCTGTAAGGTCCTATTTCAGACAAGTTCAAAGGCACCACCATGATCTAACTGCTAATATCCTTGCCACATTACTCTCTTTCCTTCTCTGTCCACTGGATCTAGCATGTAACAATTACACAGAATCACCTTGACTGACCCCCCCCAACCCTGACCTATGGTGTGCAATCTATGTGTTCATACCCAGATACTTGTATTTTTTTTTCAGAGTAGAAATTAGAAGTTTATTAAAGTACAGCAGAAAAGACTTCTCCCAAAGGAAGAAGGGGACCCAAGAGGTGGAATCCGTGGAAGTGTGGTTGTCTCCCCTTTTTATAGTTTTGGTGATGGAATGTAAGGGGAAGGCCCGAGGGGTGGGACACAGGTGGGCCAAACAAGTAATCTGGGCAGGAAGGACTTCATTATCACTTCTTGGGATGGGCTATCTCCAAATCTGTTGGGGCTGTTCCCTGGGTTCCATTAACATTTCTTTGGGGGTGGACTTTGGCCTAGGGCCTTTCCGGGACTTCATTAACATTCCATAAGTTGTCCTGGTTTCCCTGGAATCATTATCAGCATGGCCTCCATTTTAGATTTCACTCGATGATATGATATTAGACCCGATTTACCTAACTACACTGACTACCTAATTTTAAATCTGGCTTCATTCCCCCCTCTAATTTGGGAACGCCTTACTGCTGTAAGGAAAGGGGGCGAAGATCCTTCTGGCTTCTTCAGGCTGAAAAGGGACGGTGTGGGGCAAGCAGTTTGAAGTCCCCCTTTAAAAATCGGGTCTAGAGTGGTCCATGATAGAAGTCCGATTGAGAAGTAATAGGCTGGAGGGCCATTTGAGTGATGGGTGGTCTCGGTGTAGAATCTCGGTCTGGGACCTCCAATATGTTACCGCTGTTGACCAGTGACGAGTCCTCGCTTCCCCAGTGTTGAAGAATAACACCAAAGAAGCACGCCGAGGCAAGATCAGAGTAGAAATTAGAAGTTTATTAAAGGACAGAAGAAAAGACTTCTCCCGGAGGAAGAAGGGGACCCAAGAGGTGGAATCCCCTTGTATTTTTATCACAGGCTAAATTACAAAGTTGGGCTATTCTCTTAAATAAGTCCCTCTGAATGATATGTTCTTGGAGCATGCCTTTTCAAAATGGAGTAAGGTTGAATGAAAAAGAACCCCAGCAAGTTTTGAAAAAATATGTACATTGAAGTTATTCAAATACATATTTAACATTTACTAAAAATAGCTCTGATTGCAGGAGAAAATTAATTAAAGTAGACAAAAAGCTTCTAATCAGATTTATTCTATCTGATCGTATAATTAAAACTGGCTTTTAGGCCATCCTAACAAGTTTATTTGAAAAGGAAGAAAGATCACTGTTTATTGGAATGGCAATAATTTGGGTTTCTTTAATTGACTCCTGGTGTGAATACGTTGATGCCTGCTGTTCTCTAAGAGGCAGCGTGGAAAGTTTCCAGGAAAAGTTCACATTCCAGGGGCAGCTTTGGAATCTACTTTCCATTGCAACCCAAGTCAGCCTGCCGTTGGGGCTTGAGTTTGTACCAACAAAATGCCAGCTTTCAAAGTAGCTTCCCCAGGCAGTAGTCACTGCAGCTGTGCCAGGGGCCGGGGAAGGAGCCTGGCATTGAGTTGGCCCACCAAGACACTGGAAGGCATTTCCCAAATCCTACCTTCCCTATGTCCAAAGCACTAAAAGCACCAGAGGCTGTGGCTCCAGAGCCCACAGTGATGACTGAGGAATGGCATTAACATTCTGATACTAAGTCTGCCCAAGCAGAGCTGCAAAGGAAGGGAGGAGGGGAGCACTAGATATTTTTCCTCCCAAGGCTCCCAAACTCCCCAAAGCAGCGTTGCCAGTTGCCCGCTGAACATGAGTACATTCCACAGGAATTTAATAAGGTGCAAAATAAAAATAATCTATAACTCACTTGAAAGCAAAGGTGCATTTGAAGTCCCTCACTATTCTAAGCTCTGGTAAATTGACATATTTTTTTTTAAAGGGAATTTTAGGTGAGAAGAAAGGTAGAGACTAGGGGTCCTGAAAGAAGAAGTAGGGATTTCAAAGCCTGGTTTGATCCTGAAGGCCTAACAGATGACCACCTCTCTCTATATATAATCATGACAGCTACCATTTGTTCAGCACATCTGTGGCACATGTTACCTGTGTTAATCTTCAGGACGAATTGGCAAGTTTGATGGTGTTATTTCAATTTTACAAATAGGAAAATGAGGTTCAAAGATATTAAATAACCAGTGTAGGATCATATGTTAAAATTTAGCCAGTATTTGAGCCTAACTCTGTCTGACTCCAAAATCCAAGTCTGTCCTCAGCTGTTCCAGAGTACCTGGCTGCACGCTGTCTGCTGTCCCCATGGATTGGTCAGGTGGGGACAGCGGTGGCAGCCAGTTGTCCTGCACATGAAGTCATAGGATGTGTTGTTCTCTGACCAGTTCTCTATTTCCTACACCTCTCTTTAAGAGGGATCATGCATTTATATCCCAGTTTCCTTTTCTTTTCCTCCCTATTTTGTTTTTATCTTCCTAGAAAACGGAGGGCCGTTGGCCAGAGCCGCCACAAAGGAAGACATCCTCATTTCTCCACCCTGCCCACATGCTTACTTGAGGCAAAGGACACGCTGAATCAGGCTGAGTCAGGACAGGTGAGGAGTTTTCCCCTCCTCCCCTTGCTCTCTTCCTGCCAAACATCCTCCAGAAAACACCCGCCCCCCCACACACGTGGGTATATCCATCAGGAGAAGATGGGACACAGTCAGTGGTCTGCACCACCTTTATAAAGCACAGATTCCATCAAATCACTCTGCAGCTTCAAACCTCCAGTGGTCTTCCATCACAAACCCTGATGCTGCCTCTCCAGAGGTCACCTTGCTATGGTTTGGGTGTGGTTTTTCCCATAAAGTTTCAGGTGTTAGAAGCCTGGTCTCCAGTGTGGTAATGTTAGAGGTGCTAGGACCTTTAAGAGGTGTCCTATTAAGAGTCATTAGGTTCCTGGAGTAGTTTTCCTGGGACTGGGGACCCTAGTGAGTTCTTAAGATAGGCTGTATTAAAAGGGCAAGCCTGGCTCCTCCCCAGTTGCTCTCTGGCTTCCTGTCTTGCCATGTGATCTGTCCTGCTCACACATGCTCCTGCCATTGTGATGCCGTCTGCCACAAGGTCCTTGCCAGATTCAGCACCATGCTATTGGGACTTTCTGCCTTTAAAACTGCAAGCTAAAAAAAAAAAAAAATCTCTTTTCTTTACAAGGTACCCAGCCTCAGTATTTCATTACAGTAAAGGAAAATGAGCTAATATGTACCCAGGCCTCATCTCTCACCACCCTCCTTCTTGTCTACTGTCCCCCTGCCATACTGGCATCTGTCAGGGGTCAGATGCACCAAGCACTTTCACCTCTGCCTGGGAATGCTGTTCCCACTCACTCCCTGCCGTTAGCCCTGCAGGCTCCTTCTCTCTGTGTCTTAACCACCCCACCTCCATTATTCACCTTCTAAGTTCCAAATTCCATTGTTTTTTGGAATGTATGGCAACTTGTAATTGTATATTTTTTGATACTTTTTCATTGTCTCTCACCCCATCTAAGCTCCTCGTATGGAGACTAGTACATAACTACATGTTCAAAAACTATTTGTTAGAAGCACTAGCTCCAAAAAACATTTTTTGATTGTTGTTATTGTTGTTGTTTGTTTTGTTTTGTTTTTTCTTGACAGAATGTTTATAACAACCAATACTAATTTATTCAACATATTCTTTCAAGGAGAACTGGAAGATGCTGCTTCCTACAGAAATGCCAATATAAAATTAAAAAAAAAAAAAACCTCATGATTTGTGAAGTGAAGAACTCACTCCTAGAAATATCCTTGTCTGTAACCAAGCGTCATCATGTAGTACTTTAATTACCTTTAGTTCATATGTCTGCTATGGACTCGGAGCTCTCTGAGAGGGCTGGGTCTCGGTTGTATCTCCTATTCAAATTGTAGTACCCACATACCAGTTGTTCAATACAAGTTTGACTTTTTTGGTTGTTTTCTTTTTGTTTTACAGGGCTGGGGTTGGAACCCAAGGCCTGGTGCATGCTAGGTAGCATTCTACCACTGAACTACACCTCTAACTGTTACCGCTATTGACCGGTGACGAGTCCTGGCTTCCCCAGTGTTGAAGAATAACACCAGAGAAGCACGCCGAGGCAAGGTCAGAGTGGAAAATTAGAAGTTTATTAAAGGACAGCAGAAAAGACTTCTCCAGGAGGAAGAAGGGGACCCAAGAGATGGAATCCATGGAAGTGCGGTTGTCTCTCCATTTTATAGTTTTCGGTGATGGAATATAGGTGGGAAGGCCTGAAGGGTTGGGACACAGATGGGCCAAAGAAGTAATCTGGGCACTTCTGAATCAACATCTTCAAGTTTGCTGTTCATTAACACTTCTTTGGGATGAGCTATCTTCAAATCTGCTGGGGCTGTTCATTAACATTCCGAGAGTTGCTCAACTTTTCTGGGAATTCATTCTCAACATGGCCTCCATTTTAGATCTTACTCGATATTATTAGACCCGATTTACCTAACTACACTGACTACCTAACTTTAAATCTGGCTTCACAACCCTTAACACATTCTTATTAGGAAGAAAAGGTGGTGGGGGGCGGGTTTTAAGTGAGAAGGCAGCACTAATCACAAAGAAATGCCCTATAGATTCTTTACAGAGTGACAGTGCATTGAATCATAGGATCCTTGAGTTGGAAGTGACCTTCACTTTTCTAATCTACAGTAAGAGTTGAAATTTCAGTGCAGAGAGACTAAGTGGCACATAGCTACATTGAAGATATAAGCAAGAATCCAGGTTTCCTACTCTAAAATTGATGTTCTTTCACCTGTGCCATGCAGATTTCTTCTGGTCAGAGAAATAACAGACACCTGAAAGTATAGCCCAGCAACTCTGATAATTTGGGACAGGTGGGAGAGGACACTTAGTAATTTTGAGGTTGCAGACCTTAATAGAGCTGAAGCTTCTCACTGAAACTCTGAAAATCTACACAGATCAAACCCAAGAGCTGCATGCCCTGACCAGAGTTCATCCCCTTCCAATCTCCTCCTGAGGGACTGTCAGAGGAATGAGAACTGGGAGTTTGTGCACTGCTGAGAAGATGTGGCATTGCAAAACATATTCTATGTAGTATAAATGTAATGTTGTCCTCTCAGTGACTCACCTCCTTTCTCCCCCATACAAAATGCACACAATGGCCATGAGCCCTTCATGTTGGTGTAACATGGACCAATATCATGGTCTCTTCCTCCAACCAATTCCCTTGACCATATTTGATTCACGTCAGGGTGAGCAGCTAACCCAAGCTGGGCCAAGGTGAGCTTTCTCTTGGGAATTAGGACTAGAATTGAAAAGAAATTAACCTTTCTTTAGGTCCCTGGGCTGTAGGATGTTATGTCCAGGTGTATGTCCAGGTTCTAATAATGGCTGTCTTATGGACCTGAGACATGAGAAGCTGCAGTAGCTTTCTAATACCTCTTAGGTCCCTGATTCTGCTGCTCCTGAGATATAACTCAAGCTAACCCTTTTTGTTCAATCTAGTTGGCACTGAATTTCTGCCATAAATGCTTCCTTTCTTTTTTTTTAATGGTTTTTTAAAAATGCTTTTTAGAAATAATTAAAATAATAAGGAAAAATTATGATGTTTTTCTAATTGTTCCCCTGGCCTGCTTCCTTTTCTCAGTGGGAATTCCCTATGTGCACTTCTCACTACTTAAAATGTTTTTTACCCTAGAATGTCCTATGGTATCAACTTCTAAAAATAGTGATGATTGAGAAGGCATTGGTAAATTATAAAGCAAATGAAACACTAGATTGGGAATGTTCCATGGATACCTACCTGGTCCACCACAAGAACTGTGTCCTATAATAAGCAAATACTAAGACAAGATTAAGTGTGCATGAAATTTATTGGGGGAAAACACCTGTGAGAGAAAACAGGGAAGGAACCAGGAGAACCATCAGACAAGGAACAGGTCTATTCATACGAAGGAGAGAGAGAAGAAAAGGTTAGATGGAAGTGTCTAGACTGCTGTGCAGTTCTAAGGAAGATCCACAAAACCATTTAGAGCCCCTGAGACAAACTCACCCATCAGAGGACTCCCAGGACCAAGCATGCCTCTGTTATACTGAGTCATATAAGCACAGCATCTAGGGCCTTCAGTCACTTATGCTCCTTGTATTTGGAGAGTTGAGAAGTGCTTTTTTGTAGTTATTATGGACTGCCTCTTCCCTTCACATGGCCCCATTCAAGAAGTATTTTTTCAACATCCACTTGAAGTTCACATGCTCTGCCATCTTATTCTCAGACTCATTTGTTCTGCTGGAGGTAGAGTTAGTTGAGACAGAGTTGTTATTGTGTACCCCATGGAAGAACTGAGCAATAAGTGAAACAAATGTTTATAGCTGAAGGTATAACTATACTTTCATGTCTTCTAGTAAAACAACAACCAACCGCTTCAAAGGACACAAGAAGATTGCCAGTCTACACAATGGGCACCATAATTACACAAACGAAAACCAACAGATATCTCAGAAGAAATAGAATTTTTAAAGTTAAGGGAGTTTGGTGTGATCCACTCATTTATTGCAAAGTCACCCTTAGAAACCAAGTAGCTTTCAAAAGAAGCTCTTTACCTTCTAGAAACGAAAAATCTAAGGGAAGAATAAAACTGAGTTTAACCAAACAGGAAATACAAATAAAATCCTGGTATTCCAACATATGACTGATCATTAGACTGCCTAACCAACATTTGATAAGGACTTCCAGATCACTCACCCAGGGGATGAAAGCAGAGAATTCCCCTGATGCTATGCACCACTGCCAATGGTCATAAAAGACTCCAAGAATCCATACACTGAAATTGAAGTGTTTTATTCTCAAACACTGAATGAAGTGCTAACAAAGAATATATAGATAAATATATTTTTATCACTCATGTTTACTGTAGTGGTTTTTTCCCATTAAATCAGTAGTGTACTTAAATTACATGGCATCTTGGATTTGAGGAACTAGGGTTAATATAATAGTAAGTTGAGAGAAATTAGGAAAACTACCCCATTCACAATAGCCTAAAAAAAAAAAAAAAAAGACTTGGGACTCAATCTAACAAAAAAGGTGAAATATCTGTAAGATGCAAACTACAGAACACTAAAAAAAGAAATTGAAGAAGACCTTAGAAGATAGAAAGATCTCTCATGTTCTTATGTTCTTGGATAGGCAGAATTAATGTTGTCAAAATGCAATACTACTAAAAGCGCTATTCAGACTTAATGCAATTCCTATTAAAATTCCAATAACATTCTTCATAGAAATAGAAAAAGCAGGGCTGGGGTTGTGGCTCAGCGGTAGAGGCTCCCCTAGCACATGCGAGGGCCTGGGTTCAATCCTCAGAACCACGTAAAAATAAATAAATAAAATAAAGGTATTGTGTCCAACTACAACTAAAAAATAAATATTTTAAAAAATATAAAAAGTAGTCATGAGTTTCTTTTGGAAAAATAAGAGGCCCAGAATAGCCAAAGCAATCCTTAGTGACAAAAGTGAAGCAGGAGACATCACAATACCAGACCTTAAATTATATTATAGAGCTATAGTAACAAAAACAGCATGGTTTGAGCACGAAACTCAACTCAAAGTGGATCAAAGACCTAGACATCAGACCAAAGACCTTGCACTTACTAGAAAAAATGTTGGCTCAACTCTTTACCATGTAGGCTTAGGAACTAACTTCCTCAACTCCTAAAGCACAAGAAGTAAAGTCAAGAATCAATAAATGGGATGGAATCAAACTAAAAAGCTTCTTCACAGCAAAGAATCAACCAAGAATGTGAAGAGAGAGTGTACAGAATGGGAAAAAAATCTGCTACCTGCACCTCAGATAGAGCATTAATCTCTAGGATATATAAAGAACTCAAAAAACTTAACACAAAAACATTAAATAACTCAATCAATAAATGGGTAAAGGGACTGAACAGGCACTTTACAGAAGAAGAAATACAAATGGTCAGCAAATATATAAAAAAAATGTTCAACATTTCTAGCAACAAGAGAAATGCAAATTAAAACTATACTGAGATTCCATCTCACTCCAGTCAGAATGTCAATTTTCAAGAATACAAGGGACAATAAATGTTGGTGAGGATGTGGGGGAAAAGGTATACTCATAAACTGCTAGTGGGACTGCAAACTGGTACAACCACTGTGGAAAGCAGTATGGAGATTCCTCAGAAAATTTGGAATAGACCTACCATTTGACCCAGTTATCCCACTCCTGAGTATATACCCAAAGGACATAAAATCAGCATACTACAGTGACATAGCCACATCAATGTTTATAGCAGCTCAATTTACAATAGCTAAGTTATGGAACCAACCCAGTTGCCCTTCAACAGATGAATCCATAAAGAAACTGAGGTATATATACCCAATGGAATATTACTCAGCCATAAAGAGAAATGAAATTATGGCATTTTCTCGTAAATAAATGGAACTGGAGAGTATCATGCTAAATGAAATAAGCCAATCCCCCAAAACCAAAGGCCAAATGTTTTCTCTGATATGCGGATACTAACACACAATAAGGGTGTGGGGAGGAAAGAATGGAAATTCACTGGATTAGACAAAGGGGAATGAGGCAGAGGAGGGGGGATGGGAATAGGAAAACAATAGAATGAATTGGACATAATTTTCCTGAATTCATATATGAATACATGACCATTGAAACTCCACATCATATACAACCACAAGAATGGGATCCTGATTAGAATAAGTTATACTCCATGTATGTATAATATGTCAAAATACACTCTACTAAAAAGAACAACGTTGTATCTAAATGTTGTATTTAAAAAGAACAACCACAACAACAAAAACAATAAGTTGGGCTTTTTGCCTCTACTGTAGACATGGCACCTGTGAAAAAGCTAGTGGTGAAGGGAGTCAAAAACAAGAAGCAGGTTCCAAAGTTCACCCTTGACTGTACCCACCTTGCAGAAGATGAAATCATGGATGCTGCCAATTTTGAGTGGGGTGAACCAACGTGAAAATAGCTTGCCTCCTTCCTCAACTCTACTTGTTGCTTTTCATTTTATTTATTTCCTGGACAAAAGGAGAAAACACAAAGAAATTCTGAATGCATTTGAGAATTCCTCCTATGAGAATATTCTCCAAGAGAGAATCCAGGGAAGCAAAAAGCCAGGAATCTTGGTGAAGGGGTTGTGACCATCCAGAGGAGCAAAAGTGAGATTGCTGAAACTATCCAAGGTGTCTTTTTCTACAAAGTACTTGAAATATTTCACCAAAAAATATTTGAAGAATAATCTCCATGATTGGTGTGTGTAGCTGTCAAAGGCAGAGAGAGTTACGAATTACATTACTTCTAGATTAAACAGAATGAAGAAGAGGAGAACGATGAGGATTCAAACTTGTTTATCTGGAATATTTTGTATGAGTTCTTGAATAAAACTTGGGCACCAGTTGTATCTCTGCAATATGGATCAAACAGAAAATTGGAAATCATAGTAAATAGACTTCACGGGGACTGCCACTCTGTATTTGTAATTAGATTTTTGTTTGTTTCTGCTTAGAAATTTCAGGTCTCACAGTAGTGACCAAAGAAGGAGGAGAAGGCTACTTACTAGGAAGGCACTAAGGAAGATAGCTGAGGGTGTGAAAATGCAAGCTTCACTCAGTCTATATTTTATCTTTAAAAGTGTGACAATTGTATCTGGTGCTTTCCTCCAAGGAAGATTGAGGAACACAGCATGGGGTTCCTCATGCATTAAAAGCAAAACAGGTGATTTTGTTCTGAGATTCTCCTGTGGGGAAATGGCAGTGTCAATAAAAGGCAGATCTCTAGGTTTTGTCTTTGTTTTTAAATTATAAGAGAAAAACATAAGTTGGAATACTTATTTAACTTTTGACATTGAATGATGTTGGAAGGAATTGTTAAGAATGATTAAATCCACACCCTATAATGAGAGTTCTGTATAGTTTACAACATTGAGCTGGCAAAACTCAGTTGATGTATCCCTGTTCCCTCTCCTTTCCTTGACTATGAAAAACATTACTCATCATCCATGGAGATTTTTTTTTCAGTTGTAAATGGACATAATGCCTTTATTTTTTTTATTTTTATGTGGAGCTGAGGATCGAACCCAGTGCCTCACACAAACTAGGCAAGCAGTCTACCACTGAGCCACAACTCCAGCCCCCCATGGAGATCTTTTGAACTAGGCCAGAACTCTGCAGAATTATTCTCAATCAAGTATTCTAAGCAGCCACTCCCAAGTGATTGAATTTGGTATATACCAGGAAATTAGCTTGCCATCCCTATGCTATGTGTGGAATTTAACTCCACAGAATATGCCATGTGTTCTATCACCAATCACCCCTTTCACCACCTGAAAGAATTGGTGAAAACTCACAAGAGTGTGACTGAAGTAACACTTTGGAAATCAACTTAGAATCTTCTTGCAGGTTCTAGAACTTCTAGACTCAGTGTCATGCATTGCTTTGGGTACCCCACCTTGTTATTTATCACAAAAAGTTCTGTCTTGATTATATATTTACTCTATATTTATACATTAAGTACCACCCATCTTTCAACTGATGTACTCAAAAGATTTTTCTTCCTTAAAATATGTCCTATGAATGCTTGATGTCTGTTCTACTAACTAAAGAAAACGCCTGTGTGGCATTTCATGAAGTTTAACACTCTAACCGAACACCTGGGTCTTTATTCCATGTGGTTTGTTGTTATTTGTATTGGGGATTGAAGCCAGGGGCTCTTTTCCACTAACTACATCCCCTGTACTTTTTCTTTTTCTTTTTTTTTTTTTTTTTGTTGTTTGTTTGTTTGTTTTTAAGACAGGGTCTCACTAAGTTGCTCATTTGCTAAATTGTTGAGACTGGCCTTGAACTTGTGATCCTCCTGCCTCTCAGCCTCTCAAGTAGTTGGTATCACAGGTGTGCACCACCACACCCAGGTTCTTAGCATTGGCTGAACATTCACCTGGGGCTGAGGTGAATAACCAGTGCCCAGGCCCATCACCAGAACAACTTCATCAGCTTCTACAGGGGTGGGACTCATATCCTTCATTTCTCCTAGTACTTGTCATGGTAGGTACTATTATTCCCATTTTCCAGACAAGGAAACTGAGGCTCAAAAGGGTTAAGAATTTGCCCACTGCACATCTAATAAGGAACAGAAAAGTTCCAGTTCCCAAGTAACTTTCAAACCTATGTTGTTTTTGTTAAATGCCCTCCATAATACATTTAAAAACAGTGACATACATAACACTAATCTGAAAACCTCACCCTCCTCATCCACATGTAGACCAGGGATCAGACCACAGAGCCATTCACCCACATGCAGCAGCAGGAAAGCCCCTCTTCTCGCTTCCACACCTCAGCTTTCACCCTATCTCTGAACTGTCACTCTCTCCACATCTCCACCCCATGACCAAGATGACTTTTTCTCTCTAGGAACCAGGTCAGAGCAGCACATCCACTAGAGCCGGTTGGCCAGACCAATCGGCAATCTCTTCTATAATTGTGACTGTGAGTTGTGAACGTTTTTATTTCCTAAATGCTTGGATTTAAGTAATATCAATGTGTTAGATCAAATATGATATTTTTAAAAAGACAATGAATTAAACAGATTGACAGGGGTGAACCAACGTGAAAATAGCTTGCCTCCTTCCTCAACTCTACTTGTTGCTTTTCATTTTATTTATTCCCTGGACAAAAGGAGAAAACACAAAGAAATTCTGAATGCATCTGAGAATTCCTCCTATGAATTTCCATCTTTACTAATTAGAGAATCTCCTCAACTTTTCTTTTCTCCAACCACTGCATGAAGAGCTACTTTTTACTGCTATTCTTAGCAAATCTGGAGCTAAGGGGAGGGTGGAACAGCCGCCCAACTCCTCAGGTTTTGAGAAAGGCAGACTTCCCTCCCCAGCTTGCTGCCTGGCGGGCGCAAGCCTTCCACAATATGGATTTCGTTGTCTGAACTCTCAGCTCTGCCACACCCCTTGTCAGAGCAGAGCGCCGCAGTTATATCACAGATCAGCCGGGGAAACAGCTAGTCATGAATCACAGGGACTCGTGGATCTCTGCCGAACAAAGAACTCCAGCTCTGGGAAACTTTCTGGCCCAGTCTTTCCCTCTGCCCCAGTGGAAAAGCAGGTAGTTTCCAACTAGTCCTGTCGAAAACCAGCGCAAGGCAGGTGTAGCAAAGCCCTGTCAAGGGCTTTCTTTATCTTCTCACATCCACAAATGCTGTTTTTGTTTTGTTTTGTTTTGTTTTTTATACCAGCTGCATCCTAAACACTAAGTAAAGATGGTGATTAGTAGTGGTGGTGGGCGTCTCAGTAGGAGCTTTCTTAAGAAGAAAGGGTTTTGAATGAGCCAATGAAAGCTGTTGCCAGGGAACCAGATGCCATGAACAGGCCACTCCAGCAGCGTAAGAATACAAGCCACAGAAGCCAGGAGTGTGGACTGAGCACTACGTGCACTTGGCAGCTGATCCTACAAGGCCTGTTAACCCTTTGTGCACCAGACTATGGTTCAAGAAAAGGATGATCGTAGAATCCAAAGAGCCGAGCCACTCTGCTGCCAGTACTTCCCTTTAGTATGACCCTTTCAAAGAAAGATGTTTTCCCGGCTGGACTCCCCGGACCAGTTAGTAGAGGTGGGCATGAGTGAGTGCTGTCTAGGAACCCAAGGCCCTGCAAAGGGCAGGGCTCATGGTTGATCACATTTTTTTTTTAATTTATTTTTTAATTTTAGGTGGACACAATATCTTTATTTTATTTTTATGTGGTGCTGAGGATCGAACTCAGAGCCTGATGCATGCTAGGGGAGCACTCTACCACTGAGCCACAACCCCAGTCCACCCCTCTCCATCACATTTTTTTATGACACTAATGATTGCTCTCAACTTGTGCTCCAGTTCTATCTGCCCTATTGTCCACTGGAGGAGGGACTCTGCTTCCCCAGTTGGGTCTGCTCTTCAAAAGCAGCTTCTCTTCTCCCTGAACTCTCTGCTTACAGAGCCTCTTGGGGCCAGCAGAGGTTGGCAGCCTATACCCTGTTTTAAGATTGTTGCTGGGAGGAGCACGGGCACAGGCTGGCTTTCTGGGAAGATGAGAGAACAACCAAAGCCCCTTTGGCGGGGCCTCCTGACCTGCCTGCCTCCACTCATCCTGATTCTTCCTTTCCCTTTCAGAGGATCCTCAATCCACGTATCCACTCCAGGGCTCCCTCCTACCTGGCTGGTCAATCTCCACAGGGGGACTTGCAAACTAACTCAATGCTCAGGAGGACCTGAGCGCTTTCCTGAAGGAAACTACCCAGGTTGAATTGCAGGCAGTGAGGGGCCCGATGGGCCAGGGGCTCCTAGCTTCATAGTATGAACTCTAGCCATGTGGGGCTGGAGGGGAAGGTTCTCCAAGCCCCTGACTTCTTCCTCAGATCAGACCCAGCTGCTGGCCATCCCTCTTTTCGTGCCCAGATTAGGAACTCATTCTGAACATCAAAATATCACTAATGTGGGCAAAGAGTGAAAAGAGAATTTTCATACACCTTGGGGTATGCAACTGCTATATTCCTGGGAAAATTCATGTTTTGTACACCAAATTAATATCTATGTAAAACAATTAGCATGCAGGACACAATTTTCACTCTGTGATCGAAAATACAGAAATTATTCTCATTGTAGAGTTTAAACACTGAACAGGAAGCCAGCTGAGAGACGAGTCCATGACCTGTCCTCTACATACTACAAGGAGATGACTTTCAGAGCATCAGTTTGCACAGAAAAAAAAAAAACTTACAATTGTTCACTTATAATGCGGAGAGAGTGTATGTATATTCTGGATTATGACATGAAGTTATTTCTTAATGTTTTCTATTTATTGAGTCCATACTCTGTGACAAAAACTACACTGAAATCATTGCATCTGTTAATTCCATAAACATCACTGTAATAATTGTCAATGAAAATCAAAAGAAAAACTTACCCATGGTTAAACCAATGACAGATAAAACTATCTTCTCATTCTAACACCCAATGGTTCTAAAGTTTCGATGGTCTCAGTGAGTGGCCACCGCTCGGAGAGTCTCCCCTTAGAGTTAAACTCATCTTCACTCTTGTCACCCTCCCTAGGTCTGTTCCTATGAAGGTTTGTTACTTTTGCCCCAGTGACTCTAGCAGATGTCCAGATGGTGATTGATTTCTCCCCATGTTCCAAAAGAACCAAGAACGTGTGATTTTTATTTCTTCTACAAACTTACTATCTCCCCACCATAAATTTAAGAGCTTGCAATTACTATGAGTATTCCTACTAATAAAACGAAGCCCAGAGCAAAGGCACAACTAAATATTTTAGATTCTCAAAGCAAACCCTTCAGAAATATCTAAAATAAATAGAACTCCAGTGCCCTCCCCATGAACTAGCCTGACCATGTGGCGGTAATTTATACCTAAGGAGAGGAAGGAAGCAGGGAGCCAAGGCAGACACTTTCCCCTTTACTATGATTCTAGTGTTCTTTATTGCATTTTTGTTATTCATTTCTTTTTTTAAATTTACTCTGATTTGTTATACATGATGGCAAAATGCAATTCATTTCATATTACACATATAGAGCACAATTTTTCAAGACACTGATTGTACACAAAGCATTTTCACACCACTCGTGTCTTATACATGTACTTAGGGTAATGGTTTATTTTTGTTTATTTGTTTGTTTTTTGGGTTTTTTTTGTAGTGCTGGGGATTGAACCCAGGGCCTTGTGCATGCAAGGTAAGCACTCTACCAACTGAGCTATGTCCCCAGCCCCTACTTAAGGTAATGATGTCTAACTCATTCCACCATCATTCCTACCCCATTGGCACCTCCTTTTCCCTCCCTCCCCTTTTTCCTATCTAAAGTTCCTCCATTTCTCCCATGTTCCCCGCTAGATCGCCATTATGAGTCAGCCTCCTCATATCAAAGAAAACATTCGGCCTTCGGTTTTTTGGGTCTGGTTTGCTTCACTTAGCATTATATTCTTCAACTTCATCCATTTACCTGCAAATGCCATGATTTTATTCTTTTTAAATGCTGAGTAATGTTCCATTGTGTATATATACCAAAGTTTCCCTATCCATTCATCTACTGAAGGGCATCTAGGTTGGTTTCACAATTTAGCTAGTGTGAATTGTGCTGCTATAAACATTGATGTGGCTGTGTCCCTGTAGTATGCTGTTTTTAAGTCCTTTGGGTTTATTTCCTTTTGCATTTTCTTTTTTTCTGATCTGACCTGGACCACATGAGAAATTAGCCCAGCTCTGGACAAGTCAAGTACTCATCCTTGGCAAGCCTGTGCCCTTTCCACCAAGTTAGGAGGGTTGCATCTTCTATGGTGAGTTTGTTGGTGCCCTTTCAGCCTTTGTTTATTGAGCCTGGCTGGAGTCTCTAACTTATGGGCCTAAGCTTTGTACTATGGCTGGGCAAGCTACACACTACTAAAACAGGCTTTGATCTAATTCTCTTCCTTCATGTATCTTTCATACTGGCTCAAAGCTAATTGCACATCTCTTTGAGCATGTTAAATAGCAAATAATGAATATTCATTGAGCTACTATTCTATGCAAGAGGTACAATGGAGAGTCCTAAAATGATGATCAAGCCCCTACCTTCCAGAGACTTACAGTCTATAAGTCACAACAAGTGGTATGAGCCTTCATATTGCATGTCATACACATGACCCATAACTTCAAAACTCTTTCATTTTTACATTCTTTTCTTTTTTTCTTTTTGGTATCAAGGATTGAACCTAGGGGCACTTAACCACTTAGCAACATTGCCAGTCCTTTCTGTATTTTTATTTAGAGACAGGGTCTCGCTGAGTTGCTTAAGAGCCTCACTAAGTTGCTAAGGCCAGCTTTGAACTTGTGATCCTCCTGCCTCAGCCTCCTGAGCTGCTGGGATTATAGACATGTACCACTGCACCCAGGTCATTTTGACATTCTCATATAACTTGTTTTCGATGCTCATGGTAGATCACTGTGGCTATCTCTAGCAACCTTCATTCCACTTTGCTTCTGGTGCAAATGGTTAGGAAGCTGAAAATGTTATGTCCTAGACAAATTTGCAACTATATTTGCAAGGTAATGCAAAGAGAGGCAAGGTTGGGAAGATATGAGCGTTTAGAGAGAATCATGGCAGAGAAATCTAGTGTCCAGTCTCCAGTTTCATGGAGCGTGCTCTTGTGGCTGTAGTCATGGTCATTTACTGGTAGCTATAGGTTAGCTATGCTTCTTATGAGTAGTTGCCACTACTTTATTGCAGAGGTGGGATGGAGAGCAGGCTGGAATTAGAACCCTATTTGGACAAGGTCCCATTTCACCTCTGGTCTGTTCTATGGCTTTATGCAAATCGTTTAATCTCTGCATGATCTTTGCTGTTCAGGAAGCAAGGGCAACACAGATGGTTCTTCTTGTACACTATCCCTGAAGATGAATGAAATTACTAGACAATATAATCACACTTCTTTATAAAGGAGGGTGAAAATCCTGACACTAACTCCTAGACTACTCCTCCAGAGTGGCATCCATTTACCCCAAGCATTTTGGAACGAGGAACAAATTCCTGAACACACTGAGGACCTGACCATTGAAGAGCATCTATTTTCTTTGTTTCATGTGGTTTCTATTTATTTACAGAGTGCCATGGTTATTCATAATGCTTTACAAACCATAAAAACAAGGTCTCCACCCTATAGAATTTACAGTGTAATTTAAACAGACATGCTGCATGGGCTGGCAGGTCAGGCATGCTGGGGGATGGTGTTGGTGTTGTATAACATGGGTGTGGAGGGTTTCTTCTTGACTTATAAATACTTTCCAGTTACAAGGCCCTTTCATCTGGGATCCCCAAGCACTTTAGAATAGCAATAACCCCGATTGCTTTCTAAATGCACTTTCCATAAACTGTTATGGGGACTGAGTAAATGCTTTTAAATGTCTATTAATTGATCTGTGGATCTGTTCATTGTCCATATTAAACAGCATGGATGTAAACACGACAGTGTAGGTGAGGCCTGATTCGGGCTGTGGTCTGGCTGCTCACAGATCACAATTCCAGAGAGGCTTGGCATCCTTGCCCTGGTGCTGGAAGGGCCACAGGGACACCTGTGCATTTTCCCAGGAGAGATTCTCTCTCAACCTAGATTCAGAAAGATCACCTCCTGGAGCCCTGATTCACCATTTATGGGCAAGTGAGCATTTCAAAATCAGCTGAGTTTGGAGAAAGAATTTCCACTGCAGAAACCTGGGTAGTCCTCCTTGGCTAACCATAGTGATTCTCATTCGACTCCCTCCTAATTGCTCCATCCAGTGTTTCTGATGCTACTCTTCTCTCTACTCTTCTTTGTAGCCTTCCATAATGCCTACCACCATCCATCCACTATACTCACCTCCACTATATGTATACATTCGCTTCTTTTCCTAGAGGACCCACCTTTCTCCATGTCCATAAATGTACCTGCCTTAAAGTTTTGTGGGTTTTTGTTTGATTCTTTTGTTTTGTTTTGTTTTGTTTTTGTTTTGCATGAGGGATTGAACCCAGGGGCCCTTATCCACTAAGCCACACCCCCAGCTCTGTTTATTTTTTATTTTGAAACAGGGTCTCACTAAGTTACTTAGGGCCTTGCTAAGTTGCTGAGGCTGGCTTTGAACTTATGGTCCTCCTGCCTCAGCCTCCCAAGCCGCTGGGATTACAGGTATGTGCCATCATGCCCAGCTGCCTCGATGTTTTTGAAGTACCAGGGGCTCCTTGAGTCCAAGAATTATGTCTCATATAGTAATCTCTCAGGAGATTTTTTTTTTGAAGGATCTTGCTATACCTTGAATGGGTGATGAAGGAGAAAGAAAGGAGCAACTATAGCCTAAGACCTCTGTAAACTATATATAACCCAGGTTTTGTAAGATTTTGTCCAATCTACTGTAAGGAGGTCACTCTATAATAATGCTAACAATTGAATTACGAAGTGTTAAAAAATAGGGAGGGGTGCTATAAATTTGAAAATAGTTTTAATTTAAAATATACATAACATAAAGTTATCATTTTAGCCATTTTTAAGTTTACAATTCATTGGCATTAAGTACATTCACACTGCGAATCATCTCCAGAACTTTTCATCTTCCAAACTGAAACTCTGTACCCATCAGATACTGACTGTGCTTTCCCCTCCCCCAGCCTCTGGCCACCACCATCCTACCTTCTATGCTAGGCACTTCACATAAGTGGAACTGTACATTTGACCATTTGTGATTGGCTTATTACATTTAGCATAAGTCTTTAAGGTTCACCAACTTGTAGCATGGGTCCATTTTCCTTTCTTTTAAAGGCTGAATAACATTCCATTGCATGTCGGTGCCATTGTGTTTGACCATCCACCTGTCAATGGACACATGGCTGCTTCCACATTTTGACTCTTGTGAATAGTGCTGCTCTAAACATGGGTGAACAAACAGACCCTGCTTTCACTCTTTTGGGGTATATGCTCAGAAGTGGGATTGATCGATCACACTAATTCTATGTTTAATATTTCAGAGGAACTGTTATAGCAATTTCTATACAAGCTGTACCATTTAACATTCCCACCAACAGCACATAAGGGTTTCACTTTCTCTACATATTCATCAACATAGGTTGTTTTCTATTGTTGTTTTAATAGCCATCCTAGTAGGTGTGAAATGTTATCTCATTGTGGTTTTGACTAGATTCACTGTATTGATTCTCCATGATAAACGCAATCTCATGGAGATTCTTCCTCATTAGAATTGAGCCTTCCTCCAGGGACCTGAAAGGTAGGTGGGCTTGTAGCCTACTGCACTTCTGCATCCAGGCCAGCAGGGGGCACTTCCACAAACCGATGGACAGATGGCAGGGCAGCTTGCTTGCCCAGGCCAATGGAGGGTCCTAGGTCACCATCAAAGGGGCCTTTTTGTTGCTGGACTCACTTCCCTCTCATCTTGTGCTCCTCGTGGCGTCAGCATTGAAGAGAATCAAGCAGCCTATGGAATAACAATGTTTCTCAATGGGGATGCTACTGTCAAATTCCAGTGGGACAATTCATTTTATAGGACAATCTCACACACTGCAGAATCCTAGGCCCCTTTTGCTAAGCCAGTTATTGTAACCATCAAAATGCCCCACCCACATTTCCAAAGTTCCTCCTCTGGGGAGAGAAGCTGCCCATTTGAGAACCAGGCACAGAAAGGAAACTGAAGAGTCCCAGTTTCACTCATGCGAAGCAGCCACTGCTATAATGAGGTCTTGTGTCCAGTTCATGGGATGCTGGGGCTCAGCCAAGGAAAACATCACAGGTGGCTTTAGGTGACCTAGATCACTCCCCTGAGTCTGTTACGGGTTAGTTGTCAGCGGCAGGCTCATGTGTCAGGAGAAAGGGGAAGACACTCTAAAAGCAAGGTGAGCATACAACAGAAAGCATATGGCCCCCTCCCCCACCCCCATCACCAAGACTTGCCATCTGAGCCTAGTCCTTTCAATGACCAGTGGACAACCCCCCACCTCTATCCCAGCTGGAGAATGAACACTACTGCCCTCAGCAGTCTCTGCCTGGCCTCTGCTGAGTTAAGGGACTTCATTTCCCTGTGCTGCCATAGCAACCGGGAAACAACCTCTGCCACAATGAAAAGGATGGTGCTGTGGCCCAGATCTGTAGATGCACACAGCCAGTAACAGAGCAACCAGAACCAAGGGACAACAAGGGCTCCCGCAGAGGACAGAGAGGTTGTCCAGAGAGTATACAATCCAGGGCTTGAGGAATCTGGGCAGGCAGTTTGTTTTTCTCTGCACAAAGATGCACACTGTCTAAACTGTGTGGCTGGTTGTTACTAAGAAGCTGCTGTAAGAGGGAAAAATGTATTTAATAAAAGGCCCAGTGTTTGTGGTCTTGTGCTTGCTGCTGAGCTTCGGAAATCTTGAGGTGTGACCAGTTTTCAGCCTTCAAAACCAAGATGAACTGCCCCTGAGAAGGGTGGTCAGAGGGGAAACATGTTTAAGCTCTCTCTCCTGAGCCGGGGACACGGGAAGTTGGTCCAGAACAAACAGAAGTTGGAAGTCTATTTTGAACCAGAGGTGAGTCTTATAGCTGAAAAGGGGCATGTTTTGGGAGTGGGGGGAGGAATGCTCTATCCTTTCACTTGAGGATGAACCAGGTGTGTTTTGGTGTGGGTTGTTACTGAGATGGTGAGGGTCTCTCGCAGATCTTAATGTAGTTGGCCTCATATCCCAAGATTGCCCCTGGGGCCCTCTTCCTTCCTCTTGCACCTTGACGGACAGCCTTCTGTGTTTGAGATGGAAGGAGAATCCAGATTGCCTGGAATTTGGGTGGTTTGGTTCATGACCAGAATTCCCACCTGGGTTCTAGGCAAGCCGTTGTTTATTTGGTTTTTAGAAGTCGTGCTCTGAGGTTGAAATGCTATGTGTGTTTGTGCCATTTCAATGGCTTCCTTGAACTTTCTGGAATTCAACCCACAGGATTCATATTTAATATATGCAAAAAAATATCATTTTAGAGGATTTTAAAGAGGTGGCAAAATTTCCTGGTTGTACTAGAATTTTACTTCTTGAATCCTGCCAGGAATAAGAAATCCATTGGGAGTGCTTTGCAAATTTGGGGTCATACAGAGATTTCCATTGTCATGGCAGTTTGTCATGATATTTGACCTTTGCTGTGTTAAAAGACATATAAAATTTCAAAGGACCTCTATGGCCAATGCCATTTGCTTACAAGATATATAACTATTTTATAGGCTCCTAAATAGCCAAATTAGGTAAAGTTACATAGCATCTGGAATGTGTAGAAATTCTCCCTGTGTGCAGCTGAACCAGTAGTGGGTTGGAATGGTTTTCTCCTATTTAAACTGCCAACCCGTCCAGATCTAATTTCAAAGTTATCTGCTGCCCTTGACAATTCTGACTACCTACTTGCATATCAGGAAACTTTAACTGGCCCATTACCTACACTGTACCCACTCCAGCCTCAGCACATGAATGGCTCTCCTGACAATCGTAAGGAATAAAATAGAATCATGCTACTAATTTTGAGATGCGGGAAGAAAAACCAGTTGCTAAGAAGAGTATTTGTGTTTCACACCGGTAATCCCAGCAACTCGGGAGCCTGAAGCAGGAGGATTGCAAGTTCAAGGCCAGCCTGGGCAACTTAGCAAGATCCTGTCTCAAAAAGTCAAAAAAGAGCCAGGCATGTAGCTCAGTGGTAGAACACCCCTGGGTTCAATTCCCAGTACCAAAAATAAAAGAGTAATTGTGTTCCATGATTCCACATGAAGCAACTCAGAGAAAATCAGTAACTGAAGGGAAAGTCAAACACTGCACGAGTGGAATTTGCTAAAAGAGGGTCTTCCACAGTGATTCAATCAAGGCAATTTCTTTTCATTACAGGATTACTTGAACTGGAAGTCCCCAGAAGACTATGTCCTGGTCAGCAAACCTCAGAATGAGGAGGATGCCAACCAGCATTCTTGGAACCTCTTTCTCCCTAAGACTTTTAGCACACGAAAGGGTGCCCTGATCCTCTACTCAGAAGGACTAGCCATCTCAGCATGGACCCCCAAAGAGAGGAGAAAGGGCTCCTGCTGCCCCAAAGGTCACAAGAAGGGGCTGGATCTTGAACTTCGTACCCTTCAAGATCTCAAAGAAGCTGTCCTGGCATATGGAAGGAAGCAGGTAGGCAGAGCAGTTCCTCGGGTTTGGGGAAGGCACTGGCCTGTGTGTCTAGAAATCCGGTTGCAGTCCTGGGGATAACTTCCTGGACCCTAGGAAAGGTATGAAACCCTCAGATCTCCATTTCCTCATCACTAAAATATGTTTGTATGTCGGCCACACACAATCTTCATGAGGCCTGCATGAGCTAATACATGAGGAAGGGCTCTGTTACCATTTTGTATTTTCTTTTCTGTTATAGTAACAAAGTCCTTTTAAGCTTTCAGACAGATTCAGGCCAGCAGACATTTCACCAGGAGTCCTTGAAATCCTGTCTCAGAATCATGAGCATCATCGTCCTACCTCTGATGTTCTTGGCTTTGTGGAAAAGAGAAGAACATTTTTAAATATTTACCTTGGTCCCTTCAGCGTCTGGAAGACAAATTAATGACCTTTTCCATTCTGCATTTAATATTAAGGGGAACCCAGTATGCTCATTTTCTGATTCAGACTTTCTTGTGAGATGCCCACGTAGACCCTGCTTTATATAACTGCAGGCTTCGGCCCTTTGACTAAGGCCATAATATTATCTGGGAAGATGTGTCCCTTTATGAAATTCTAGATTTGAGATGATGGATTACTCTGTGGTTTGCATCTCTGCTGACTAATAAAATCATTAGCTTCTGACACCAGGCCCTCCATACGTTGGTTTCTCTTCCATCTCCCACCTATTCTTGCCAACATCTCTACTTGGGGCCCCTCAGCCCCCTATGTGCCTAGTTCACTCCAACACCCTATTCCCTTTCTATGGCAGCCTAACTCCTACCCACCCTTTAACAAACAGCTCAAATATCATCTCCTCTCTGAAGCTTTCTCCCACTTCCCTAGGCAGAGATATCCCTGGGCTCCTACTTTTGCAAACATTCCCATACCATCACGCATTGAGATTTATCTCTGACCATCTGTCATCCCTGATAGAATAACATCTCCCCCATCACAGGGACTATGTCTAAATCACTTCCATAAATGTTTATGGAATGAATCAGCCATGCATGATACTTTCAATGTTTCTTAGATTGTCTCCCATTATCATTATTGGACAATTTATCACCTACCCCCACCCTAGACAGAGCTTTCAAAGGAACGCTCCTTCTGTTTCCTTCCCCCACTTCAAAATAGAAAGGCTGGATGACCTTGACCAAACACTCAATTGTCCTTTGTCTTGAAATCCTACATTTAGGATGAAAGGAAGCCAATTGTTCTCAGATGCTTACTGCTACTTTGTAGCTGTTATTTTATTTAATCTTCACAATGACCTTGTAAAATGTGGTTTTCTGGCCCCCTTTTGTAGATAAGGAAACTAAAGCTCATAGGAGCTGTGTGATTTGCCCCAGGCCAGAGAGCTAGTAAATCACTAAGCCAGGATTAAAAAATGGGACTGTCTACCTCTAGGGACAGCATGGTCTGCACTTTGTCCTATTGTCTGTGGACCTGAAGGACACCAGAGGCTGTCTGTCTGGTGTTTGCCTGTTTGCCCTCAGATTCTCTCTGCACACCCTTCTCCTGCTTGGCTCTGTGTCACAAGGGGGTTGAACACAGGCTATGTACAATCCCACAACTATCTGTGTCAACTGGTTCCTGATTGAATTGACAAGTGGAGAAGACTGGAGAGGGAGAAGGGGAAAGATGGGTAGGTTCCCCCTCCAACTCTCCTCAAGTGATTAGATACATCTGCATCATCTGTGACCCAGCTCCCAACAGACAGACACATGATGGCCCTGAGCTCCTTCAGGTGACTCCACCAGCAATTCCTTTGTCCCTCTAGCATAAGAGTGGTCCCAGCTTCTGATATTACTGATCTTAGAGTTGTCTTGTATGGGGTTCTCCTGTGGCATGGTGGGAAACAGTAGTCTTTAGCAGCCTGGGTGCAACTGGCAGGATTATGGCCACAGTCTGCCTTCGTGAGCAGGAGGCAGGAGCGTTAGTTGCATTGTATCTGGATGTTGGCATAAATGTGGCCCTGCTCTGTGAGACTTATCTACCCTTTTGTTCGGGTAGATAAGGGAATGTATTGAACTCCATGGAAAATATATTGCTTCAATATCCGATTTCTGAGCTCCCCAAACCTGTGTGTAACCAATCCCCTAAATTAAATTCCTTCTGTGTTTAAATACTTGGAGTAGTTTCTGGTTAGACACTGACTGTTATGCAGACCAACTGCCCAGAGTAATACTTCCCACAGCACTCAGATGCATGTCCATATGGCTACAGTCTTTGGGCAACAGGGATCTTGTTAATTTATGAAGTAGGTGAGTCCATTTGGGAACAACTTCATTTGGGTCAGATTTGGGCTCAATGAAAAAAAAAATAAGTTCCTGTCTCTGGTATCCATCTATTAGATTTATAGCTCATACAAAACAGAATACAATAGTCTAACTCCAAGTGGGTAGAAGTGAAATGATGTGAAGAAACCAGAAAGGAAATAAGGTTTGGAATAATAGCAGGGCAGGAAAATTAAGATTAGAAAACATAGAACATTAAAAGAGGAGAGAAAGCAACTCAAAGAGAAGAACTCTGGAAAAAAGAGCATCATCTGATTAGGAAGAGTACAGACTAAGAAGACAATTTCCAAATGCTACCCAGAGCTGAAAAAGGCTACAGGGAAACAGCAGTTTCATGCATTAGGAACAGAAATTCACATGATGTTTCTAGAAGGCATTTTGAAAAAAATCTAAAATGAGTGAATACACTTTGATTCAGTTTTCTACTTTGAGAACTTGCCCCTAGGAAATAAATGATATGTCCAAAGATTTATTGCACAAAATGTTTAGTGTTATTTGTATCTCTAATTTTTATTTTATTATTATTTTTATTGTTCTTAAATCCTTTAGTTATTTATTAGTACGCAAAACACTGAAAATAATAAATGTAACACAATAAACATTGATTAGAAAAATTACAGTATAATCATTTAATGGGTTTTGGGTCAGACGATAAGTCCTGTATCAGTCATAAATAACATGCAAAAATAAAACAGTATTCATACATAGGTAATAAAAACATCAATGTTCTATAATATTTTTTAAATATCTACTGAGTTCCTTTTGCTTCTAAGTGCTTCCCAAGTATAATTAATTTATGCTTTCTAACAGTCCTGGGGGTAAGTGATATTCCATGATCCCATTTTAAAGATGAGGAAACTAAAGCACAGATAATTTGAGTAATTGGCTCAAGAAGATCATTGCACCAGAATTCCAGACCTGGCAGTATAGAAAACATTGCCATCCTAAAATGATCCAAATTTTTAAAAGATTAATTATACATTCTTAGAAGTATACACATCAAATTTTTCCTCTGGGTTCAACCATGACTAGTGTAGTTATAAATCATATTTTTATTTATATATTTCTTTTTATCAGACGTTATTTCTTAAAGCCATAGAATTAAAAAAAACAGAAAAAAGAAAATATTTTTGGCTTTGAAGGAGGTAGACAGTTGGCCCTAGAGATCCAAGTGGGAGATGAAGGAAGGAAATGAAATAGCAAACTGTGCTTTGGAGGTGTAGTTCAGCAATAGAGTGCTTATCCAACATACTATGCTGTAAATTGAAACCACTGATAACCATACTGTCTTCCCCCAGGGGCAGTATTTCTTTGTACACATAGGATAGGTCAAGAATTAAAGACACCATATTCCAAGTAAAATAGAAAGGTGGAGGGAAATAAATGAGGAGGGTTCACCAGTATGGTAGAACTGTTGAGGGAAGAATCTCTACTGGCTGGACCAAGAATCAAGAAACCTACTCGGGCCCCACTCAGATCTGGGAAAATGGAGTCTTTACAAGGATGTGCAATTCAATGTCCAAAGTATCTCCCAATGTTTTAGTCAGCTTTTTCGGTGCTGTGACAAAAGGACCCAACCAGAACAACTATAGAAGGAGGAAAAGTTTACGTGGGGGCTGTTTCAGAGGTCTCGATCCATAGACAGCAGGCTCCATTCCTTGGGGCTCAAGGTGAAACAGAACAACATGGTAGAAGAGTATGGGGGAGGGAAGTGGTTTGCATGGTGCTCAGGAAGAAGTGGGAGAGACTTCACTTGACAAATACAAATATATACCCCAAAGCCATGCCGCTAATACCTACCTCCGCCAGCCACATCCCACCTGCCTTCAGTTACCATTCAATTAATCGCATCAGGTGATTAATTCACTGATTGGGTTAAGGCTCTCACAACCCAATCATTTCTCCTCTAAATCTTCTTGCATTGTCTCACACATGAGCTTTTGGGAGATACCTCACATACAAACCGTAACACCCAGCATCCCCAGTTCTATGTGTGGGTCTGATGGGATGCACATGATAATATCTCTGGAATTTATGCCTCAACATACACTCACTCTTTAATACTCTATATGGCCCAGCTTCCTAAGGAGCAAAGATAAATGTGAAGTCAAGAGACCAAGAGTTCTCATACTTCAAGATACATACAAATATGTTCCTTGGTGGTTGATTTGCCTTTTTTTCCCTAAATATATTTGTTTATTTTTAGAGTCATTTATTTCATTTTTATTTATTTATTTATTTAAATTAGGTATATGTGACAGCAGAATGCATTTTGGTTCATTGTACATAATTGCAACACAACTTTTCATTTCTCTGGTTGTATACATGTAGTGTTGCACCATATGCACAGTCCTAGGGTAATTATGTCCATCTCATTCCACCATCTTTCCTGCCCCCATGCCCCCTCGCCTCCTCTCCCTCCCCTTTGCCCAAACAAAGTTCCTCCATTTTCCCATAAACCCCACCACCACCATTATGGATCAGTATCCACTTATTAGAGAGAACATTCGGCTTTTAGTTTTTTGGGATTGGCTGGTTGATCTTTTTTTTTTTTAATTTTGAGTTATAGATGGACACAATACCTTTGTTTTATTTATCTGTATGTAGTGCTGAGGATCAAACCCAGTGCCTCACATGTACTAGGCAAGTGTTATACTACTAAGTTACAGCCCCAGCCCTTGATTTGCTTTTTAGAACAGAAATAAATCTTGTTCAGCACTCTGAAAGTTAAAATCATTCTTCTTCAGGTCTTTCATTCCTTCAACTTCTTATTTAGAAGTCAAATAGCTATAAAACCTAGATAACTATAATTTGGGAGTAGTTTCTAAATGATAGTCATAATGATGCTCTTGAAGCATCACAGAATTCTAAGGTATCTCTCAAATCAAAAATATCAAGTAATTTTCAAATTGTTAAGTATTTCTTATTCTTATATTTTTAGAATTATTGTAAATCTACTGATATTTTAATATGTCTGTATTAGTCCATTTTCTGTTGCTATAACTGTATATGACAGTTGAGTATAAAGAATGGAGGTTCTGGAGGCTGGGAAGTCCAAGGGCAGGCACCAGCATCTGCTCCACATCTGGTGAGGGCCTTCTTGCTGCATCATAACATGGCAGAAAACATCAAATGGAGTGATAGAGCAAGCAAGCTTTCTTCTATTCTTAAAAAGCCACTAATGCTTCTATAGGGACCACACCCTCATGACCTCATCTAATCCCAATTATGTCCCAAAGGCCCTACTTCCAAATACCATCAACATATGAATGCAAAGATTAAATTTCCAATATGTAAACTTTTAGAGGATATGTTCAAACCATGGCAATGCCCCATAATGAGATGTTGATTAAGCAATATATTAAAATAAAGAATAGCATGCCGTTTTTCTATTCTGTGGAGGGATAAATGGGATTTAGATAATTATAGCAGACTTCAACCAAGGTTGTATTGCTACAACCATTTCCTTTATAAGTGGGACTATATTTTGAAGTATTGTCAGCCTTGTTCCATTGATTAGATCCACACTCAACTATACCCCCTAATTTCTCCCCACATTCTAATACTCAAGGCACTTAATTCTTTGGTTATTGTTTTCGGACACTGTCTAACCCATGGAAGTTTACCACTGTATCAAGTAAGAAAATACTATGAGAAATATGTATTTGAATCAAGCTTATTTTTCCCATCTTACAAAACATAAACTCATTTAAAATAAGAAAATACAGAATGGAGGATATTACCCTTTCAGCCAAAGATCAGGGGGATGAAAATTCCCTTTGCAAGACCTGATCAATAACCGGCTACTTGTTTGATGATGTCCCTAAAAAAGGAGAAGTATTCCCACAGCTGTCAATCAAGTGTTAAGGAGGCAGCAAGGCTAAGCAAGGAAGTGACTTGACTGCTCTTTTTCCTGGTGTCCTGCATTTGTGCAGGTCCTGAGCACTTGTACTTAGAGGTTTTCATAAACCTAGAAGTAGGAAGGACCAAAGAGAAAGGTGGGCGAACTCAAAGGTAATGTCAATAACCTGACACTCGTGGAGTTCTTGTGTATCTGTGTAATAGCTTCTCTCAATCCGTTCAAGCCCATGAACTGAATGCTCGAACTGCCTCCATTTTATAGGGGAAAGAAACTTGGACTTGACACTAAATAACTTGTCCAAAATTACACATGCAACAGAGTTAAAGTTGGAGCTTGGACAACCCTTCCAAAGCCCCACTCTTAAGAGAGGGCCTGACTTTGGAAGACTCCAAATAGCCCAGGTGGAGAAAGCATCTCCCCAGATTTAACAGTGTTTGTAAAAAGTGGATCTGGGGCTGGGATGTGGCTTGGTGATGGAGTGTTTGCTTAGCATGTGCAAGGCCCTGGGTTCCATCCCCCGCAACACACACACACACACACACACACACACACAGTTTTGTCTTTCCTTAAAATAACTCTTTTCAATTCTAAAAACAAATCAGATTTTCATTAAAAATCAATCTGGGTTATAAATAACATTTTTATATTAAACAATATATATGATCCAGTAGACTCTTGTTTTTCTAGATTTATGTTCTTCATCCATCAGTTCCCTGTATAAGCAACAGAGCACATTTATAATAATGCTCATCTAGAACTTACTATTATGGCAGTCACCATTCAAATCATTTCACTTTATATTTAATCCTCACAATAACTTTATAATTTATCTCCATTTTTATTGTGGCAACTTACATAATAAAATTTACCATTCTAACCATTTTTTGAAAGTGTAGAGTTTGGTGGTTTAAGTGCATTTCACATTGTTGTACAAACATTTCTACCATTCATTTTCTTTCTTTTTTTTAATTTTTAATATTTATTTTTTAGTTTTCGGCGGACACAACATCTTTGTTGGTATGTGGTGCTGAGGATCGAACCCGGGCCGCACGCATGCCAGGCGAGCGCGCTACCACTTGAACCACATCCCCAGCCCCTACCATTCATTTTCGAAATTTTTTCATTTTACCAAACTGAAACTCTGTATCCATTTAATATTAACAACCAATTTCCTCCTGCCATTTGCCCCAGGCAACTAACTTCCAACTTCCTGTGTCAATGAATTCAACTACTCTGAGTGCATCATATGAGTGAATTCTACAGAAAAACCTTACACACTCCTCTTTGTTTTTGTTTTGGTACTAGAGATTGAACCCAGGGACACTCTATCACTGAGCTACATCTCCAGCCTTTTAAAAATTATTTTTATTTTTTATTTTTGGTACTGGAGATTGAACCCAGGGATGCTTTAGCCACTGATTCACATCCCCAGGCCTTTTTATTTTGAGACAAGGTCTCACTAAGTTGCTTAGGGCCTCGATAAGTTGCTAAGGCTGGCTTTGAATTTGCCATCCTCCTGCCTCAGCCTCCGACTGACTGAGATTACAGGCTACTATGCCTAACAGAAATTCTTCCCTTTTAAAACTGAGCAATAGTCCATCATGTGTTTATACCACATTTTGTTTATCCATTCACCCATCAATGGACACTTGGGTTGTTTTCAGACTTTGGCTATAGTGAATAATGCCCCAGAAACATGAGAATACACTATCTGTACATGTTCCTGCTTTCAGTTCCTCTGTGTATGTATCCAGAAATGGAATTGCTAGATAATGAGCAATTCTATTTTTTAATTTTTTCA
The DNA here is from genome assembly GCF_001458135.2 of Marmota marmota marmota. Lineage (NCBI taxonomy): Eukaryota > Metazoa > Chordata > Mammalia > Rodentia > Sciuridae > Marmota > Marmota marmota. The sequence continues at coordinate 21,596,555 of NW_026000005.1, forward strand.
AGAACCACTGTACTGTTTTCCACCATTTTACATTCCCACCAGCAGTGCACAAAGCACTCCAGTTTCTCCATATCCTTGCCGACACTGGTTTTCTGTTTTCTTTTCCCTCTCTCTTTAAAATTCTATAGAAGTTATCCTAACTGGTATGAAGTAGTAGCTCACTGCAGTTTTGATTTGCCTCTCCCTAGTGGAAGGTGACATTGAGCATCTTTTCATGGGTTTATTGGCCATCTGCACATCTTTTCTTTTTAATATAATCTATTCAAAAACCATTTTTTTAACTGGATTTTTGGGTTTTGAGTTGTAGGAATTCTTAAATATTCTGACATAAATTTTCAAATATTTTACCCTATTCTGTAGGTTACCTTTTCACTGTTCATAGAATTCTTTGATGCACAGCAGTTTTTAATTGTTTTTCTTTTTTAATTAATTAATTTATTTTATTAGAATGCATTTTGACATATTGTACATGAATGGAGCACAACTTCTCATTCCTCTGGCTGTGCATAGTTCAGAGTCACTCCAGTAGTGTAATCATACAGGTATAGAGAGTAATAAAGTCTGTCTCATCCTACCATCCTTCCCATCCCCAAAGCCTCAGCCCTCCCCTCAAATCCAATTTATCTACTTTTTCTTTCTTTTTTTGCCTGTTCTTTTGGTGTCATATCCAAGAAATCATTGCCAAATCCACTGTTATGAAGTTTTTCTTCTAAGAGCTTTATAGTTTTAGCTCTTATGTTGAGTTTTAGCTCTTATGTTGAGGTGTTTGTTCCATTTTGAATTAATTTTTTTTGTGAGTAAAGAAGTCATGGCTCAACTTCATTATTTTCATGTAAGATATTTATTTATATCACCCCCATTTGACAGGTTAAGAAACCAAGGAACAGATTGGCCAAATAAATTCCCCAAGTTCACACAGCTAGGAAGTCATTGGGATAGAATTTAAACCCAAGCCAACTGAGCTTTTATAGGAACTGGAGCTTAATTTTTTGCCATTTGCAATTTTGGTTGTTATACCTTTATGTTTGTGACATGTGGCTGGTCAAAGCTTTTGATGCTAAATGGTTTGTTCAGGAATCAAGACTTCTTATAATGAGAAAATTCAGACCACTTCACGATTCTCTTCTTTTTTAAAAAATATTTTTAGTTGTAGATGGGATATATATATATATATGCTGAGAGCCACGGCCGAGTCTGTATGGCCCCTGGCATTTTGCCAACAGTATTGATTGACAGGCGAGGCATTACTATCCGCCTCTGCCGCAACTTTTGAGTTCTCGCACTATTTTGGAGTTCTCGTGGGGATTTCCGGGGATTCCCCGAGAGTTCCCATTGGTTGGGGAAGTGCAGGAGGAGGGATTTCCGAGAGAGATATTTCCGGCTGGGGGTTCCTGGAGAAGCCTCGTGGCGTTCGGGAGGATTCCCCGGGAGCTGTGTGAAGTGTTTTCCTGCAGTTTGAAAATAAAGTTTGTTCCTGCTTCAGTGGCTCGTGATTTGTGCCCAGCCAGACTGTGGCATTTGGTGGCCCTTGCAGGGAACGTCTGAAGCTTCGGGGTAAGTGAAATTGCTTGCCCCTAAGGGAAGGCGAGAGAATGGGTGACCATTTTAAACAATGTGTTCTTGTTTTGATTTGTTTTGTGTTTGTTTCAAGCTGCCTATCCCTAGAATTTTCTCAGGCAGATTGGGAAAAATGGTTGGCTCAAGGTTTGAAGTTGTTCACCCCTGAGGAAGAGATAGAAATAGACCACAAATGCACATGTCAAGAAAATAGGAAAATTGATACAACGATTTTTTGTTCC
>NW_026000005.1:21601064-21614459 GCF_001458135.2 Marmota marmota marmota
GACCGGTAGTCAGTGACGGGTATGATCCAATTGCAGTGGTACCAACCTAAGACAGGAGGCTGACGCCTAGAGGTCAGTTCATCCGATGACGGGTAAGGACCATATGTTGAATTGGACTGCCTAACAGGCACGGTCCCTAAGCCACATTGCTTGTTGTTTAATTAAACAAAAAGGGGGAGATGCTGAGAGCCACGGCCGAGTCTGTATGGCCCCTGGCATTTTGCCAACAGTATTGATTGACAGGCGAGGCATTACTATCCGCCTCTGCCGCAACTTTTGAGTTCTCGCACTATTTTGGAGTTCTCGTGGGGATTTCCGGGGATTCCCCGAGAGTTCCCATTGGTTGGGGAAGTGCAGGAGGAGGGATTTCCGAGAGAGATATTTCCGGCTGGGGGTTCCTGGAGAAGCCTCGTGGCGTTCGGGAGGATTCCCCGGGAGCTGTGTGAAGTGTTTTCCTGCAGTTTGAAAATAAAGTTTGTTCCTGCTTCAGTGGCTCGTGATTTGTGCCCAGCCAGACTGTGGCATATATATATATATATATATATTTTTTTTTTTAATGTGGTGCTGGGGAATGAACCCAGTGCATTACATGTAGGCAAGCGCTGTACCACTGAGCTACAATCCCAGCTCGAGGATTTTCTTCTTTATAACCTGGTATGTGTGGTTGCCAAAACCATATGATCAGGAACACATGGTTGCCAAAGATAAATGGGAGTGAGAATACTATTCATACATAATTTCAGAAATGAAATCTGCAGAGAAAGGGACTGGATGAGAGTGGCATTGTTTGTCCAGGCTGATTGAAGGCAGGCAGGGGCTAGCAAAGGCTTTTCAGCCACAGCTGCCTGGACTCTCTTCTTCCCACCCTGTCCCCACCTCTACTCCAGTTGCATTCACCTGGCAGCCCCAAGACTGGCTCTAGTCACACCTGCACAGGTGTGAAAATAATGGGCTGTCACCCTGTATCTAAGGCTTGAGCTGTACCAGAGCACACTGACTCCAGCCAGCTGACGAGGAACAGGAGGCACCAGCTGTGCATATTGAGAGGACTTCTGTCTGGAGCTGTCACCTCAGGGCACAGGTGGTCAGCCGTGAGTTCAGACATGACTGGTTCTTTCCACTGAACTGAACTAACAACTAATGAGTAGTCACTAAGTAGACAGTGTCCAGAACAATACCTGACATGTAGCAGATGCTGAACAAAGTCACTGGATGAGCATATTAGCTGCCAGGGCATATCAGGGGGTGGTTGCGACCTCTATTCAATAGAAGTTCATAATCTAGTGAAGGAGGCTGATTTGTATCCTAGTGACACTTGATACAAGGCACTCTATGAGAAAAGCTGAGATATAATTTATGAATATGGTATGAATAAGGTAGCAATTGTGACTGATCTTTTATATTATCATTTTAATTGCACTATCTGTGGGGTGTGGTGTGATGATTCAATATATACAGTGCATAATGGTAAGAACCGGGTAGTTAGCATTTCCTTTTCCTTAAACATCTTTTTCAGATGAATAGTTTGCAAATTTTTTCTCCCATTCTGTAGGATGTATCTTTGTTGTGTTGAGTGTTTCCTGATCAAGCTGGGCTCAGAGCCCCTATTGTCCAGCTACCCAGGATGCTGAGATGGGAGGAAAAATAAAAATTTTTATTAATATGTAACAATTGTACATACTTATGAAGTACAGTGTGATGTTTCAATACATATATACAATGTGTGCTGATCAAATCAGGTAGTTGACATTTCCACCTCCTCATCTTTACTTTGTACTTTGTGTTTGGGGTTTTTGAGCTCCTCTCTTCTAGGTATTCACAAAAGAGATAATAGGTTATTATGAACTACATTCACTAGAACTTATTTCTTCTCCTTCTTCTTCTTCTCCTTCTCCTTCTCCTTTTGTGTTCGGGTGGAACCCTAGGGCCTCAAGCACACGAGGCAAGTGCTCTACTATGCAGCTACACCCTTAATTATATTCCTTCAATTTAACTGCATCTCAGTACCTGTTATCCATTCTTTCTGTATCTCCCTTCCTGTCCACCTCCATCTGCCTCTAATAATCACTGTTTTGCATTCAGATCTACTTTTTTAGCATCCATATATGAAAGGGGGGGGAGAATATGAGGTATTTGTCTTTATGTGTCTGATTTATTTTACGTAACATAACGTCCTCTAGTTGTACCTATCTTGCTGCAAATGATAGGATATCATTGTTTTTTACAGTCAAATAATATTCCATTGTATGTGTGTGTGTGTGTGTGTGTGTATATATATATATATATACATATACATATACATATGTGTTTGTGTGGGGTTGTGTGTAGGTATATGTGTGTGCGTGTGTGTGTGTGTGTCACATTTTCTTTCTCCATCAGTTGATGGGCACCTATGTCAATTTTATATTTGAGCTATTGTAAATAGTGCCACAATAAACATGGCAGTGCAGCTGTCTCTTTTGTAGGCTGATTTTCCTTCCTTTGGATATATACTCAGCAGTGGGATTCCTGGATGATGTGGTAGTTCTATTTTTAGTTCTTTGGGGAACCTCCATACTGTTTTCCACAGTGGCTGTACTAATTTACATTTCCACCAATAGTGTATATGAGTTTCCTTTTTCCTACATCTTCACCAGCACTTGTTAGTTTTTCTTTTTTATTGTAGTCATTCTAATTGGAGTGAGATAATACCTCATTGTAGTTTTGATTTGCATTTCCCTGACAGCTAATGATGTTGAGCATTTTTTTCATAAATTTGTTAGTCATTTGAATTTCTTCTTTTGAGAAATGACTATTCACGTCATCTGCCCATTTTTTAGATGTATGTTTTTTGTTCTTGAATACTTTGAGTTCCTTATATATTCTGGATATTAATCATTTTTTAGATGAATAGTTTGCAATTTTTTTTTTCTCCCATTCTGTAGGGTGTGTCTTTTCGTGTTGAGTGTTTCCATCACTGTGCAAAAACCATTTAGTCCTTTTAGTTTGATGTAATCTCCTTCATCTGTTTTTGCTTTTGTTATCTGTACTTTTGGAGTCTTATCAAAATCTTTACCTATATTGATGTGACACTTCTGACTGGGAAAAGCTAGAGTGGATTCTTGGAGGAGGTAAAATTTGAGTGGAGTCTAGTGGTCGAAAATAAATGGAGGGCTGGGGATGTGGCTCAGAGGCTGAGTGCCCCTGAGTTCATCCCAAGGACCCTAAATAAACAAACAAACAAATAAAAAAATAAATTTCTTAGGCATAGGTGAGTTGGGCCTGGAGGGGAGATGGAGAACAGGAAGTTCAGGGCAATTCAATAGGCTTGGCTCTGGCTAGAAATACGCCTGAAGAAGTGGGTAAGGGCTGAATTGTGGAGTGCTTTGCTGGCCAGTCCTGGGATTTCTGGGCCTCTCTCTTTGCTCCTCTGTGGACTCCTGCACACAAAGCCTGGGCTACCCTCTGCAGTAAGGTGGCAGCTGGCTGTCCAAGCCAGCTTCTGCCCTTCTTAGGGACTCTGGCACCCTGCCACTCATATCTACTGGGCAGGAACACAGGCCCCCACCTCCTCCTTCCATCCTGCCAGCAGTGGGGTGAGTGGACAGGACAGCTGATCTGAAGGCAGCGATAGGCAGCTGAGGTTCCCCTCTACCCCTCCACATTAGTAGGCCTGGCAGACAACAGGAAGGCAGCCAGGCTGAGCAAGTCCCTTGTTAAAAGAAGCAGCCACACACGGTGGGCTGTGGATAACAGGCCACTCGGCTTTCATTAATTGCTCATCCCAGAAGAAACCGGAAGATGGTGGGGGGGGAGGGGGTTGGCAAAGTCAAGGCAACCTGGACGGCTGAAACCATCCACAGCCAGCTCCTGCTGCCGTGTTTACTCCCCTGTTCCAGAGACTCCCTTCCCAGCTCCCTTCTGTCTCCTTTTATCTTTTAGAAAAATTCTGAGTGGGTGGTTAGGTCTAGAATAACATTGGGGTGTGACAAGAAATATGGGTAAGAAGGGGGGGCAGCATGAAACTAGTTAATTTTTAACTAGTTTCCTATTTATAATCTAATCATATTACTCAAAATTTGATTTTATAAAAAGATAGGAGAATTACTTGTACTCTTTGGCCTAGCACCCTCAAACTGCCATTATTAGCATCTTCATCTGTTATCTTCCAGTCTCCCACCAAATTTGTACATATATGACACACTTTTTTTCTCTGTTTTTCTTTCTTTCTTCCTCTCTTTTCATACTAGGATTAAACCCACTGGCACTTTACCACTAAGCTACATCCCCAAACCTGTTTATTTTTTAATTTTGAAACAGGTCTCACTAAGTTGCTGAGGGTCTTGCTAAATTGCTGAGGTCAGCCTCAAACTTTCAATTCTCCTGCCTTGGCTGTCTCTCTTGGGTTATTTGATTCCAAACCCCATGAACTTTCTACTCTCTCCACTATGCTATTAGCTAGGTTCAGAAAAACTCCAGGATTTGCCCAAGATCATAAAATTCCTGTGAGGCAAAATGAGCCTGGAACCCAGATGCCCTGGTCTTACATCAGGGGCACTTCCCCAGGCTTTCTCATAAGCTGTCTTCTCTCCAATCTTTCACTTGTACTTTCTGTACCCACTTGATGTCTCCCTGTGTCCATTGTTCAGGCTCAGCAGGCCCATAAGACTGAAGTGAAAAGGCAGAAGTAGAAAGGAATTTGGTGCCTGTAGAATGTTGGAGCTATTGAACCTCTGGATCATTGAACATCTGATTTAGCTAACGCTGGTAGTCTCTAAACTTTGGTCTGTTTGTTATCTGAGTTAATACATTTTCTTTTTCCTTGTATCAGCCTGTTGAGTTAGGTTTTACTGAATCCTAACAAGCACGAACACATTGGTGTCTCTAATCTCACAGTTTTTACTCACCAGGACACTTGTTGAAGCAAAACTGTCATTTCCTCTTCCTTTGACATCAAGCTGGTTTGTGGTGCTTAGTCCTGGTCCATTGACGAGATGATAAGTTCTTAAAGAACAGAAGGCTTTGCCCTTATGTGTTTTGAAGCCCTGGATTCTGGTACTGACTCCACTGGTAACTGGTTTAGCCATTTACCCTCTGCTGTGGTTCAACTGTGTCCATCAAAGTTTGTGTTAGAAATTTAATCCCTACTGCAACAGTGTTTCAAGATGGGACCTTTAAAAAGTGGTCAGGATTAATGTCATTATCATGAGATTGGGTTAGTTATCAAGGGAGTGGGTTCCTGATAAAAAAATGAATTCAGCCCCTTTCCCATCTCTCCACCCATCTTTCATGTGTGTACATGTGTGCAAATTCACACATCCTCCTTTGTCCTTCTTTCTTCAGCCAAGGAATGACGCAATAAGAAGGCCCTCACCAGATTCTGGACTTCCCAGCCTCAAGATACCTATATCTACCTATCTATATCTATATCTATATATAGATATACACTCACACATATATACACACATGTGTATATGTGTATGTGTGTGTGTATTTGTGTGTGTGTGTGTGTATCCTCTGTATTTATAAATTACCCAATCTTAGGATTCTGTTATGATAGCAGAAATTGAACTAAGACACCCTTTATCTTTCTTTATCTGTGTTATTGTCTTGGGGGGAGCTGCTGAACCAAGGAGTGATAAATAAGTATTATATTTATGCTAATTCTCATTGGAATATTGTAGATCATTTTTATGGAGCAGCAAAAAATACATGATATGGGCTGGGGATGTGGCTCAAGTGGTAGCGCGCTCGCCTGGCCTGCGTGCGGCCTGGGTTCAATCGTCAGCACCACATACAATAAAGATGTTGTGTCCGCCGAAAACTAAAAAAATAAATATTAAAAATTCTCTCTCTCTCTTTAAAAAAAATACATGATATATATTTCCATTTATATGAAGTTCAAAAATAATCTGTAGTGCCAGAAATCAGAATAGTGATTATCTGGTAGGTGGAAGGACAGTGACTATGAAGTAGCATGAAGGAACAGAAAGTTCTGGGCTTATGAAGTTTTCTGTATTTTGTATGTATATATATACATATATATATGTATATTTATATGCACACACATATATGCATATATGTATATATATAAATATATAATATATGTATAATTTATGCCTCAATTTTTAAAAAATGTTTTAAGAAAGAATGGATTCTGATATCATAATGAGTTTGGTAGTCAAGAATGCTGTGATTGATTAGTGATGTTTGCCATGGACAGGGGGAAAGTGATAGATGTCAACACAAGTACCACACAGTTGCCATTCTTATGCTTAACCGATCATCTTCCGAGAGAAGTTTCTGCGTCATTTAAGTGTCTACCTTAGAGGATTATAATAAGGTGAAGGTTCTTTGATTAATGTGAATCCCTAGCCAAGTGTAAAATGTTATATACATTTATTCCCTGCAATGTCTTGCATAGCAGGACTGACTTTGGCAGGAAGTTTCCCCCCAAATTCTTCCTAGCTGAAATGAAATGCAGCAGAGAGCAGAGCCAGATATTTTCAAAATGCCAGGCTCCCCATGAACATGGACATGGCTTGTCTGTCCCTTCATTCATATTACAAACACTTAGTGCTGATGTTCATTTACACACCGGCTTTCCCATTGTGCAGAGCCATTTTTGAAGGGACTAAAATGATTTCCACAGGCCAAGCTAAGTAATGCATTTTCTTCTGAGGCTTTATCCTTTTCTAAGGCTCTATCTCAAGATGGGGTCTGGGATTTGTCATTTCTCCTTCCCCTTCCAACTGCAAATCTGCTGGGGCCTTTCAGGGCTTTGCTCCATAGGCTCTTGGTTTATGTCTATTAGCCAAGGCATCTGGTTTTGGTGCCTTCTGTCACCTCTGGGAGCCTCTGGATTACTGATGAGGATTGTGCTAACCAGCCTGCATCTTTGGGAAGCTCAGGGCTCATCAGATGTGCTCTTTTCTGCCTGGTGTCCCCACAGAGGGAGCAGGACAGAGCCTGGCAACCGTACCTGTACTTCCGAAGTCAGCCAGACAGCCAGGCCCAAAGAAAGATCCAACCTGGGTATTCAGCTAAGAGATACCTCCGAGGCCTCTTGCGGACTTGGCCCCCTGACACCATGTACAGGCTCCAATGTGCAGGTCAGTAGGGGAATGGGAGGGGTGAACCCCAGGCTGCCCCACTTCTCATTCTGGTGGGAGGGTGTGTTTTCCATCAAGACCTGAAGCACCAGGAATTCAGGCCCAATTGTGTATTAAAGCAAAGTCCCTGAGCTCAGTAGCCTGCAAGTCTCTATCACGGCCATGGCCCTTTATCCTCCCTCAGAATTTGCAAAGGGAAGGACAGACTGAAGTCTTGCCTTCACGCCTCACACTCCACATCCCAAGCCAGAACTTTCTTCCCAAACTTCCCCACTCAGGGGCCTCAGAGACCCTCCAATTTAACTTCCACTATTTATAAGGTAAGAAAAAAAAACAGGGCCCAGAGAAGCAAAGTATTTTTCCAAAATCACTCAAAAGCGGAGCTGGGGCCAGAAGTCAGATCCCCTGCACCATCAGCTCCACATTCTTGCCAACATTCCCTAGCTCCCCATCTGAGGCGATCTCAGATCCTCCAGGACCTCTTGAAGATGGCGGCTCTCCAGCATAACTCCCTTAAGGGTGAGATGGACACCCTTCTGCAGAACAGAGACCCTAAATGCACTCTGCAAAGGCTTAAAAATGAAAACAGGAAATGAGGATTGGAGTTGCCAGGTTGAGGGCATACACACACACACACACACACACACACACACACACACACAGCTAAACTTGAAATATTTAAGACATACTTCAACTAACTAAGTATTCATTGTTTACCTGAAATTCAAATTTAACTGGACATCCTGTATTTTATTTGGCAAACCTACTGGGGATGAGAGGTAAGCTGTAATATTTGCCAGTACCCACTCTGCTATTTGCCATCTCTTCAGCACCAACAAACAGGCAAGACCAGAAGAATTCTGGCTTTCTTTTTCCTTTATAGGTTTACCCTGGGAGAGTCGAGAAAACAGCTCTCTCCCTAGTAAGTGGTAACTTGAAGCAAAATGAGAGATGTGGGCTTGTCCAATAATTGGCTTTACTTTCATGGCAATACCATGGTCGCAGGCAGTTCATTTATTCAGCACTTGTGAGAAAGAGCCCCTTAGCCCAAGATGTGTTTATCATTGGATGGGGCTGAGGCAGAGAAGGCCACTGCCCCATTGCCTGAGCCCAACATCTCTAAGAAAGAAGGGACCACTGGGCATGGTGGCACACACTTGTAATCCCAGCAGCTCAGGAGGCTGAGGCAGGAGGATCATGAGTTCAAAGCCAGCCTCAGCCATTCAGCAAGACCCTGTCTTAAATTTAAAAAAAAAAAAAAAAAGGCTGGAGATGTGGCTCAGTTGTAAAGCAACCCTGGATTCAATCTCTGGTACCATAAGAAAAGGAAAGGGAAGGAAGGAAGGAAGGTTAATTCCTCTTAACATCAATATATGTCACAGACTCTTCTATGGGAGTCAAATGGCTAAAGCATGTGGTTTAACAAAAGACATGTATGTATACCTGAAGGCTCTTTTCATAACTTTTTGCCTAAGCTCCTCTTAAAGGTAGGCCTTCAAGCTGGAGAAATAATGGATAGACTCTGGTGAGAAATGACCTGCCCAATAGCCCCTGCCACTCTCTCCCTCCCTCACATCTCAGAGCCCACCATGTTTGTGATGCTAGTATGTTCTCTGGTCCCTTCATTCTGCCTCTCTGAGATATTCTCTCTGCCCTTCAAGTTAACATCTTCTCCAAAGGCTTTTCTGACAACTCTAGCCCATACTGAAATTCTTGTTTTCGATCCTTACTGACACTCGGGCCACACAGTTGAGCACAGAGGAGCTCTGTCTATCTAATAGACTGAGTGTCTTTAAAAAGGGCCCATGTCTGGTCCTGCTGTATCCACCCTACTGCCTGACAGAGGGTAAGCCTTAAACAGAAATTTGCTTAATGACTAGATTGAGAAGGCCCACAGAAGCAAACAGGATATATCCACTACCATTGGATCCCTCCTCTTAGGCAGAATGAGCCTTTCACCCAACTCCAAGGAAACAGCCATGTTTCTTACATGAGGAAGACCCAGTTTTTGGGAATGGTGAAGTTAAAGAAGCATACTTATAGCATAAGACTAGAAGAACAGAGAAACCTCAATAGGCTCAATCTCATTTCTTAATCCCTCTCATCTTCTAACTATCTTCCTTTATGGGCATTACCCAAAGCCAAAACTAGTTCAAGTGGGGAAACTTGTTGTTTCCAAAACTCTAGATCAGAGACCATATTTCTACCAAAAATTTCTGACTTGTTCTTCAGGGCACATCAAGGATTCTGTGCTGCTCCAGGAAAGTCAACTTAATGTGCCAAAGAGTCTCAGGCCACAACAGGATCTTTCAGGTGTGCCCCCCAAATACCATCTCCTGCCTGTCTTCCCTCCATTTTGGATTCAACAAGAAAAATCTTTTGAACAAGGTACATGTTGCTTTTGGGACTAGTGCTCAAATATTTGGATTTTAACACCTTAAAGTGGATTTTCTGAAAATAAGATCTAGGGATTCTATGTTCCAGTGTCATCATCTGTAAAATGAAGGGGTTAGTCTAAACCAGTACTATCCAAGAGTACTTTCTGAAATGATGGAATGTTCTATATAGTGTCCAATACAGTAACCATCAGCCACTTAAGTCTAATGAGCACTTGATATGTAGCTACTACAATGGTGAAACTGAACTTTTTATTTTATTTAATTTAATTAATTTACATCTAAATAGCCATATGTTCTAATGGCTATATATATACTGTATTGAGCTGTGCATGCACAGACTCTATGTTTTAGATGATTTCTTAGGTCTGTTCTACTTGAATATTCTTTAATCCTTTGATTTTTTTGGTAGCAATATCATATGGGGGGAAAATAAGCTTTGGAGCCAGAATTGTTGTGGTTGTTCTGTCATTTACAAGATGTAGGAACTTTTTTTAAAACCAGTATCTCATATATATATATATATATATATATATATATATATATATATATACACACACACACACACACACACACACATACATATATGTATATCTTTATTTATTTTTATGTGGTGCTAAGGATCAAACCCAGTGCCTCACACGTTAGGTAAGTGCTGTATCACTGAGCTACAACCCCAGCCCAAGTAATAGGATCTTGAGCAAGTCAGTTCACCTCTTTGAGTTTCTGTTTGCTCATCCCTGCAACAGCACATCAAGACCTACATGGTTACTGCACAGGAAATCATTGTGATCTGTCTGTAAACTGTTCTATACTACAGAGATTTACTGAGCTGTCACAGGCAGGCAGGGACACAGAGGCAGTATAGAATAATAACTAAGCATGTGGCTATTAACACCAGGCTCCAAGCTAAATGACCTCTTTGGGTCTTGGGTTCCTCATTATAACATGGAGGTGACCAAATCACCTTTACTTCACAAGGTCATATGTAAGAGTTAAATGGGATAATTTAGTACCTCATACATAGTAAGTGCTCAATAAATATTAATTATAAACTGTCCCAGCTCTTGTTTTTTAAGTATAATTACTAACTGATTGCAATGCCCAATTGCACATAATCACAGGGGCCGAAAAAAATCAATGTTTTAAGAAGTAAACAGAGCTCAAAGGCTATAACTTGAAACCTGATTAATGTTTTCATTGGTTTTTAACCTTATCTCCCCTTGGCCTCCCTCTCTTTGCCAAACTCTTTATCTGGAGAAGTAGCAAAAGTCCTGACTGCAAGCCCCAGGCCCCCCAACAATGAGGCAAGCCATTGGCCCAGTTGCTCACATTCCCTGCCTCCTTGGCTTGCCCCTCTGTAAAATGCTAGTAAGGGTGTCTGCATTCCTTCCTCCCTGGCTGATGTAGCAAATCACAGGTGAAGACAGAGGGGAAAAGCTCCCTAAAAGCTCTGAATTGCTATCTGGATGCCCTCCCACCCACACCCCACCCCACCCCACCCCCGCCGCATATGTGAGATACAGAGAGACAGTTCTGTGGGCTTCTTTCAATAATTGAAACTTCCAGTACTTTTCTTACAAACTGGTTTCTATTAGGCATAAACAAATGAGCTGGATAATGACATTTACGAAGATAAAATTCTTGTTACCATCACATAGATTGAGTTTACCTGAGATGTGGCCAAAGAGGCTGATGATTCTCTCTCCCCTACCACAATGCCCCTGTCCCAACTTAGACACTAATATGTTACCCAGTTGAGTGCAGGACCATTTGACTAGAGTCTCACTTTCTCCACCCTCAGAAGTATATCCGTCTCCAAGAAGGATGCATCTGTAGTCTGACTGGACCCCAAAGAAACATTCTAGAATACCCCAAAAGGTCTTCTTCAGTGCTGCACTCCAGTTGGAGTTGAGATCCCCTAGGGAGCAAGTCCAATGTGGCCTTGGGCCACCTAGATTGAGGAATCCCCAGGACTCATCAGGCTTCAAGCTTCCCTGGGCCACTAAAACCTGGGCAGACTTTGGAACCTGCACCTGTGTCACAGCCACCAACACTCTCTCAGAATCAGCATCAATCAGAGTAGGCTTCAGGAACCAATGGGCAGAGGCAGGTGAGCTGGAGGGGGTGAGCAGCTCCACTCATGAGCGTTCAGCTGTTGACCCAACACACAAGGAAGGGAATGATGAGGGCAGGTGAGGGTTGGGGAGCATAGAGGAACAGTGAGGCCGACTAGGGGAAGGAGGAGGAGCTCCCGGAAGTCTAGTGCTCCATCTCACACAGGGCTCCTGAAGGCTTCCAGAGCCCCTGATTGAAAGACAACCCTGCTTTGTTCCGCAGAGCTGCATGCTGGGAATGAAGGGATTGCTAAAGCTTGGCTCCAAACAAGGAAGGTTTGCCAGACAGTTTCAGCAATAAATCTACCTTGAGTAAGTGATGAAAATAGCTGCAGGACCCTTTAAACCATCGATGAAAGATTTGTTAACTATGCTGGAGTCATCTGTTGACTCAGATCCCTCCCAAGGGTTGCAGACAGGGTAAATCCAGAGAGCTGAGCAGCAGTCCCACCTCGCTGCACACCTAAGGGTTTTTTCCCTAAGTAAACAACCGGGAGACACCCAGGAAATCCAGGAGCCTGCTGTAGACTGGAAGCATCTCTATGACAACCAAGCAAGGTTGCAGGTCACACCACCATAGTGCCACTGCTGAAATCCACAAATCCCGGGCAGCCACATTCATTATCTTATTTGAGCTCCAGACAGCTCTGCAAGGAAGTAAGGGCAAGAAATTAGTATCCTCACCTTGCAGGTGAGAAAACAGTGGTCAACAGAGCCTCTTCCCCTAGTCTCCTGACCCTGTTTCCAGCAATTGGCTGCCATTTCTATAGAAGCACTACCAGAAAAAAAAAAAAATAGAAGTAAAGGAGGAGCGGCAGGAGAAACAAGGGCTTTGACTACTTTTGCTCAAAGAAGCAAGATGGGGGGCAATTTGGAGATAGCAAAATCACCATGCCCATTTCTGGGGTTCTAGGCTGATCCACTGTCCACTCTTGCAGGTCAATGGGGCCTGGATGAAGAGGAAGCTGGGGCTGGTGGACACATGAACCAGGACTCTGTAGCCAAGAACCACAGTAGTCGAGAGACTCACTTGCTGCCACGTAGGAAGCAGCCCTGGCAGGAAGAGAAAACCCCAGCAGAGGTACCACTTTAATGAACTCTGTGTGACATGGTTGCAAACTTATGGAATCCTTCCTCTCTTTGCCATTTCTTGGGGTTCTCCAGAGAAGAGAAGAATGCTTTGACAAGTTTCTCAAAGTGTCACTTGATATATTCCTTGAAGAACACTGTCAAATATTCCTTGAAGAAAAGGGTTTTATAGCCAAAGACATTGGGGAAATGCTGCATACATCCTTTCAAGCAAAGTCAGAGGACACACTTAGATATGGAGCACTTCAGGCAATCCTATAGTGAAGTCACCAGCCTAACTTTATTTAACTCCAGATTTTCCAAATCATTGAACCACGGCTCCTCCCTTGACTCTTCACCCCATCTGTAGCCTTATCTAGGAAGAAGAGCTCTTGACTTTAAACATGGTACAAGAAATTCAGCTAATTTTGAACTGAGCATGGTAGCACATGCCTGTAATCCCAGCAACTCAGGATACTGAGGCAGGAGGATCACAAGTTTGAGACCAGCCTCAACAACTTAGTGAGACCTTGTCTCAAAGGAGGTGTGGTGGCACACATCTGTAATCCCACAGTTTGGGAGGCTGAGACAGGAGGATCTCAAGTTTGAAGCCAGCCTTGGCAATTTAGCAAGGCGGTAAGCAACCTAGCAAGACATCCCCAAGAGAGAAAGAGAGAGAGAGAGAGAAAGAGAGAGAGAAAGGAAGGAAGGAAAGAAAGAAGA
>NW_026000005.1:21614696-21651299 GCF_001458135.2 Marmota marmota marmota
GAAGGAAGGAAGGAAGGAAGGAAGGAAGGAAGGAAGGAAGGAAGGAAGGAAGGAAGAAAGAAAAGAAAAGAAAGAAAGAAAGAAAGGCTGGGGATGTGGCTCAAGCGGTAGCACACTCGCCTGGCATGCGTGCGGCCCGGGTTCGATCCTCAGCACCACATACAAACAAAGATGTTGTGTCCGCCGAAAACTAAAAAATAAATATTAAAAAAATTCTCTCTTTCTCCCTCTCTCTCTCTTTAAAAAAAAAAGAAAGAAAGAAGGCACTATGTCATTCTTTCTATCATTCTGTCTCAAAAATTAAAAATAAAATAAACATAAAAAGGGCTGGAGATGTGGCTCAGTGCTTAAGTGCCTTTGGGTTCAATCCCTTACACCAAAAAAAGAAGAAGAAAAAGAAAAGAAATTCAACTAACTTTGAATCTGAATGAATTCTTCTACAAAGTGGAACTATAATCATATATTTCTCACAAGGTTACTATGGGGATTAAATGACTTAAAATGTAGAAACACTTTGTCAACTCGAAGGCCTGTGTAGGGGAGTGGTATGAGATAACAGTTGTTCAGAGCAACATAGACATTATCTGCTCCCATCTTGAATAAACTTGTTTGATTTACAAGGTCATATGCCAAGGAGAATGTAAACGGGAGAAAGAGCCACATAGCTAAAGAAAGGAGAGGAGAGACATTTTATAATGGATAAAGGCAATGATACAATCACTTCATTTTTATTTTCATTTAAAAAACAATTTTTAAAGAAAGCACTATGTTGCGCTAGGGATATGGCTCAGTGGTTAAGCACCCCTGGGTTCAATCCCCAGTACCAAAAGAAACAAAGAACGCACTATATCATTCTCTCTATCATCAATAATAAAATGTTTCATTGTTACACACAGCTTTGTATGTCTTTCCAGCTTGCAAAACAAATTTCATCCTTAGAACCACAAGTCTAGCCACAGGGGCTGTGACAGGAACCTGTTCTGTTGCTTTGTGACAGCCTGTTTATAGTTCTGTGTATCTGTCGTTCCCTAGGACACATCAGTGGAGGATCGCCTTCATAGACATGCTTCAGAGGAAAGCCACAATGAAAAGACACAGCACACCTCCAAGAAGGCCCTTGGGCATGCCTACGTCAGTCATTCCTGGCTCCTGAGTGACAAATCCCACATGACATTTTATGGAGGTGCCTTCCCCAATAGGAAGGCTGATCTCAGTGGTAAGAAACTAAAATTCTTGTCCAATTGATCCGGTTAAAATTAATTGTGCAGAGTTCACCTGAGAACACAGGCATGATGAATGTCACTTCTGTGTGCCACTCACCTTAGAAAATAACAGCCAGAGGGGGGGATACCTCCTTGTCTGGTACTTAACCATGCAAATTCTACAATCAGAATGCCTGGGTTCAAACTATCCCCCATTTACTAGCTATAATCCTGGGCAAATTATTTAATTTGGCTGAGGTTTAGTTTCCTCCTCTGTAGAAGGGGAATAATAATATTCCACAAGAGTACTGTGGGGATTAAGTGAGTTAATGCATAATTCTCTTTTCATAGTTAATGCTCAATATATATTAGTTATTATTGTTGTCATTCTCTCCATCACCTGACTCAGAACCCAACACAGAGAATGATTGGGACTCCCTGACCCTGACTCAGACAAAGCCTTGGCCATCTCAGTCCCCACACTCTCCCAGACTTTCTTCCCTTAAAAAAAAAAAGTGATAAAAGTTGAAAGTCAACTGTCCATCTCCATACCTGTAGCTAATAGGTTCTCATTCTCATCCTGTTTCTACAGACAAACAAGGAAATATGAAATGGCACAGGGCCAGAGGGAGCCACTTGCCACAGGAGCTTCCTGCTGCAAGGTGCCTTCTCCCTCCAATAACATCTGCCATTGGCTCAGAACAAAACACCCCTGGGGAAGCAAAGAAAAAAAAGGTGTGTGTGCACACATGTGTGTGCCTGTGTGTGTGTGTGTGTGTGTGTGTGTGTGTGTGAGATCCTTCTTTAGAAACAAGGTGACTCAAAAGGATGTCTCAATAGAGAACTAGCCTCTCTAGCTCAGAGCGCAGCAGGTAGAGCTGGGAAAGAGCTGTAGTAACTTCCTAAGTACTAAAAATCATCAAGATCAAGGAATCCAGCTGCCCCCAATTATACCTTTAAAGCATATGCTCTTCCACACTCTCTCTAGGGGCACCAGAATCCTTTGTTCTGTTAAAGGGCTGGGGATTTTTTTTTTTCTTTCACTACTGGAGATTTAACCCAGGGTGCTCCACCACTGAGCTACATCCCCAGAGCTTTTTATTTTTTACTTTGAGACAGAGGCTTACTAAGCGGTCCAGGCTAAACTGGAACTTGCAATCCTTATGCCTCAGCCTCCCAAGCAGCTGTGCCACTGTGCACCCAGCAAGGACCTGGGGATTATCTTTAAACAAGTAAGGACAGAATTTGGCTTGTAAACAATGGACCCACTTCAAACTCGAAATGTGGGAAAACTTGACTCCAGCAACACTTTGCTCAATTGAGGGTCTGTCTACCTTTGCAAATATAGAGTAAATTTTGTAAGTTTATCAACCCCCTCCAGAAATCCATTCTCAGAGATGTCCTTGACCGTCTCTGGCCTGGTTCTGCCTTGCAATTCTATATGGGTCTTTGGTGGTTTTGGAGGCACCAGTGATGAATGGAAATGCTTAGGGGTTCCAGAATGTTCTGCCCCATAGCAGCTACGTGAATGAGAGCAGGTCATTTATGATATCAAAGCCACAATGACTTTATCTATATGCCTGGATAATGATGCCAATTTCACAGAGCTGATGGAAGGATGAGAACAGATGAGGAGAGAATCTTCTGTCTATACAGGAACTACCATGATTTTAATTAATTGTGAAGATTTGGGTAATCTAAAGTGGCCCTGAAGGATCTGTGGGCATTCAAGTGGTGCTAGTGCCCATGAGGGGCATCGTTTTTCATTCTACTCAGGTTTTTCTGTTTTCCTGTGTCTGAGCTGCTCTAAACCTCTCCACTCACACCAGAAGGGCCAAGAGCAAACAGCAGGTCTGACCTGCCAGAGTCACCACAAGTCTAAGGAAAGGCCTGGCTCTCATGCCTGGCTCAGGCCGGAACTAAGCTAGGCTCAGAGGAAAGGAGTTTCTTCCCTCAACCCAAGTATTCATTTAACAGAGGAGAGCAATATTTTCCACTATATTAAAACTCTGTGTGAATTTCTAATTAGAATAAAGAAATTAAGTCTTGGCTTGTCAACCATACCTCACACAAATAGTTTGAGTTTCCACACAGATTTCTCAATGCAGTCCTTGTCACACTAAATGCACAAGGTCAGTATTCACAAAAGGGCAGTTGGTGGGCAACAGGCACCTGGACAGGGAAGGTCTCCAGGAGCATAAAGATCTTATGTGCATGTGTTTGGTTAATCATTTTCTTAATGTCTCAAAATTATAAATATTATCCTGCATAAATTGGGTAGAATTTCCTTCCTCAATCAACTGGTAAGCATGTAGGATGCTTATGTGTGTTTCTGATCATTTTTTTCTTTTTACACAGTGAAAAAATGAGAATGTTTTTATTTTTCCTCCTGTGAAATCGAATTCTCTGAAGTCCAGCACCATATACATTTCATAGAGCCAAGTTCATACGTTAACAGTTGCAAGCTAAAAGTGAAATTTTCAACAACTTCTGAATAATTGGAAAAGGGAGACTGTAATACTCTTATTTTATCTCTCTCTCTCTCTCTCTCATAAATGTATAACATTTTTCCATCCATGTAAATGTGTATATTTTATATGTATATATGTAAGTGCATATTTACATATATATATATATATATATATATATATATATACACACACCATGGTGTGTGTGTGTGTGTGAACAGAAAGAAATTGGGCCAAATTGTTGGTGATTCTGATACACATGATTGATGATTGTTTTTTAGCTATGTTGATATAATTGTGAAGCTTAGATTTTCTGCCAAAGGCCAGATAGGGTATTAAACACTAAAAATTAAAAAAGAACCTACTCTCAGAGAAATAGCATAGAAATAACCCTAATTCCAAACACTATTGTAACTACATATACTAACTCATTTAATCCTCACAACAACCTTAAGAGATTGGTAATATTACTTTTATCTCCCCCACACCTTACCTGTGATTGTACCCAGGAGTGCTCTACCACTTAACTACATCCCCAGCCCCTTTTATTTTTTTATTTTGAGACAGGGTCTTGCTTAGTTGCTGAGGCTGGCCTCAAACTTGTGATCATCCTGCCTCAGCCTCCCAAATCACTGGGATTACAGGCATGTGCCACTGTATCTAAATTACTTTTATTTTACAGAGGAAGACATTGAGGCTTAGAGAGGTTACATTAGGTAAACAAACACAAATACATATTCTTATATTCTGCCCCTTCATACTTGAAAGTTTGCAGTCAAACAATGTTCTGACCTGGCTTTGCCCCTTAACAATATATGTGGAGATTTCTCCTTCTCCGTACATAGAGGTCTCAGTGATATCATTTCAATTTGTATCAGTTTACCCAGCTTCATGAGAAAGAAAGACAATATATCCTCTCAAAACCTCTTAACTCTGTTGGTAACTCTCAGGATAATCGAAGGCAGGATACGGGCACATGTTATCCTCACAAGAGACAAGCCAAGCAGCCCCATTGAAGGCAGGAGCTGGATTAATTTGCTTCTTCCCCCAGCAGCTTCTGCAGCAAGATAGACAATAAGATACAATATTGTTTGCCCCCTGCAGGCAGCAGGGTTTGGAGACCTGCCATGTTGGTTTTGTGTTTAAATTTTTCAGGCGCCAAAGGCTTTGAAATTACCCCCCATTTCAGAAGAACCACCCAGAGTCCCCAACCCCCTGAGGAGGCAATTTAAAGCTAATGAACCCCCAACAGAGCTCTTCATCATCCCAATGGAGATTCATTTCCACACCAAACACCCCCCAAAAGAAAAAGCCTGCAGAAGAGGTAGGTACCTTTTATGGGTGTTCCTGAGAGAACTCAGGCCTGCAACAAAGGACTGACCCTTGGGGTCCTCCTGCCAACAACCCACTCATGAATCAAGGCTGAACTTCCCAGGGTTATCCTCTTCAGATAAATTTCTTTAAAAGAAGTAAAAGGGGTAACTATAAAAATCTAGAATTGGGTCTCTTCTGGTCACATTTAATTGAATTTTTAAAATATTTATGGAGTCCTTCATTAAGCAGTGCATTTTGCTGAAGCAGGAAAGGAAACAAAGACAGGCATGCCCATAAACAGGTCCAGTGCACCACAGGTGTTATAAATGTGCAGGAATTTTCAGGCAGCGTGCAAAACAAAACAAATGCAATACAAAACGAGACATTTCTAATTGAAAAAAAACTGGTTAAAAGGAGCAGAAAATAGAAGTTATTAGACATCTGGGATGAAGTTATAGCTAACAACCGAATTTAGCAGAGTTTCCTGGCAGTCAAGGTAAAAATAATTCTTGGATCTTTGAGCCTTCATTTTATAAAACAAAGATAAAAGTTTGTCCAAAAAATCATTTTCATGATTTTGAATTAAGTTATTCGTTAACAGATGATGTCTACAATCCTTGTCAGGGCAGAGATTTTGTGCTTCTCAGCAAAAGTTTTTTTCTTTTCTTTATAAAAGGAAAAAGAAGGTTTATTGCCTTGCTAGCAAAAGAGAAACATTTAAGTATTTTCCTAGTTGTAGATGGACACAATATCTTTTATTTTTACGTGGTGCTGGGGATGGAACTCAGTGTCTTGTGGGCTAGGCAAGCACTCTACCACTGAGCTACAACCCCAGCCCTCGCCTCAGCCAAGTTGTAAGACATTATGTGCAAGTGAGAAATCAGGGGACTTAGGAAGGCTTGTGAAAAAGGTCTAGTGGATCTCTCACCCTGTGTCACATGGAGAAATTCTTTCTGACCTTCATAAGCCATTCTATAGAATGCTTGCCTCAAACAAGTTATTGCTTCTGGGACTTTATTGGGCAGTCTAAAGCAAAAGATGACTCCAGTATTGAGGGGTTCTGAACTTTCTAGAAACTTCATCAGAAACTGCCAGTGATTTCTTAAGAGAGTTTTGACTTCTGGCCATTTTGTTCTAAGGCTATGTGGAATTCTCACTGTGAAGAATGCCTAAATGTTTAGGATAAAAGACCAGTCAATGGAAGGGAGCATAAGAGAACTTTCTAGAGTGATGAAAATGCCTAAATCTTGGTTGGTTGTATAGACTGATACATTTGTCAAAACTCATTGAATTGCATACTTAAGATCTGTGCATTTCACTATTTGTAGATTTTACTTTAAAAAAAAAAAAAAAGCTCCTTCCAACAACAATGACAGAACAGTGCTTGTAAATGTAGGTCTTATTCAGGTATGATGAGGCCAACAGATCAGAGGACAATTGCACTGAGAAGATGGTTCATTATTCATGGTTCCAAGAGAAGTGGGCATACCAGGACCTTTTAGGCCACATAGGGAAACACTGGGGTTGGTCAGGCAGAAAGTGAGGGGCGGGGGTGGGGTGTGAAGTGTCTTTATTATGACTTTTGCAGAAGGAATGTACAAGGCAGGGTGAGCAGGCTAAGCAAATTTAGGACTGGCTAGTTTAACTAATCCAGTGGGCCCTCGGATATAAGGGCTATCCCTGGTTGTCTGGTACTGGCTCTGGGGTGATTAAGGCAGGGAGATAATGACCCAGAAGGATAAGAGCTCAATAAAGACGATAATTAGGTGTTAAGGACTCTAGATTGGTTGGTTTACATGTGACAGATACCCTCACAGGATAGTCATTTATTTTCTCTAGGAGTTGGCTAGCCTTGGGAGGGACAGTCTCCCCAGGGTCAATAGGCTCCAGATGTCAAAATAGCAAACAAAAGACATACTTAACATGAACAGAGAAAAGATTATCCACAAGAGAGGGTTAAATCTGATGTTTTTCCATGATGACCCTGGCAAGAAGGTTAGGAAGACCACCAGGCCATCATGAACCAAATTCTGAAAGCTATTAGGTACAGTGAGCTTAGCAACACACTGTCAAGTGAAAATAGGAATAGAGTATTAAGAAAGTAAATCCACTGGGTTCTTCTTTCCTTTACAAGAGGAATTTGAGGAACAGTGAGGACTCCTTCAGTTAGTAGAATCAGAAGCCTACCTCAAGACTGCTGTATTGGAAGAGAAGAAAGGAAGGGAGGGAAGGAGAGAAGAAGGAAGGAAGGAGGCAGGCAGGATCAGCTAATTCCAGGACCAATTGGACCTAGACCTCAGAAAATATCTGGGCAGCTCTTGGCTAAGTCTCTCAAGTATGTTACCTTCTCTCTTCAAGCAGGCTCCCACTTGTGGCAACAAAGATGTCCTCCTGCATTCCATGCTAACCTCCTACCTGCTTACCTTTATTAAATATATATATCAAAGCTCTTGCTGAAGTGCCAAAATTGCCTCTGATTGGCCAAGCTTGGATTATGTGCCCACCACCTCTACCCAAGGTGCGCACACAGATACACACCCCTCCCTCAGAACTAATCACTGTGGCTAAGGCAATAATGTCCGCCTGCAATCTAGGCTATAGTCATATGCCCAACTCTGGAGTCAGGGAACGGACAGAGCTCCACCCAAAGCACATGGCATGAGCCAGGGAGGGATGGGTCCCCCAAAAGAAGAGACACCTGGCAAAAACAATGGCCATCTACTACAACTTGGCTTTCTCTTTGTCTCCTAGGTGCTCCATGCCCTGAGTCAGAACCAGAAACAGAAGAGGCCAGGCCTTTATGGAGGCCTCCCCTGAAGCATGCATCATTACAAAGGCCAATGGCCATAACTGTGCATCTTCCAGTGGACACAGGCAGGGACACGCCCTCTCCATCAGGTAGCTCCTCCCTC
This sequence comes from Marmota marmota marmota, assembly GCF_001458135.2. Taxonomy (NCBI): domain Eukaryota; kingdom Metazoa; phylum Chordata; class Mammalia; order Rodentia; family Sciuridae; genus Marmota; species Marmota marmota. The sequence goes on from NW_026000005.1 coordinate 21,622,593, forward strand.
CCTCCAGCATCCCACAGGAATCTCACCCTGAAGGGAAGCAAGGCAAGACACACAAAGGCCCTCAGCCAAGAAAAAGAAGGCTGGAAGGGAGGTCAGTTCATCCCCAAGCACTTGAAGATGGCTTTTGTTCAGGCAGCAGCTGCCTTAACCAAAGTGCTTTAGTACAACTAACTTAGTATCTAGCTCACAAATTACTTACTCACTAAATCATCCTTCTATAATATTTTCCGGTTGCAGATGTAAAATGGCACCAAACTCATTAAAAATATGCTGTATGCCATATAGTTAATTGTTTTTAAACAATGAAATTTCAGTTTTAATCTGTTTATGGAAATGTACTTGTTTGTTAAAAAGTCCAAAATATCAATGAAGATCTTCATGCTAGGCTTTCAAAATATTATATGGTCTTTGGAATTATACACATGCATGCAGCTAAGTGTGTATTTTAATGTGTTAGATAGGTTGGAAGTGATGGACCATATTTAGAAAGCTCCCCGTTTTCAGAAAACCGAGCCTTCTTTTCAAGAGGCATGTGCAAGATAAGACGCTCACAATATCAAGTGATCTCTGACTAGTAAAGCAGGAAGAGAAGAATGCACATTAAGGATGTATGTCCTTCTCCCTCTGTACCAATCACTGTTCTTGGTTTTTAACATGTATTATCTCAGGCACTCCACAACAATCTTATATGTTCATTTTACAAATCAGAAAACAGAAGCCCTGAGAGATAAGTAACTTGTTTGAAGCCACACAACTCCATGTGGCCTTGCTGGGATTAGAACTCGGATTTTCTAGTGCCAAAATTCAGATTTTCACCCATTACACTGCACTGCCTTTTAGAATAAATCCATCAATAAACTTGGCTCAGGACATTTTTGAAACATGTAGGTTTTAAGAACATCCTCTGACTATTGGGGCAGAGGCTTATTTAGTATGTTATGTGAGCATTCATCATCCTAAAGACTTTACAGTTTCCTTTATAAAATATTAAAATGTTAGTAAGGGTCACTCTGTGTGCAAATAGTTAATAAAGCAGCTTTCTACCTATGGGTACCCTGTCGAGTGCACAGCCAGAAGTGCTGCAATAGTCATTTTTTTGTTGCTGTGACCAAAATATCTGACATAAACAACTTAAAGTATGAAAAGTTTATTTGGGGCTCACAATTTCAGAGGTTTCGCACCATGGTCTTCCAGCTCCATTGCTCTGGACCTGAGGTGAGGCAGAATATCATGGTGGAAGGATATGTCAGAGAAAAGTTGTTAGCTCATGGCAGCCTGGAAGCAGAAAGGAAGAGAGAAGAAAGGGCCAGGGACGAGATCATCCCTTCCAGGGCAGCTCCCAGTAATCTACTTCCTCTAACCAGGTCCCACTTCCCAATAACGTGTTCAAATTAAATGATGAGGGCTAGAGCCCTTGTGATCTAATCATTTTCTAAAACTCCCACCTCTGGACATTGCTGCCTTAAGGAAAAAATCATTCCATATATGAATCTTTGAAGGATATTCCAGATCAAAGCTATAACAGTCACAAGATAAATGACAACATGGGCAAGTTCTGTCTTCAGTATGGTTCATCTTGCACTGCCCTCTGCTAGTTGTGAGCTGCCATATCCACTGAGCAGGGGCTCAGTATCTACAACTTGTCCATCTCCTGCCAGCCTGCCAGGCAGAAGTTAAGAAGTATCTGATACTTGGATGTGAGTTAGTTCAGTATGTGACCTAACCCAGTAGTAGATGCATAAAGAAAGGGATCCAAAGAAGCAAGTTTTTCTTGGCACTCTGCTCATACCCTCATGCAAGGGTATGTGGCAATATTTACATACACATACATACATTCTTAAGTACATATACTTACTTACATATATGTAGTGCTATTACTAAGCTACATCCCCAGCCCTTTTTATTTTATTTGAGACAAATTCTCACTAAATTGTCCAGGATGGGCTTGAAATTGCAAACTGCTTGCCTCAGCCTCTTGAGTAGCAAGGATTACAGGTATGCACCACCATGCCTTGCAGCAAGGGCATTTAGAGCTAAAAATTGGGACTGTCCCATGGACACAGAGATTGCACATGCCAATATACTTGTTTAGCCCTGGATTATTTCACCTTTAATAGCACAGAAACCAATGTTTATATCTTCATATTCACACATACATATTTTATTTTATTGTCAAACCATCTGGGAGCAAGTTCCAGACATTGTGTATCTTATTCCTTATCACTACATATCTCCTAAGAGAAAGAAAGTTCTCTTCCTAACTACAATTATCACACTCAAGAAAAGTATTATTAACGTAATTCTATTTTCTAATATACAATCCACATTCAGATTTCTCTTTTTATACTAGTAATATTCCTTACAGATTTTTGTTTTTCCAATCCAGAATTCAACTCAGGGTCATGCATGACACTTAGTTGTCATATCTCTTTGGAATTTTTTAATAGAGGAGTTCTTCAGACTCTTCTATGATTATCAACATTCTTTTTTTAAATTTTTGTAGCTGCAGATGGACACCATATCTGCATTTCATTTATTTATTTTTATGTGGTGCTGATGATTGAACCCAGTGCCTCACACATGTGAGACAAGCACTACCACTAAGCTACAGCCTCAGCCCTGATTATCGACATTCTTGAAGAAGATGGGCCAGTTGCCAGAATTACCACCCAGTTGGTCTGTTTCCTCATAATGAGATTCAGATTCAACATTTCTCACAGGAGTATCACATAGGATGTAGTGTCCTTCTCGGTGCATCACACCAAGGGACACAAAATGTCAATTTGCTCGATTATAGGTAATGTTAAATTTCATTGCTCAGTTAAAGATGCTGTCTGCTAGATTTCCATTCTACAAAGATTCTTTTTCTCCTTTGTAATAAATAAGCAGTCTGTGATATTTTGAGACGGTATGGGAAGCCAGCTTTTAAACCCCAAAAGTAACAGTTGTGTTGGACGTGAAATAAACATCACTCTCTCTGAAAGATGAAGCCAAAGCTCAGTCACTTAGGTTCCTGGGTTTCAGCCATCCTAGCCCAGTCCCTGTGGGTTATGAAAAGAGAGAAGAGAGGTGGGGGTATGATGTACTTTCTGGAGTGTTATCATCAATCCTGTGACCGTCTGACTATCCTCTAGAGGGTGGTACCATTGGCCATCCATTTCTCTGGGTTCCAAATCCATACCAACCACAAATCAAAAATAATAGCAAAATACATATATATCTGTACTGAACTCAAACATTTTTCTTTCCATTATTCACCAGATGATACAGTATAACTACTATTTGTGTATCATTTACATTGTATTAGGTATTATAAGTAATCTAGAGATAATTTCAAGTATATGAGAGGATGCATGTAGGTTCTATGCAAATACTATGCCATTTTCTATAAGGGACTTGAGAATCTGAGGATCTGGGTATCCAGCATGTCCTGGACACTAAGGGGCAGCTTTACTTCCTACCTTACATATCATAAGTATGGAATGTGACCATTGGCTCCACCTAGAAAAATCATTTTGTGGTCAGAAATCTGTATCCAATAATCCCATGACCTCTAAAGCCTGGGTCTCCCTTGTCAGAGCCTTCAGATTGGGGGTGGAAGGAGTCTGCAGCATCTCTAGTCCTACTTCCATCTCAGGATCCCACCCATAAGATGAGAATAACAAACACGGAGACTCAATTCCTCCCCAAATGAAGGGCAATTTCATCTTGGCTATGGGGGATATCTGGTCTCCGTTCTTTATCGAGATGGGAAAAGAGAGGAACTTGAGGATTAGTGGCTACATCAACCTAAGCATCAGGAACTAACAACCAAGTTAGGAAAAGAGATTCGCTCTCCCTCTGCTGATGCAGAAGCTCTCACTCCTGTTTTTCCCCTTCTACTTTTGAAGATGACAGTGTTCTATCCCTGAATGTGAAACCACCACTGGACCTTCAACCCCTGATTAGAGAAAGGAAATGGCGGGAGAGCCATGGGGACCGGGACAGCCTCCAGACATCAAGCCGCAGCAGCCCCACAGGCACCCCAAATGTGAGGACACTAGCAACAGGACAAGGTACTCATTCCTGGGATGCATGGATCCCCCTCCCTGGTCAGCTTGTGGGTGTTTCACACTCAGGGCTGCATGGCAATGTCAGTTCGTCATTGAAAAGGGGAAATCAGCAGTGTTCCTCTCATGTCAGTGGGATTAATGTTCACGCATCCTAAAGAGTGGGTACATGTTTGAGGGTTTGTTGCACCAACACATACAGCCAAGCTGTTTAGTGCTTTCCTCACCCTGGCAGCAGCGGGTGATGACGCAGCTCGGGAGCTCCTGGGAGAGGCACACACCACAGGCATACTCCACACCCAGTCATAACCTATCCCCGAGGTAAGAGACCTTGGGGACCCTGCCCATAGCAAAAGTCCTCAGAAGCCACCTTCCAGCCTAGGCAGTCACAGAGAGGAAAAAACCCTGGCTTTCGACTGGAGGGTGAGGCAGGGCAAGACCACGCCCCCCTATGATTTAGCCTGCTTAAAGGTCTCATCCTGAAGGAGCCTGGAGACTCGATGCTTAGCCAAGTGCACCAGTGCAAGGGCAGTGCAGTAGCAGTGACCACAGGAGCTCTCAAGTTAGCTCACAGAGCGAAGATTGCTGAGTCCCCATCACCCGCCAAAAATCCCCAGGGAGGTGCCATGCTGGAGACTGACAGGCCATCATCAAGAAAGCACAGCCCAGCCAGCTGCTCCTTCACTGCAGCCCCGCCCCCAACCACTTGGGAAGGGAGGGAGGACCAGATGAAGAGGCTGGCAAGTGTTTGGGGACAGATTGTGCAAAGAAAGGCTGTGAGAAGCTCACACTCAGTGGATGTGGGACTGAGAGCCATCAGGAAGATGACAGCACTCTTGCATTTCAGGCTCACTCAGGGACCCGATGCCTCTCTATTTAAATATTCTCTTTCTGTCTCTTTATCTCTTTTCTCTCTCCCTCCCTGCCCCCTCTCATTCTGATCCCAAAGCAAGTATAGTTAAATTCTTTTGTTTGTTTGTTTGTTTGCTTGTTTGGTTTGGTTTGGTACCAGGGATTGAACGCAGCATGCTTAAACACTGAGCCACATCCCCCGTCCTTTTTGCTATTTTATAGAGAGACAGGGTCTTGCTGAGTTGCTAAGGACCTCATTAAATTGCTGAGGCTAGCTTTGAACTCATCATCCTCATGCCTCAGCTTCCAAAAGAGTTGAATTTTTGTAAATATAAATTAAATATCTAGATCAATAACTCCATTCTGTGTTTGCAGCTTCTCTATTTAAGGCTGAGATGGTCAAAATACAACCTCTTCCTCCCCACAATCCCCCACACTTACTCTTTCTCTCTCCACCCCACAAAACCACCTCTGACTGGAGCCTTCTGCTTTATGCTGGTGTGGCAGCCCTGGTCTTCTGATTCTAAGGCAAATCAGCCAGGCTTGAAGGGCTGTCCTGTCAGCACCTAGGACCATCTCGTGGAGGTCCTATCGTTCAGGACAGATCACAACAAACAGACACACACCTTCTCTTGGACAGCCTTATAAAGGGAGAGTTCTGACTGGAATATATGCCATGGCCATGACAGGGACAAGAGGGCAGCCTGAAGTCTCAAGTGTGTGTGCACGTGTCCAGGTGAATGTGTGTTGTAAGCACGTGTCTCTGAGTGGTGGTGTGTGTGTGCTTACATACCTGTGTGGTGTGTATGTGTACTTGTGTGCATCCATGCACACTCATGAGTGACTTTGTGTCTATAGATGAATGCAGGCCTATGAATGAGTGCATGTTTCAATATATGTGTGTCTTGTTCATGTGTGACACATATGTATATATGTGTATACGTGTGTATGGGCATGCATGCCTGTGTGTGTGGTTGTGCATGTGTACATGTTTGTCTTATGACTGTAAACATATATGCATGTGTGCAAAAAATATGTAGCTCTGTGTGAACATGTGTGTGTTGTGCCTTGGTGTGTGTGTGTGTGTGCGTGTGTGTGTGGACATGTGTGTGTGTATACTCCTAAGCACTCTAGCTGGAAGCCTGCCCTACCCCGATCCCTTTGCATTGGAGATGGGGAATACAAGTGTGGTATAATACGAACTGTATTCGGTCTTTGTCACAGAGCTAAAACCCCTGGAATTTCCAGCTTGATAGGAGTATCTTATTCATAGGGAGACCCTTTGATAACAACTGAGTTTATGCTAATGCAGTGGCTTAGGGTAGGCCCCACAGATAACCTCAGAATGGGGCCAGACACCAGAAAGACCAAGTAATTATGGGATTAGAAGATTGGAGCTTTCTGCCCCACCCACCAGCCTCCAGAAAGAGGGGAGGGATAGCGCTGGAGATCAAGCTCTCAAAGAGGGTTGATGAGCTTCTGACTGCTGAAAATAGGGGGTGTGTGAGGTAACATGCCCAGAGAGAGCATGGAAGCTTGGCACGCACGCCCCTGCCAGACCTCACCCTATGCATCTCTTCATCTGGTATTTACCCCCAGCTTTTACATCTTTTATAACAAACCAGTAAACTTAAGTGTTTCCTTGAGTTCTGTGAGCCAAGGAGCAAAAATATTGTGTTCAAGGAGGGAGTCAGAAGCACAAGCCACCCACTGGGATGTTCGATTGGTATCTGAAGTAGGAGCAGTCTTGTGGAACTGAGTCCTCACCCTGTGGGAGCCATCGCCAGGTAGATAATGTCAGGACTGAATTGAGTAATAGGATGCCAAGTCGAGGTCTGCTAGAGAGGTGCTTGGTGCTGGTCACAGAAGTGTTCTATGGTGAATGTGAGAGTAGAGTAGGTGAAAAGGGTTATTTGGATTGTTTTGTTTTTTAATTAATTTATTTACTTTTGCCTTTATAGTAAGGTTATAGAGACACCTTCATTCTTTTAAAGTAACTGAAGGAAACATGGCTTCCTTCTGCTCCTTGGCCTGAGTCGCTGGAATGCCTAAGCAGCTCCAGCATTTGTGTCCAGATGTCAGCTAAGCAGGCTGAGTGCTGCCCAGAGGCATCTGAAGGACAGGGAAAGCAGAGGCAGAAGTCACCAGCCCCATGCCTAGAGGCTAGGCTATACAACCTGGAGAAAGGGCTTCCTTCCTGTCACATGAGGTGCCCCCAGAAGCCTTGCCCTGCCCCCAAGAGGCCAAAGAGACTACCTTCTCTGGACTCTCACAAAGGCGTGATAGGGGTTTGTGGCTCCCCTCCTTATTCATCCCTTCTTGACCCCCAGAGGACAGGGCCTAAGCAATGGCTCTGCTCCTCCACCTCCCAGGTGTAGGGCTTACCCTGGACTCTGGCAGGCACCTGAGCACACCAGCAACTGTGACCATGTACCCACCAGGGATTAGGGGAACATAACAATACAGGTTCAGCCTCCCTCACCCACACTGGGGTTAATGTTGCCCATGCTTATGCTTATTTTCAAGAAGATTCCAGAGATCCCACACTGGGGCGCTTCTTGCTGGGTCCAGATGGAGAAAACATCTGCCCTTCCCTCCCAGAGCCCACCGGAACCAAGGCTACTGCCAGGTCGAGAGTGAGCTGACATATCCCAGGTCAGCCTTGGCTTCAAAGGGAAAAATTTTTACCTGCAGCTTCCAAAATTCCACAGCAGCAGAGACATCATTAAAAACAGACACAAGTCAGCCGGTTTCTCCCCTCTCGCTGACACAGAGGTGCTTCTGTAGCTCAGACACAATAACCCTATGTTCACATAACAAGTTCACTCTTGCTGGAGCATCTGGAGAGAGGAGTTCCAGAGGAATGGTTTGGAAGAGGTCTACTGTGCCATACTGATGCCCTGATGGGGATGATAAAGCCCTTTTGGTATTTGCCCAAACTAAACACTGCCTTTTCTCTTCTTTCCAACCACTCTCCAGAGGTGGAGGTGGCTAATTGGTAATCCAATCAGGTATCCTTGTCATGTGTGTTGGTTCATTGCTGTGAATCATCTGGCTCCTAACAGATAACAAAGCAGTTTCCAAAACTCCTCCTGGCACATTCACTTTTTGGAAAAGAGATGCTGGCTCTGGGCAGTAACCATTTTGCAAAAGGAAAAAGACAAAGTCAGAGGGTGTCAACCACCCTGAAATTTACATGATGTGTCCACATGAGTTGTGCAGCCAGCAAGCCCCTCAATGAGGGAGAAGAAAAGCTGCATTCATTTGGTGGGTTATGCCATAACTGACTTAATAAAAATTTAAAAAAAAAAAAGTGTGGAATTAAAGCCAGGAGATTTGAGTCACACTGGCTTGTCCTCTATGTGGCCAGATGACTTTGGGTCATTCCCTCATCCATTCTCTGTCCATGGTTCCTGCATCTGAAGTGAGAGGACTGACCTCCTTGCCACCAAGAAACCCCCTGACTTGCTGCCTTTTACAACCTGGGTCTGTTGCTATTGCAGTAACCACCTAGTATGTGGATTTCCAGAAAATAGAATGTGCTTGGTTCCAAATTCAGTGTCAAAGAACTTCCATCACTGCTCGGGTTATATGAGATGAATATAAAAATATCTTGGAATATCTTGGTTCTGAATTGGTGGGAACAGGAGTGAAACAGGTGGAGGGGACTGCCCGTGTGGCACAGCTGGTACAACAGCTGGACAGCAAATGTGATTCTGTTCACCTGCTGCACATTTGTCCACTGTGTTCCAGAAGACATAGTTTCCCTTTTGGCAAAGCAAAAGCCAGAAGCAGAAAAAGAAATATTTGGGCTTCGGTCACTTCAGTATTCCCAGCACCTAGCACAGTCCCTGACACATAGATTTTTCAAAAGAAAAATCTTTTGATAATTTCCAGTAGAGAGAGAAATGAAATTTGTGCTGAATAAATGGAGACTTGTCTCATTTTGTCCCAGTCCCATGGACAATACATTTAATCCCACTTGCCTCTCAAATCCAAAGGCATTCACCACGTGTTTGTTGAATGAATGAGCTGATCCAATAATCAATTTGCTCAGTCAGTCACTCGCTTCTTTCTTGTCTGTCTTCCATATACAGTTGGTTGACCTTCAGCCTTACTGGTGATTGGATGGTCCCCTGGAAGGTGGGGGAAATTCTTAAACCCACATCTTCCTACAGGGATCTACAGAACAAGTCTAGCTTTCTAAGAATTTCTATTAAGGGAAAAGGTTGTTTGTTTCTCTGGGGAGAATTGGTTTTTTTGGTCTGCTTTGGTTAAGTTTGAGAAGTATACTGAAAACAAAACTTTTCCCTCTTACCCAGAATCTGCTCAGTTTGTTCAAATCCATCTCCATCACCATCTCCATTCTTCCCTTCCCATCTCATCTCCCCCTACATTCCAGCTCACCCTTTTCTCATCTCTTTAAGGAGCCCATTTGGTCTCCATTCTTTTCTCTTCAAGCCTTTACCCAGATCATCCCCCAAATATCTACTATAGCTTTATCTATTCTAGGACTTTTTTTTCTGAATAAATCCTCATCTCATACAACTGCCTCCATGTAGCCTTGGCCCATTCCTCTCACTCTATCTCACTTCTGTGATGACTGTATTTGTATTTGTCTGCATCTGTTTTCTGTTTAGCTCCCAAATATAGGAGTCCTATATATTCCTATATGGGGAACTCTTTTTCTTTATCATATGTCCAAGAAATGCTTGTTGATTGACTGAATACTCCAGGTGCCATAAAGGAAAATTCTTTGGAGATCATGGTTTTTATTTTTTTAATTAAAAAAAAATAAGTAAAGGAGGGAATATGATCTGTCTGATCTTTCTGAAACTTTCAGACTCTGTCAACAACTATTTGGAAATAAATTCTTAGGCAATTAGATCATGATCTCTTGCTTTCAGACAGCATCAAGAGATGAATATTACCTTCAGAAAAAAAAAAAAAAGATGTGAAGACTAGAGCTGGAATTTGACCCTCTTGGTCATGTTGGGATGTTGCAACACTTAGAAAATTCAAAGGCTTAAGAAAGAAAAAGTCAACTTGGACGGATATGAGTCAAAACATTGGATTTGCTTTCTGAATTGCTTACCCCTTGATTCAAATCCTTCATCCATTCTCCTGGTCACAGTGCCAGCAATAGACATTTTCTCTCAGAAGTTCTTTTATTCAGAACTTTTTAATGCAAGAAGTTCAAGAATGTTTGTGCCAAGGATTCAGACTGGGATTTCAGGTCTGTGTAAACTTAAATTCCTGGTCTCTTCCAGAGTTCTAATTAGCATTTGCCCTGTCCTAAATAGATTTTTTTTTTTTACTCCCAAAATGTTTCTTGTTTTATTTTGTTGTTGCTTTTGTTGTTGTTTGTCTATTTGTTTGTTGTCATTTAACTAGCATCCTTTCCCCTTGCAACTCTTCCCTGGTGTGTGGTTTCAACACATGTCCACAAATTCTTTGACATTTCTCAGCTTCTGGGGAGGGTCTCCTGCTGCATCATAACATAATGGAAGGGAAAGCAAGTGAGTGCCAGAGAGACAAGGGGATTGCCTCACTCAATAACAACCCACACTCACACTAATAGAGTCCTTCAAGAGTGAGAACTCACTCTTTTGCTTGGGTCCCACAAGACAGCAGAGCCCTCATGACCAAAACACTTCTTGAAGATCCTACCACCTCTCTTTTAGGGATCAAATCTCAACATAAATCTTGGTGGGGGACAAACCATTGTGGAATCACAAAGGCCTTGCAGCTTTCTCCTTGCTTAGATTATTCCTTCTGGAGAAAGATAACCACTGTGTCTGCCAAGAGGCCACTCTAGCCATGTATGGCAAGCAGTCCACATGGCAAGGAACCGAAGCCTCCTGCCAACAGCAGAATGAATTTTTCAGCTCTGCAAGTGAGCTGCCTTGACAGGAGATTCTGCAGCCCCAGTTAAGTGTTCAGATGACTACATCCCTGGCTGGTGGTGTAACTGTGACCTCATGAGAGGCTAAGCCAGAATCCCACTCCTACACCACTCCCAGATTCCCACCAAAAAGATGAGATACAACACAGGTTTATTGCTCTTTGTCACCGGGGTTTAGGGTAATTTGCTTTATGGTAATAGACTAATATATTTGGTGTCATTTCCTGATGGTCTATGATTTGGTAAACAGAAAGACCAAGGGTCTGAGAATATCCCACCTATCTCTAAACAATGATTATTTGGGGACAAACATATGCTCAGTAGTTGACTTTCTGTTCTCCACTTTGTCATTTGTGATAAGTTGTGGGGTCCCCTTGGGAGGACCTACCATGTTGGTAGAATATTTGATAAAGTATGATTTTCCTTGAGAAGCCTGTCTCATAGCAGGTATTGTCTTAAAGGTGATGCTTAGAGATTCAGAGGAGAATTAGATGAGACCATGTGAGGAAGAAAAAAGAACTCTGGACTGAATGTCTAAAGTCTTAGGTTTTATTTCCAGTTCTACCACCTGTGGTTTCTGTGATCACAGGCAAATCACTTCTTTCCTTTGGACCTCAACTTTTTCATATGGAAACAGAGAAGTCGGTATTACATCCAATCCTCACAGCATATGTCCTATGGAATAAATGCCAGTGCCTCAGAAGGGAAGGGTTCTGGGGTCAAATCCATTTGGGAACCAGTGGACTAAAGTTAAACAGACTCCTTACAAAGGACTTCATAGAATCTCTCATCTGCTAATGTGAATCATGGTTTTTCAGATGGGGATATGCATCATTTCCCAAACTTATTTGACCACTGAATGCTTTTGTTTTCAGCAACGCATCATGTGAATCTAAATTGTTTTTGGAACATACTTTGGAAAATGCTAAACTGATGATTTCTAAGGTTCCCTTCCAGTTCTAATAGGGTATGTTTCTAAATATGCCCCTTCCCCAAGGAGACTCTCAGTGGGGGCAGTTCTGCTGTCTAAATCCTGAAGCAGGATCTCAGTCATTCACTAATTTATGATTGTTCTTATTCTATAAACATTAGTTCTGAATCACAGGGTCCACAATCCATCCACCTCTAGGTGGGAAGAAGTAGAGAAAGGTAGAGGAGGTCTATGTGGTAATAATTTACATTGTTCTTTTTGCCCAGTGTTTCTTAATAATGCAATAATGTTGGCACATGTTACCAGTTCTACTGATTTTAGGTCAAATGTTTGAATAAATGAAAACATGGCTGATATGATCATTGGGCACCCAGCATTTCCTCCCAGTGGGCCTTTCTGTACAACAGATGCTAGAAGGCTAAAAACTACATTTCCCAGATAACCTTTGCAGCTAGGCAAATTACGTTCTGCCAATTAGATGTGCTTGCTTGAGATTTGGAGAGCAGAAGTGAGGCAAAGGTGTCCAAGTCTGGGGCTACTTAAGCTGGCGTTGAGCTCATGAAGACTGAGCATGACTAGAAGCAGTTGCTGCTACAGAGCTTTTTGGGTTTTGTTTTGTTTTTTTGGCGCTGGGGATTTAACCCAGGAGTGCTTCATCACTGAGCTACATCCGCAGTCCGATTGATTAATTGATTGACAGATTGAGAGAGAGAAAGACAAGGTCTCACTAAGTTGCTGAAAATCTCACTAAATTGTGGAATCTGGCTTTGAACTGGGATTCTCCTGTCTCAGTCTTCCAAGTCACTGGGATTCTAAGTTTGTGCCACCACACCAGGTTCTGCAGCAGCTTTTTGACCCAGTTTATTCCAAAAATATGTGGGTGGTTTCTGTTCTGCACTGAACCCTAACCAATAAGCTCTTCTTACAGAAATTATGGAAGATTCCCATCAGCCTCTGTATGGAGCTAAATTGGGTCAGTCACATGTACCATAGTGTTGAGTGATGGCAAAAAGGCCAGCTGTAACAGTGTGTTTGTCCCAGACTCTAGAAAGAAGCAGGGTTCTTTCCCCTGTCATAGAGAAACCAGGAAGGCCTCCAAAGCCCACATTGAAAGGTGTCCAAATAGCCACCAGCAGAGTAGCTAAAAAAAAATTAGGGCTCTCCTTCCTTCCCTTTGACAAAAACCTTGTGATTCCTATAAACACAAAGACTCCTGACCTTATATTTAACTGAAAAGGTACCATCATCACCACTTAACTTTCAAAGAAGAAAAATGTCAAAAATAATAGTTTGCTCTGAATATACTAGAATTTCTTTTTTGAATAAAAAGTTTACTAAAAAGGATGAAGCATATTTGTCTTTATTTTTTGCAGAGGATATATTCTTTTTACAGAGCATATGAAGTTAGGAATTCTACCTCCCCTAGTTTTGTTCTGTTTTGGAGAACTCTAAAGTCAAGAGGGACCTTGGAGCTGGGCAAGATGGTGCACGCCTGTAATCCCAGCAACTCAGGAAGCTGAGGCAGGAGGATCATAAGGTGAAAGCCAGCCTCAACAACACAGTGAGGACCTAAGCAACTTAGTGAGACCCTGTATCAAAACAAAGAATTAAAAGGGCTGGGGGTGTGGCTCAGTGGTAAATCTCCCCTGGGTTCAATGAGTACTACCAAAAGAGAGAGAGAGACAGACAGACCTTGAGCTTCACTGTCATTAGCATTGATGCAAAGGAAGCATTTAATCAGACTTGCTCAGACACAAATAGATAAAAACAAAAAAGCAGAGCTGTTTGAATGAAGTGAGGATGGTCCTGTCTCTCTTAACCTATCCATAGTCTAGCTAAATCTTCCTCTCGTAAGGCGTTCTATGGAGGGGGTTGGGGAATGTCCGTGCAAGGTCTCTAGAGCTAGAAGGCCATGATCAAAAAACTCTCATTTTATGGATAAGAAAACTAAGGCTCAGAGAGGTGTGATTTGCTCAAAGTCATACAACTTATATATGGCAAATCTGGGGTTCTGTGCTTAGTTAGGTGAGAGGTCTTCCCACAACATCACACTGCCTCTAGTCCCTTCTGTCCATGCTTTGAGGCTTCCAGAACTAGCTAAAGTCTCACCTTCATAGTGACACCTGACCTGACCTCCCCAACCACATGGATTGTTACGAGCTTAGGTTCCATACAGTATGACTGTCTGAGCCTCTTACTAAGCACTCCCTCACTTTATCTTTTTTTATCCTTTTTCTTCTTTCCTCTTCTAGATTTAAAACTTTGGTTGGTAGACTCCCTTTCTTTACTTCTGAATATCCCAGAAATCAGCTGGTACTCACAGAGCATTGCCCATAAACATTGATCAAAACTGTTAAGTAGTAGAGACTTTAATTGTTCCCCAATACCCATTCTTCCATTATTCCATTTATTAATAGTATCTCTGTCCTTGAACTTTAACTGAACACATGGCTACCTAAAGATGATTTCTCAACATCCTTTGCAGATTTTCCATATATAAGTTGTAAAGTGATTACATTTTGACTAATGAGATGTGAATGGAAGTAATATGTGCTACTTCCAGGTCATTTCCTTAAAAGAAAACCATTTGCTCTGCCCCTCCTCTTTCTGCTTAGTCTTGGTTGACTTGGGGAAATAGCTTTAACCATGGAGAAGAAAGTCATACTCAATGGGTTAATGAGGCAAAAATATATAAGGAGCCAGGGAGCCCAGGTAACTTCATAGAGCAAAACCATCCTGATCTGCCCATCTACTTCTGGGCTCTTATGCAAAAGAGAAGTAAATGTTTATTTTGGCGGGGGGGAGGAGGTCATCTTGTAACCGCAGATTACCTTGTACCTTAACATGATCTGCTGGTCTATGTCATGTTGATCTCTGAAAATCAAACTAGTTCATACCTACACTCCATCTTGTATTAAGTAAAATTCCAATATGAAATTATCACTGGGCCTAAAAGAAGAACGCCCATTACATATGTTTGACTCCTTTGATGTAATGTTCTGAACACCTACCATGTGCAAGGGATTCAAAAGGATGTTAATATTGAGAGTGAGGGGCTGGGATTGTGGCTCAGAGGAAGAGCGCTTGCCTCGCATGCGTGAGGCATTGGTTCGATCCTTAGCACCACATAAAAAAGTAAAATAAAGATACTGTGTCCACCTATAACAAAAAAAAATTTAAAAATATATATTGAGAGTGAACCTTCTCAGGCCCTATGCTACATTAGTCATCCCATTTTGTCATTTCAATAATCCTAAGAAGTATTTTAATTCACATATCATTGGTGAAGAAATTGGGACACAGGTAGATAAGTTACCTGGTAAGGGGAAAGCTGGAATTCCTTCCTAGGCCTGTCTGTGCTTTCCTTACTCAACTCCCCAGGACGCTGCACCAGTACTATGGCTAATGCCCTCAGAGACCTCACAATCTGTGCAAGAGAACAGATTCACAGGCAACTTTCTCTGCCACAAAGCAAAAGGAAATGCATCTATAGAGGAGGACTAAGCAACACAGTTCAGGGTTGCTCAAAGAAGGAGTGAATAACTCCAGCTTAGGAGACTGAGAACAGCTTTGACAAAGCAATCCTTATTTGCACTGACCTTTGAGAAATTAGTATAAGTAGAAAAACAGAGAAGGGGAAGGAACAACACAGCCCACTCAGAGACCCACATGAACAAAGATAAAAAGAGGCAGGGACATAGCAAACATGTGGGAAATGAGTAGTGGCCCAGTGTCAGTGGACCACAGAGGCGGGGAGCTGGCGCTGAAAGGCAGGCCAGGGCCAGACCAGGGAAGGCCTTGTGTGCCAGGCTAGGGCTGAAATTCTGCCATTTAGGCAACAAGGAATCACAGATGTTTGAGAAGGGATGTCATGCAACCCAACGTGTGTGCCAGCATGAAGGAACAGGAGAGGCAAAGAGTCTTGGCTACAGGAAAATCATCCATACAACTGCTGATAAAAGCCTGGACAGGGTTGGGATTGTAGCTCAGTGGCCAAGCGCCTGCCTCACATATGTGAAGCACTGGGTTCAATCCTCAGCACCACATAAAAATAAATAAACAAAATAAGGATGTTGCATCCATCTATAACTAAAAAATATTTTTAAAAAAGAGCCTGGTCAGAGGATGATGAAAATGAAGATCCCCAGGGACACTGCCTGGATGTGGGGATGTCAATCAGCATTTTGAAATCGGAGTAACCAGTGACAAGCCTGTTTGTGGAGTCTGCAAATTGGCTATAATTACCTTTATTCTGTTTTTACTTTTAGTTAAAAGAAATTATTTTGCGGGAGGCGATGTATATGTGGCTCCTGTATTGAAATTAAGATAAAACAACAATTAAGGCCCTGGAGCCCACATATCCCAGCAACAGCGCCCACAGGCCCACAGTTCCAGTCAGGGCCTCCTTTCAAGTCACAGGGCTCACAGCACACAAAAAATAGATCCAGTGGTATGTGCCCCTCAGCTTGTCAGTAATGCAGTGTGGCTGGTTTCTGGTTTATATGCTACAGGGAAAACGGTTGAGCTTTCTAACAGACAACCGTGGAAAATAAAGAGTTCTAAGGATAACCCCGGAGAGCAGATTTCATGGGAGCAATGAGGCAAAGGGTGCGGTGATGAATGGTGATGGAAAGTGTTGGGGTAACCCTCCTCTACCCTCTCATCCGACACACATGGAGTTTTCTCTTTCAGGACTGTTATAGCCCCTTTTTTCCTTTTCAACCACCGACCACTCAATTCTTGGAGGGAAAATTAACATTCATTATGCAATTTATCTCTCTCCTTTTAATCCAGAGTGTCTGTCTCCAAGGTCCCTACTCAATAATTAATGTTTGTTCTCATTTTCCATTCTCCAGAGCATCTATTCTTGAACTGTGGGGTCAACAATTAACACTAATTATGGCTTTTCCTCCCTCCACCGTGGGCTCTCAGAGTCCCAGGTTGCCGGCTCCTCCTCGGGGATGGGCGTGCATGTGCTCCGTTGGTGCAGCGCGCAGGCGCACAGGAGGCTGCCTTTCCCAGGCCTCCCAGCCGCTGAGCCAATCAATAAAGCCCAAACGTTCTTTTTTGGCAAACTCCCTAATATATTTATTACCAGTAATGAGACAATGAAGCAAAAATAAATAAGATACTTGAAATAAATTGAGGTGGGTAATTAGCCTAAAAGATCTCTTTTCCAGATCAAATTTGCTAGGATTCTCTGAATTTTTCTTATTATCTCACATCTTTCTCTCTCTAGCTCACTTCTGGCCGCCCCCCTTACACACACACACACACACACACACACACACACACACACACACTTTCCCTTTATAAACCATTCTTCCTTCATTTAGGATCCACTCATGGGGCCTCTTTGCTGTTACCTGTCCCTGAACTTTCTTTCTTAGGTCTGTCATCCTTATTCTCTTCAGTCATTCAAACAGCATTGTTTTAATATATTTCCATTTTGACTGACAAGGACAGTTAGGAGAAGAATTCTCACCCCTGGTGGCTCTAACAGATCACAAAAGGATTCATCAAGAGCTGTGAAAAGCTTGTCTTGTTGGCTGAAGTCAGATGGGTTGGGATCCCTCCTCTCTGGCCTGGTCCAATTTGCCCCTTGTTTGGGAGCTACAGCTGGAGACTGGGGCTCCTCACACTTGTGTCTCAGTCCTGTGGCTGCACATCTCTTCAAATCTGGGCACCTCCTCCAGCGTATGTCATACGTTCACTGTTTTATGTTCTTTCTGTTAGAAGTTCTCTCAGAATTTCAGCATCATGGGCCCAGGAGTGTTTCACCTTTAAACATCTTAGATTAAAAACAGTATTTTCCTCAACGTTTTAAAAAATCCTAGATCAACATTCTCTCCCTAGTGGCATCAACAGATTCTCAAAACTATCCAACTGATGCTTAGGCATCAAGGCAACTCCTTGTTTTTTTCCCCTATCTTGGGGTAAGGAAAAGGGACTTTCCTCGAGTTTTTCACACTCTTAGGTAAACTCCCTGATTGTTTTTCAGTCTATGAATCTGCCTATTCAAACATCAGCCATGAAGAGGAAGGATCCAGTATCCAGCAAGTCCTGCAAAGTAAGCTTTTCCCTAAAAGACTGTCTCTACTTGTCTGTCTCATTTGACTCGTGAACATATGATTTTCATACCTACACTTCCAGGAGCACATCGTGCCTCCCCTAATATACCAGTAAAAGGGGCTTTACTTCTTGGGAAGCCTGAGAAAAGTGGAGTCCTCATGAATTACTCGTGGACAGCCCAGTATGCTGTAATCTGAGTGTAAATATTAGAAAACACTAGAATTTGGCTCCAACCAAATTGCACTTAGCTGGTCCAAGAAGGGTAAATTGCAGGGCTGTCCTGTGGGTCCCACAGGCTGTACACTCTACAGTTCCCACAATAATGAGGTGGACATTGCTCCCTGGAGTTGTTCACAGCTCAGCCTGCAGAACTACAAACTAGGAAGCTCTATGGAAAAGACCCTCCGACTTGCATTTTAAGTGGAAGACTGAGGCCAGCTCTGCCTCTTCCGATTCCTTTAAGTTTCTTTTCCCCCATGGAAAGATATACAAAACTTCGTAGCTCATCTTCCACCCACAGACAGGGCTGTTGCTGCTGCTGCTGCTGCTTCAGACCAGGGGGAAATGATGATTAGGTAGACATTCTCTCCCTCTCCTAAAAATAGTCTTTGATTAACAGGGAAATTAACAGGCGGTGGGGGGGGGAGAAGCAGCTTGCAGGAGGGATCTGGCCTAGTAACAGGAAGCAACAGATTGAGGGCTGGAGCCAGAGCTGGGTGGAGGCAATTGTTCTTGCCAGAGATTGCAAAAGTAGGAGAAAAGGCACAGACATATCCTTGCCAATCTCAAAATCTCTAAGCAGAGAAATACCTGCGAGTCTAGACCCTGCATTCCCCGCTTGCTATCTTCTCAAGCAGACACCCTGACCTCAGTAGGAGGAACTTCAGTGTTCATTTGCTCACTTTCACATTGGGCCAAAGCAACTCTTAAATAGCAGCCTTCTAGTAAGATGATGATGGTGGTGGTGGTGATAATGATGTTGATGATGATGGTGGTGATGATGATGGTGGCGATAGTATGGTGATCATGGTGAATGATGATGGTGCTGGTGGTAGTGATAGTTACCCTACTTAGCTCTGATATGCCAAACATTGAGGTTTTGGTTTTTTTTTTTTCTTTAAAGATTTTTTTAAAGATGGACTCAGTATCTTTATTTATTTTATTTATTTTTATGTGGTACTGAGGATCGAATCCAGTGCCTCGCATGTGTGAGGCAAGTGCTCTACCACCGAACTACAGCCCCAGCCCCTATCTTCACTTTTTATCTAGGATAATGTGGCTCAGAAAGGTTAACTGACTTGCCCAAAGTTATATGAAGTACACAGCTAGAATTGAATCCTGCATTTTTCTGATATGCCTGGTTACTAGTGGTATCAATATAAATAGGCACATTTCTGTCTGATAATATATGACTTCATAATGACTTCTGCAAACAAATGGCTTCTGTTGAACACCCATCTCCCCCTCCAATTCCCCTTACTCAGTATCAAATACCCTTTTGTGGGTCACTGAAAATGACTTTTTGCAAATTTATGGGGAAAAGAGAAGAAACTGAAAAAAAAAAATAAAACTACGGGAGAACCAGTGTGGAGGCAAATTTTCAATCAAGATAGTCTGTTTTACAGGATAGTTCTTCAAACCAAAACATTCTTCCTAGTACAGCCAAAAAATGTTATAATTTCACTTATTTTTTATTAAAATGTCACCAAACAAGAGATTTTCTTTGGATTAAGAAGAATCCTCTTGGGCTGAGGGTATAGCTCAATGGTAAATAATTTGCCTTGTATGCATAAGGCCCTGGGTTCATACTTCTGAGAAGCTAATATATAGTCATTCACACTTTAGTGAAAATTTAATCAGTAGTCCTTTTGCAGCCCAGCTGAGATTAGATGTACTGAGGGACTAAAAGTTCTGATACAGGACAGAAACAGAGATGAGTTATTTGGAAGTAAGTGGAGTTTTAAGGGTTGAAACATTCCTGACAGGTGGAAGACCCCAGAGAGCTTGGATGAATAGAAGCACGTCAGTGTATGGAGAGGGGGACACTGGAAGAAGGAAGCACAGTAAGGGAAATGTAGGGTGTCAGAGACAAACTTACCCTTTCACAGCACGGCCCCATGGCCAGCTCTATATCCAAGAAAGGGAAAAGAAATTTATTCTTTCTCCTCTCTACTCCTAATAACTAAAAGATCATAAACTAACACAAATCTCTTGCTTCCAAACTTTAAAATATACTGTTCTCTGTGCTTGGGGCACAATCCTCATCTCTTCCTATCCAATGTATGTTTTTTTAATTGTGGTACAATACACATAACCTAAAACTTCCCATCGGAACCATTTTTAAATGTACACAGTAGCACTGAGTTACAATCACATCGTTACCAGCCAATCTCAAGAACTCTTTTCATTTTGCAAAACTGAAGCTTTATACCCAATAAACAACTCCACCTTCTCCTGTTCCCTAACCCCCAGCAACCTGTACTACTTTCTGTTATCCTCAATTTTTACCCCGGGTCTTGGTTAACTCCTGTTAATCCTCAGTTCCCGATTTAGCTCTCAAGCTGAGAGGCAGGTTTTCTGCTTCCCTCAGCCCACCTTCCCACCCCCACCCCCCACCCCCACCCTCCTCGCTCTCACCTTCCACCCTTCCAACCTAGTGACAGGCCCCTCCACATGCACACAGTGTATCGATGCTTTCCCCATCACAGCATCTGTCTCACAGTATTGTTGACTTACTAGACTTTTCTCTTTATGAGACTGCAAGCCTTTTAAGGGCAGAGTGCTTTAGCATGCCCAGTACCCGGTGCAGTGCTAGTGGTGACACACCAATTGTTAATGTTTCCTAAGTATTTGCTGCTTGAAGGATTTCAGTTACTGGAGGAGTTAAACAGGGGTTTTTGTTTGGTTGTTTGTTTTGTGTTTTCACATTGACTTGGGAGTCTAATCGCCATGCAAAACATAGTCTCTGCTGGAAAATGCATTCCATCACTGCCCGTACATAAGCTCAGAGTGCCACTTTCAGAACTTAGAATATAAGAACTTTAGGGGCTGGAGATATAGCTCAGTTGGTAGAATGCTTACCTCGCATGCACAAGGCCCTGGGTTCAATCCCCAGCACTACAAAAAAATAAAATAAAAATAAGAACTTTATTTGTTCCCTCCATTTGCTCAATGACCTTAACAAAAATCCCTACATCTCTTTGTGTCTAACACAAAGGAGATGGATGTAACAGTAATATGAAAATACTTGATTTGTTTTTAAGGAGATGGATGTAACAGCAATATGAAAATACCTGATATCCTCTTGAACTAAGCTAAAAGAGCAATTCATGACATCTTGTTAGAGTCTGTAAACAAGTCAAAATAACACCTGGCATTTTGCCAGGGGAATGTTAAAGTTCGTAAACAAGTCTGGATGGTGCCTGGCAAAATGTCAGAGGGAGTGGTTTGAGAAGTAACAAAACCGAGCCATTAGGTGTAGAGATTCCTGATTGGTTGTCTGATGTATCTAGTTTATGCTAATTAAATAAGCTCTGTGGAATGTATAAATACTGCTCCTGTCCTGCAATAAACGGCTCCCACTCCTGCTGTATCAACGTACACAAGTTATTCGTCACCCTCCGCTTATTTTGCCCAGCCAGCCGGGCTGCGGCAACATCTTTGCATTGGAATCACCTACATAGCTGTTGCAACTTTTTGTTTTCTTTTTGGTCATTTGGTTTTAATGAACATTGTTTTCAATAAAAGTGATAGTAGGCTGGGGCTGTAGTCAGTGGCAGAGCACTTGCCTGGCATGTATGAGGCACTGGGTTCAATCCTTGGCACCACATAAAAATAAACAAATAAAATAAAGTCATGCTGTCCCTCTACAACTACAAAAAAAATTTTTTTAAGTAATAGTATTCCATATATATTATATAGATGGTGAACTTTATGGGTATTTGTGAATGTGAAGGTTGGTTTCAATTATTTGCAAATTATTTTAAAAGTGAGGGATACAGCCAGGTGCTGTGGTGCACACCTGTAATCCCAGCAACTTGGGAGGCTGAGGCAGGATGATTGTTAGTTCAAAGCCAACCTCAGTAATTTAGCAAGGCCTTAAGCAACTTAGTGAGACCCTGTCTCAAAATATAAAATAAAAATGACTAGAGATGTGGCTTGGTGGTTAAGCAACCCTGGATTCAATCCCTGGTACAAAAAAAAAAAAAAGGCTGGGAATGTAGCTCAGTGATAATGCACCCCCTTGGGTTCAATTCCCAGTATTATATACAGAAAAAAAAAAGGTCAGGAACACATATAATTTGTATTTTACAGAGGCATTAAGTCAAATCATAAACACTACAAAGCTGGAAGAAGACCATCACTAAGCTAGTAGATGAGCCTGACAATACACCAGCACCATGTCTCCGTAACGTGGTTTATAGTCATTATAACATCTGCAATAGCTCTTGTGCCATTATTTTACATAGAAGAGCCTTTATTCATTTATATTTAATATACATATATATAACCTACATATACACATACACATATACATTTTTAAAGGCCCTAAAAGACCAACTCTTGGGTCAGAGATGAAAGTAAGAAAAAGTGAAATGGTCTAACAATTTGATGATTCTCTGTCCAAAAAAAAAAAAAAATAGTTTTTATAAATCTCTCTAACCTTTTACTTATAGATTCACTAATAGTCTAAAGAACCCTCCCTCTTTTTTCACTCCAACTTCAGTTTTACTGTGGATATGATATATCAGGGATATTTACAATCTAAGGATTCTTAAAATTCTCAAGGTGTGTCCCTCCCAGGTAGCCAGGATCTGCTGTCATTCAGTATTTGAAATGCATGAGGGAGGAGGCCCAAGCAGTGAAGTATTTGGTAAAATGCATTTTCAAGCTGAAATGAATTTTAAAATTGTGTGTGTGCTTGCATGGTGTGTATCAGTTTTATTTCTCAACCTATAATAAAACTTAAAACATGATTTTTTTTGTCAGAGTAATCAAAAAAATATAATTTTCATTAACCAGTCATCAAAAAATATTTCTTTTAAATTTTTTTAGTTGTAGTTGACACAATACCTTTATTTTATTTATATGTGGTGTTGAGAATCGAACTCAGGGCCTCGAGTGTGCCAGGTGAGCGCTCTACCGCTGAGTCACAACCCAAGCCCAATAAATATTTTTTAGAATACCTTTTTCCTGAACTGGGATTGAACCCAGGGCCTCACACATGTTAGTTAGGTAAGCACTCTAGCACTGAGCTACATCCCCAGCCCTATAAATATTATTTTCTGTTTTATCACATTTCAAATATTTGTGTTATCTTCTCATCAAAAACAGTCATTAAAAGCATGAAGTTTTTCTTTTTTTCTCTCTCTCTTTTTTTTAATGAGTTTTTTCTTAAGGCCTTTTTCCCTCTTAGTTTCTGTTGCTCTTGCTTTCTTCACACATTCCCCTGTGGCCTAAGAATTTTCCTCTATTCTCCATTCAATTCCTCATTTGAAAATTAATGTAAACACCAGCTGGGGATGTGGCTCAGTGGCTGAGTGCCCCTGGGTCCAATCTCTGGTACTGGAAAAAAAAATTAAATTTAAAAAAAAAAAGTAAAGAAGAAGAAATAGAGACTACCCCTAGAAACTGAATTGGCTGGTCACTTTGTATGCAGATGTAGTTTCAGCTCTTTCTTGAATTCCCTTCCTCCACATGGTCGGTCTTCTATCACAAATATCCTAATCAATCCTGTGATGTATCCTGATTGGAGGGCTTCTCACGTAGTTGATATATTATTACAACACAATTCAAATTTAAATTCCATCATCTAACTTGGCTTCCATTTGGGGCTTGGTAAACTGCCATGCACCTTTGGACTTCCCCATTAAAAATAATTCATAAACTTTTGAGAGAAGCTGGTATTCCCAAAACGAAAGCCAGATCTTTGAGACTTAGCTAGTCTTTGTCTAAGAAAATATAAGTAAATAAAAGGACTGCTATTCCAAATTGGAGGAAAAATACAGCCCTCCTATTTGCTAGGCACTTCCACATTTAAATTCAGACTGACTCATATTTTCTAGATCCATCTACTCCCAGGGGTATATCTTTAGCCTGGAGACTTTCTCAGGTCTCCAGGAACTATTTGATATGCCTATCTCACCCTCCTCCTCATCTAGGAAGATTTAAAGGGAGACTGTGTAGCATAAACAGGGTCTTAAATCTTGTCCCAAGAATTTGATAATTACAATACCAAAAGGCCATCTTGGGTCTTGGTCTCCTTCATGAAACAGGCAGACTTAAAATTTATTATAATGCTACAAACGCTCTATAGGTCATAGGCATCTTGAGTCATCCCATATAAAATAAAGTATTTTTAGATATTCTTAAGGCCAGCAGGACCAGAATAAGTCTTCCTTTTATAGTTAAGTTTATACTGGGAAGAATTTTATTTTAATAATTTGGAATTTGCATTTGCATTTTCCATTTATGACCAAAACCACAAAACCATGAAGGTACCAGGGCTGGCACTTAAGCTTTCACCTACTGGTTTCTGTTGGGGCCAGAAGTCCACTATGAAGCTGTGAGAAGGCAGGGCAGTTTCTGAGATCTTTTTGGCTGTGGATATGTCCCAGGCAATGAGATACTTACTACAAGTTATGGATTCCATGAGAGCATTCTAGTAATCAGAAAGCACTCATCCCTGAGAGATTGTATGGGTGGGAAAAGGCCCTAATCAGATTTAAAGAGGTTCCTGCCAACACCTCTGACCACTACTGCCCTGGTAACCACAGAAAATATGGCCACCTCGGAGCCTGTAGGAAGGTCCATGTTCTTTGCCAAGCCCTGACATGTATCTAGGAAGGAGCCAGGTGGCCCTCCTAGCCTGATAAGGTGACTCTTTGTAGTTAGGTTTCTATTTTGACATAGATGAGGCCCATGAGGCCCGTACCAAAGGAAATAAATACCTTGAAACAACTGTCATAATTATGATTATGTTCCATTTCTCTTTAAACAACAACTTGGGAATGGAACACTGTCCACGGGGACTTAGAAGGAAATTTTAAGAGGCCATATTCTGTCTAGAATCTGATGCTCTTTCCTGCTTTTTAGGTTTTGAGTGTTAGCTGAAGGATCCCATGATCTGAAAAGGCAGAAGGGGTTTGGGATGAGACCCCCTCTAATAAGGGTCATCTCTGAGACGGCCTGGTTATCTGGCTAGGAATGCTATCTCCTCACTAAAAGCCTGTGGTTAGATTAATGCAAGCGTTTGAAAATCTGCTGGGGCCTGATGGTGGGCAGCCAGGGAAGGAATGTGTTTTCTGTTTATCTCTTTAGTGGCAGAAATGTTCATCACACAAAGACTGTGAGCTCCCAGGTTCAGGCATGCCTGGAAGTGGCGCAGTGTGTAGCCCGTGTATACACCAGCTCCTGGGCAAGGAGGAAGAATCAGACCTTGTGTTCACAGCCAGGTCCCTGGGTTGGTCAACGGGTTAGTCAGTTTCTCTGACTTGATCGCAGGGATAGATCTTTCCATATTGTTCCAAGAGGCAGTTTTACCACCCCCATTGCTTTATCTCCCAGGAATGCAGTTGGAGTGGTGTCTCCTCCTTGACAGCTGGGACCTCAGTAAATTACCAGGGTCTTGACCCAAGAGATGAGAAGTCCTAAGTGATTTTTCAGTCTCCTATCTAAAAATGTGTTTACATTTCTTGAACTCTGGCTGACTGATTCATTCTCCTGGTGTTGCAAGAACTTCCCTTATGCATTAGAATTTATAAGTTTCGTTTCTGAGAGACCCAAGGTTCTTTCCAAGCCACAGTGAAGTGAACCTCATCACAACACAATTTGACTGGGCCGGATTTGTCCAGAGGATGGATCGCCGCCAGGCAGCTGTGATGTGGCAAGCTCCAAGCCAGGCGAACAGGAGGCAGGGATGTGGAGGGAGAAGCACAAGACGTTAAGTCAGGACATCTGGGTTCTGGTTCCTGGTCTTGTGCTATTCTGAGATACGGCCTTGAGCCAATCTCATAAAACCACTCTCTAGGCCTCAGTTTCCCCGAAACCTGACTTAAAATAAGAAATGTTTAAAGTCTCTGCAGAAGCCATTTTCAAATAAGACAGAAAGGAATGGCTGAGGGGGGGAAAAAAACGGAAGATCAACCCACAGGGGACCTTTTTTCAGGTCAAAAAGACAAAAATACAGAGTCATGGATGGTCACAGGCTCGTAAAAGGGCTACTTATGAACCAAGAATGGAGAGAACTTTTTGTTGGACACTGATCCCTTAGAGGAGACTAGAATCCTTATGAGTAGAGCCATGTGCTTAGCTAAATCTTTTCCTCAAATAAACATTCCTTTATAAACATTACAGTTACTTTCTTAGGGAGAGAAAAAGAAAAAATAAATTCTACCCTGAAGCATCATGGAGTCTTAGAGTCAGGCAGTCTTGGACTGAAGCCCTCACTAGTTGTTGGCATTCCATATCATCATAGAGGAGAATCCTGGGGATTACACACAACACCATGTGGTTCCTCCCTCTTGACGGTCTTCATCATGTCCATTAGTCTCCTCCCACCAGCCCCACCTCAGCCTTGACCTTTCCTTTGTTCCTTGTTCCCACCTCTCCTGTCGCTGGTCCACATTTTGAAGGGAAACGGAAGTCTCTCATCTCTCTATCTGGGAGTTTGCAGAAGCCTTTTCCTACTTTAGCAAAGGGTAATCATACAAAATTTATATTCCACAGCATCAGCAGGTTTTTTCCATCAATATTTCCTTTTTAATTTCAGTGTTATTTGAATTTTAATAGCACGAAGAATTTACTTTTGTTCTTCTAAAGAGCAACCAAAACAAGAAAAAAATCCAAATTTGAATACAAGGTCTTAACACCATGTATAGTGTGATGTTTAGTCTGTGCCTGTAAAAGTCACAGGTGTTATTTGGTGGATAAATCTGAATTCCATAGGTGTATATGTGTTTATAATTTTACATACCTATGAAGTAGGGATGCATGTGTGTGGTTCATATAAAAATTCATGAGACCTAGATATGACAACCTTGATTCTTTTTCTCTCCGATTTTCAACATAGCAAACACTGAATCTGGAACCAATCTTCCCATGAATCTTTATGAAATTTCACCTTTGACCCAAACAACAGAGAAGCAGGTACAGTATTGACTCTGAATGAGCATGATACTCGGGATTAAGACTCTTGGGTTCTTATTCCAGCTTGCTGAGTGACCCTAGGTGAGATTCTTTACCTCTCTGAGCCTCTTTTGCCTACTCACTAAAATGAAGCACATAAACCATCACATCACAGAGGTTACTATACTCAGACTTGGAATGTCTTAACTGAGCTTGGACTATTGTCTGGATCTTCATGTATATCAATAGGCTGAGAAGGCTTTTCCCTGACTTGTTCAAAGTCAGAGAAGGAACAAGGAAACACCAAAAAGCTATCCTCTATTGAGGCAAAAGGCACATATTTTCATCCCTAATGGGGGGAAAATTATCAGTCATGGAAAAAAATGTGATGATCATGAAGAAAGAAGAAAACATTTCCTCTATTAATAGATACTAGGAATATCTATTAGTGTTTCAAGGTCATATGTGCAGAAATATTTACAAGTCTGCGTCTTCTTTGGAAGCTCTGAAGCTGGGACCACCTTCAGATTCCCGCTAGAGAGTCAACTCAGGGCAATTCCTAGAGCTGAATCCAAGTCTCAAAGAACCTGAGGCAGAAGCAGCGCAAAGCCCAGGGCACTCAGGTCTCTCCCTGCTGTGTGACAGTCTCTGGGGCCATGATCTCTTATTTCTCCCATATCTCCAACTTCCTGCCACAGTCTGGCTCCCCTCCTCCCCTTCACCTGTTAAAAATAACAATAGAAATGGGTGTTTCCCCAGTGCCCATGCAGGCTTCTGAGGTGGGCCTGAGCTCACTGTTGGAACCCAGGCTTGGGTCAGGCCTCTGCTGAGGTAAACACAGCTGGGCTGCCCCTCCCTGCTACAGAACCAACCATGAAGCTTTTTTGTTTTTTGTTTTTTTAAATGCCTATTTTGAAGACACCCCTTATAAGGAATCTAGAGGCTTTAAAAAAAAAATAAGAGAACCTGTGACTAAGGAAAATATAATATGGTATATTTTGATAATTCCACAACTCCAAAGGCCATGCAGATGCCTCCTCCACACTTCAAATTCATGCAGCCCCATGACTGCATTTTAACATCACTGGGAATGAAAGAGAACCTCAGTCATGTAATATTAAGTCCTAGGCTCAATCATGAACTTTGCTGTTAGAAAGACGAGCACCAGGCCCTGGGTCTTAAAATTGAATCCTGGTTCCTCCTGCATAGCTGTGACAGGCTTTACTATGAGAACTTACTAAGAGAACTTCATGGACCTCCTTTGTGAAAAGAGGGGGTAGTTCCCTCCAGAACCAGTTGGTTCCTTATAAAGTCTCAGTGGTCTTTATTTCTTTAGAAAAAAGCCTGAATAAGAAACCCTTTGAGGAAAAGTCTAGGGGGCCCCACCAGTCCCCAAACCCAGAGAAAATGGGGAGAAGGTTAGGCCTCTCACAGCCCCTAATTCTCAAAGCTAATGGCCCTTTATTGGATTAATCACTGACTTCCATGTTAACCACTTCCTCAACCCACTCCACATAAATGACTAATTTCATGTTTACTATAAAGCATCTGGAAAGGATTTAGAAACAAATTTCTGCACAGCAGATTTCAGTTACTTACCTTGATGGGCCACTGGCAAACAGGGTGGATTCCTTCCACTGTGGCCTTTCCCACTCTGAAGCAGGCGACGGATATCACACAAAATTGATTGTAATCAGCATCAGCCGTTCCTGCCCTTGTTTTTTTTTTTTTTTTTTTTTTTTTTTTTTTTTTTTTTTTTTTTTTTTTTTTTT
>NW_026000005.1:21651324-21725361 GCF_001458135.2 Marmota marmota marmota
CCCTAGAAGAGGGGAGTGGGGGGGCGGGAGGGAGGCGCAAATTCATTGTCTCCCTGAGCCTTACAGTCAGAGGGATAAAATGTTGAAAAAGGGTTGAGGTCTTTGAAAGGTGAATTCTGGTGGCTCTATTCAATAGACTAATAAAAACCTAGCTAAGGTTAAATACTTAAACCAATAGTAGTTGAAGAAAATGATGATGCTATGGTGTTGAGCCCTGCTTAGTTTGCTGTATTCTTGTTGTATATTGTGACTCCTAGATATTTTAAGCTACCCTTGGATAAAATCAGCTCTTCTCATGATCCATCTTTCCCTTTTATAGGGAGAATTAAAAAAATTGAAAAAAAAAAATCCCAGGAAAACAAAATAAAAGCAAAAAAACCTCAGCACACCCCAATTTCAAGTTAGCCTGATTGTACTTTTTTATTGTATCATTTGCAAGTCTTTTCCTTATAGATAGTTTAAAACAAAACAAACAGTAGTTTCAATTATAATTGTACTTTCAAAATATTAAATCCGTGGTTCTCAACTGAGATAGGCGATTTTGCTCCCCTGGGGACATTTAGCAAGATCTGGAAACATTTGGTTGTCACAACTGGGCAGGTGTGCTACTGACATCTAATGAGTAGAGGCCAGGGATGTCACTCAATAGCCTACAAGGCACAGAATATCTCCCCATCTGGTCCAAAATGTCAATGATGTTGAGGTTAAGAAACCCTGTGTTGAATCATTAGTATTAAGTCACAGTTTCTAGCATGAATAAAAAAAGTGCATGAATTAAACCCCTATGCCATCATAATAATCAATTCTCTGATAGACTTCTAGGCTGTTTATAATTTTTTCTCTATTAAGGAAATGCTGCAATGGACATGTTTACTCATTTTTTTCCCCCTGCTGAATTATTTCCTTCATATAAATTTCTAGAAGTCAGATATACTGAGTCAATGGGTATGAATACCTTTTCATAGTTCATGAGTCATACTGCCATTGCTTTACAAATGAATCCAACCAAATTATAATACAGCATAAGTTTGTAGGTGTACCAGTTTTACCAACACCTTGGCAGCTCTGGGTGCAATCGTTTAAAAAAGTGGGAGGTGGCAGAAATCTCAATATGAAATTTGCCTCAATATGCATTTAATTTGCTACTCAGAAAAATTATTGCTATTAGGATGAATATTTTTTCCATATTTGTTTTCTATTACCATCTTTTTTTTTTTTTTTTTTTTTTTTGTTTTGTTTTGTTTTGTTTGTTTGTTGTTTTTTGTTTTGGTTTTGTTTTGGGTTTTTTTTTTTCCATTAATTCCCCCACTAACTCAACCCCCCTCCCTTGGGATCTGGCCCCAAAGGGAGCCACATAAAATATTTTTTTTAAAATCACAGTGCCTGCTGAGGTGTGGGGGTGGGGCGGGCTATCCCTAAAGGTGGGATATTTTGGTACCACGACGATCTGTGGGTGGGAGAGTCAGGGAGACTGTGCTTAGCAGCCTGGGTTGAGTGGAGTTTCCAGGTTTGGGAAGTTGCCTCTGGTGCCCCCTACTGGTGGGATTGAGCACCCCACGCCCTGGCCGGAGCAGAACGGGTTAGGATCCTGCCTCCAGTAGCCTGCAGAACACTCCGAAAGGATAGCAAAAGGTGAGAAGAACCCCTGAGGCACCCCTTCTACGTCTGACCAGAAGATCAGGAGGATCAGGGCCTCGGCGGTAAATCCTTCAGTAGAAATGAAAGCAGCAACTGCCACGAGCAACTTCTAGGAGTTGGAAGAGGGGGTTAAGTTGTGGGAAAGAGGCGGAAGAAAACTACAAGGGGAAATGTGGAGATGAAAAGAGCAATGAAAAAAGAAAAAGGAGACAAGCAGACATGTTTCAACTCCAAGCTCCCATTTCCTCTTTCAAATGAACTGCCTCCCCACTGTGAACAGAATCAAGTATTTATGAAGGCATTTTTTGCATATTAATAGCTGCATATGGATGGAGCCTTGCCAGTTCTGAAGTCCTAAAGGTACGGTGCCCTTTTTTTAATGCAGGTCCTCCCAACTCCTCACTGAATTTGGTGTTCTTCAGATTTATTTCCCTTTCTGCCTTGTGGCTCCTCCTCAGGCCCTGCATTTCATTAAGGGAAATTAGTTCCTAGGATACCTTCAGAGACCAAGCGCTGCTCTTCCCTCTGTGGGTAGCTGACATCAATCACCAGAGAGCTTTTCCTCCTCCCCAGGGCCTCTCTGTGGAGGCTGCAGGTTGGGTGAGATGACCAGCACCTAAAAAGAGTATTAAAATTCCTGAAAGAATCATTAACATATCTCTGCAGTGGTAGAAAGTAAAACTAGAAAAAGTAAAATAGTTTCATTGACTTTAACATTACTGTCCATACTCAATAAAGATTAAAATCAACATTGAGAACCAGTCCAAAGAATAAGCAAAAGACATAAGCAATTAACATTAAAAAATGATGGTGGGGTGTGGCTCAGTGGTAGAATTCTTGCCTAGCATGCACAAGGCCCTGGGTTCAAACCCCAGCATCACCATTAAAAAAAAAAAAAAAAAAAAAGATGGTAATAGAAAACAAATATGGANCCAGCTCTCAGAAAACTCTGGGTCTCAAGTATGAAACTCTTGTCCATCCAGTCAGCTTGGGACAAAGGCAGGGGTGCTGAGCCCAGTGGTTTAAAGAACTGACAGAGCAAAGAGGTTGTCAGCAAAGAGTAAAGAGCAAACTCAACCTCTAATTAGATTTCCCAAGAATCCTTGCATCACTTTGTCTAAAATAAGAAAAAGAGTATCTCCCCTGGCCTCACCTAATGGATTTTCTCTCTTTGTTCCAACTATCTCCAATATTGGGAGAGCAAACAGCCTTTCTCACATGCTTTATCTTGGGTTTGGCTTTTGTTGCTTTGTGGAGATTAGACACAATTTAGTAGTGTCCTAAAGATTCTGTTCAATTTGATCCTATGTGTCCTAAATTTGCTCTTTTGGGATTTCAGAGAGTAACCTGTAATTCTAGCATGCTAGGATTGGGGATGAATAAACCTGTGTACCCCATCTGTTTCCTCAGGGAGTTCACAGATGTTTTTCATATTTCTTGTCAGCTGCCTTCTTTCAAGACAATAAACCCACACATACACCTGTGGACCCACTATGTTTTGTACAAAGGTTTTAAAGTAGCCTTTTGTCTCAGTGGTCTTTCAAAGCAATACCATACCCTTTATTCTGGTTAACATTTTGGAAAACTGTTACCTAAAAGAACAAACAACATGGGTTGGGGCTGTAGCTCAGTGGCAGAACATTTACCTAGCATGTGTGAGGCACTGGGTTCAATCCTCAGCACCACATAAAAATAAACAAACAAAGGCATTCTGTCCATTTACAACGACAACATTTTTTTTTAAAAAAAGAACAAGCTACAGGACTTGAAAGACTTTTTTTTTTTAATCTTGCCTAATTTACCTTTGTATCCCTGTGTTTAGCACAGTTACTGGCACATGGATACCACTTTTTTAAAAAAATCAATAAATAGGGCTGGGGTTATAGCTCAGCAGTAGAGCACTCGCCTAGCTTGTGCAAGGCCCTGGGTTGGATCCTCAGCACTATAGAAAAATAAATAAATAAAAGAAAGGTATTGTGTCCATCTACAACTAAAAAATAAATATTAAAAAAATCAACAAATAAAATTCTTCAGTGACATGAAAGATTTCATATCATAGGAAGCCTATCATCTATAGAAATACATAATTCATAGAAAAAAAGACCATAATTCTATAATCCCAGCTACTCTGGAAGCTGAGGCAAGAGGATTGCAAGTTCTCAAGGTCAACCTGAGCAATTTAGTGAGATCCTATCTCAACATAAAAAAATATAAAGGGCTGGGGATGTAGAGCACCCCTGGGTTCGATCCCCAGTACTAAGAAGAAGGAAGGGGAAGAAGGAATAAGGAAGGAAGGGTGAGCCAAGAATCCTGGAAGGAGGCATCAGAGCTTTTACTTGTTTTATCTTCTCTGATAATGACAATGAAATTCAGCTGACATTTCTCTCACAATTCACACAACCTCCAGTGCCTCCTGCTGTTGGTTGCCATTTGGTACTTGGTATTTTGGTATTTTGCTTTGGATCATGTGCAGACTTGGAGATGTCAGCAGACATCCTTCTTGGAGATCCCTGTGAAGCTGATGAGTAGGATCACTGACGACTAGAATTAACTTTCTGTACTTCCCATGGGGAGAAATGCAAGGAACTCTACACTTGCTTTATTTCTAAAGTCAGCTCTGTTTCCCTTAGGTCCTCACTCTCATGCTCATGCTCTCTCTCCCCACCTCCCTCCATGAGTTTATAAATATCTTTGGTTGTAGAACTTGATTCAAAAGCCCCCTCCCCCCCCCCTTTTTTTTTCTTTTTTGGTACCAGGGATTGAACTCATGGGCACTGACCCCTTAGCCATATCCCCAGCCCTCTTTTGTATTTTATTTAGAGACAGGGTCTTACTGAGTTGTTTAGCGCCTCACTGAGTTGCTTAGCACCTCACCAAGTTGCTGAGGCTGGCATTGAATTCTGAGATCCTCCTGTCTCAGTACCTTAAGAGAGGTTTTGGTTTGGTTCCAGGGATTGAACCCAGGGGCACTTAACCACTGAGCCACATCCCCAACCATTTTTATTGCTTAGGGGCTCGCTAAATTGCTAAGACTGTCTCAAACTTGCAATCCTCCTGCTCAGTCTCCTGAGCTGCTGGGATTAGAGGTATGCACCACCATGCAGATTAAGAGGGTCTTTCTGAATGGTAATAACAGCCAGTGCTTTTTAGGTTTGTGTGCAGGGTGTAAGATTATCTCTCTTAATCCTTATGACAGCCCTATGGTAGGCACAGTAACTATTCCCATTTTACTCATGAGGAAATAGATGTCAGGACCAAAAGGGTGTCATTCACAATGACCTGCACTTACAAAGAGGCCTAGAGGTAAGAGGCCCATAAAGCTACATCCAGATTCCACTTTTCTTCACTGGCTGTGAAGAAGTTATATACCCTCTCTGAGGCTTACTTTCCTCATGCGTACAGGAGAATCATATTTCCCTCATGGGGTCATGACAAGGACAAGATGAAACAACATATGGGATGGGATTAGCACAACGCTAGGCACTCTGCAGCCCCCAGTAAATTATAATAACGATTATTATTTTAGTCTCCTGCCTTGAAAGCCATGAGACGAGGACTTGGAGCTTGTATACAATCTAAGTGTTCAGACGTGTAAAAGGAGAAGTTGAAAAGCAAGAATAATTGAAAGGAAGACTGAGCCAACCGTCTCTCCTACCCCCGGCTCCTAACACCCCGTCCTCCTGAGCATCCTCTGTACTGTCTAGAGGGTTGACCTTGTTTCACTGCTCCAAAATGTTGCCTATTAGAGATTCCTTGGGTTTTTTCCATCTCGTGAATTTTTTTAAAAAAAAACTTGTTTTCCACCTCTACCTGAGGTAGCAGGGCTGCAGGCCTGGGGGAGGAGGGAAGGAGGGGAGGCAGGGAATCCATGGGGCCTCTTGTCCAGCAGGGCCTCTACCCCACGGCACATAGCCTCTGAGGAAAACTGGGAGGTCAGATGACAGGAGGACCCAGAGGAGGGCAAAGGACATTTTTCTTTTTCTTCTTCCAGCCCTCTGCTGTCCCAGCATTCCCAGGGCTTGCCCAGTCCAGCTAAATTATGAATTAGATAAAGTTTTATGAGATCTGGGATTCAAAGCACCATGGGTAACTTTTTTTTTTTTTTATTCCCTAGTGAAAAGTGACTGGTTTAAAATAACTTTTTTGGAATCAATGTACAAGTGGAATTTCCCTGTCTGTTGGTTGTCAGATTGGAAAAGTCATAGCAGACTCAACAGAACAGGGAAGTCACACAGTGTGAGATTTGAATTCGGGGTCAGAAGGAGCTGGGGAGTTGTTCCCACTTCCCGCCCTCCACCCCACCTCCCACCTCTGCTCTAAGATGGGATATGTCATCGACCCAGTGTGGTGAAGCCCCAGCTGGAGCACAGTTGGACACCCCCTCTCAGAAAACGCTGGCTTCTGCCTCCCTAGGGGCAGAGCAGATCATTCTTTTGGCTCAAAATTTTTCTCCTGCAGCTCCTGCTAAGCCAGATAAACAATGATTCTGTTGTGTCAACAAAGCACTTAATTAAATTGAGGACAATATAAATTAGAAGTCACAGATAAAGATTTACTTCCAAATAAACTAGAATGAAAGTGTCCTGTGTTTCACTATTCTAAATCTCCTTCAAGAGAACAATGAGATGAACCCTGTTTTCTGGGTAGGGAAACTGAGGCACCGAAAATCCAGTGACTTAGCAAATGAGTCCTTCATAAAGGCTAGGATAGGAGATTGCTATATTTCTCTTCTACATTAATGCTTGCTAGCTTTTGGGCTAAATTTTACTGAATACTCCGGAGAATGTAAAAAAATCTCCTTTTATTGAGTTGAATGGATTGAGACAAAATTCCTGACAGGAGAGGAACCAAAAGCTTTTTTCTAGCTAAAAACCAAACTTTGTCTCCACCCTGTCTGCTGGTGGAACTATCCTGAAACTTATCTACTTGGCCTATCTTGTCAGCACCAAATTGCCTTTAGAACATACAAAGTGGACCACGACCTCAGGTGGCCAAGATGAGCAGGATGGACCCAGGGAACTGGCACAGGACCGCTGAGCACATTTGTGGTGAATGAAAGCAGGCCTAGTGTGAGATCTTTCTGCTCCCTGGAAAGAAGCAGTGCAGGCAGGCTGGGTTGTTGAGTTGAGATCTTGGGTGTCCCATGGGGCCTTCTGTACACCAGAGAGTCCCTCCTCCTCCAAGCCAGGGAAACTAGACAGAGGCAAGGTCTCAGGTAGAGGCCTCACGGGTGGCTGGGGTGGTCAGCCTTGCTGCAGGATAGGTCCCCTGTAAGTTCACCTGAGGTTGACAGTGTACAAAGACCCTCTCAGATCCTCTCTTCAGGCAGCCCAGTCCCAGGGAACCAACAGATTCCATACAGTGCACAGTCTTATCCATGTCCTCATTTCTACTTAAGGTCCCCAGGCTGCCATGGGAAGAAGTAACAGAGCCCAAGATGGAAACTAGCCAGGCCCTTCAGCCAGTAGCTCCTGGCAAGAATTGCCCCTTCCAGGCTTTGGTCTGGGGTGGTTTGTGGGGGGAGGGTTTCCAAAATCGCAGCCCTCCTTCTCCCCCACCCCCAGTGACTAAATCTCTCAGATCTCTCTTTCCCCACCAGGACTCAGGGAAGTGAAGGAACAAACTCCCAGCCGAGGTGGGGGGACCTGGTGGTCAGAGGAGAGACAGACTCTTTTCCTTTGTTTGCTCACAGGAGGGGACAAATGCCCTGTGTGCACAGAGGTTTGATATGACAACTTCATAGACCTCTTAAGGGTTTCAGCAAAGGCCTCCCCACCTGCTCCCCATGCTTTAAGATAATGGTGGGGTGTGTTCCCCATGCATTTCAGATCTTGGCTACAAAGGCCCTCCTCCTCCTGTTTTCTTCCTTCAGCTCAGCTTGCCCACAGGTTCCCAGAGACTCTTGGCAGCTCCCTCTCAGGCAGAATGAAGTTGTGAGCTGCGTGGGAGGCAGTTAGACAGCCAGAGTGTTGCAGCCTTCTTAATGAGGGACAATAGCTCTTCTTGGAGCCATTGAGCGGCAGCTACAAAGGTGGGGAACCCCAATTAGAAAAGAGTGGGAGATGCCGTGGGAGGAAGGCCTGAGGGACGCCTACAGGACAGATCCTTATGGTTGGTTACACTGTGAGACCCATGGGGATGTGACAGCTTGGGTTCAGAATCTCCCCTTTCTCTCTTTCTCCTTGCCCCCACTCCCCTCTTCTAGGGTTTGAACCCAGGGCTTCCCACATCCTAGGCAAGCACTGAGCTACATCTTCAACCCTTTGTTTGGAAACAAGATCTTGCTAAATCTTGCTAAATCACCAAGGCTGACGGTGAATTTGAAGTCCTCTCGCCTCAGCCTCCCAAGTAGCTGGGATTACATTAGACATCTGAGGTCTGTTTGTAGAACCAACTCCTGATAATGACTCTTTAAAATACCAACTGAAAGGAGGAGAAAAAATTACTGGGAAGAAGGCTTTTTTCCCCTGGGTCTTCAACTCAGGTATTACAGTCCATGGGTAAAGAAAAGAAATGACAAGAATTTACTTAATTTTAATGGCCATTCCCTTTAAGTTGTGGTAAACATGTGTGCCTATGGATATTTGTATACAGCAATAGCTCCTTTTTTGATAGCTCAATTGAATCACATTATGTTTACAGCAAGATAATAATCCTGGATTTTCCATGGCTCACTCTGTCAGAGTATAAGATTAGCTCTTGAATTCATTAGCAGTCATCTCCTTTTAAATGTCAGATAACTTTTTAAATGCCAAGTATTACTCAATGCCTTCTGTGCAATTCAAATCAGCTTTACCAAATTAACTAGTTAATCTTTATTGTTTCACTTACTAAAGAGAAAGGCTTCCAGGTGTTTTTAGGAGAACATAAAATATTATTTACAGTACAATATAGGTGAAGAGCTGGGTTTTGATTTAACCTTTCCATCAGTTTTTAAATCATTCCCACCAAAGTGTGCACATGAAGTAAACAAAAACAGCTTGAAGTTTCTCTGCTTTCTTCCAGTCCCCCATTTTCCTTCCCAGGGATTAAACCCAGGGCACTTAACCACTGAGCCACATCCCCAGCCCTTTTTGTATTTTATTTAGAGACAAGGGTCTCACTGAGTTGCTTAGGGCCTCACTAAGTTGCTGAGGCTGGCTTTGAACTTGTGATCCATGGATTTTCTTGAATTCATTAGCTCTTGAATCACAATCCTTCCTCAGCCTCCCAAGCTGCTGAGATACCAGGCCACTGCACCCAACTAGCCTTGTGTTTTCTTCTCCCCACTATGCTTTTAGAGACCTAGACTTCTGATTACTCTTTATTTTGTTCTCTTTGCTCTCAACATACCCAAGAGCTGGAAGTGTTCAAAGGCTCTACCCCTGAGAAAACAGGATACATAGAGCCTAGGAGGCTGGGGCAGAGCAGGCCTAGAAATCAGGAACGCTCAGCTTTCCTTTCGAAAGAACCCCTGTCTGAGTTTAGC
Source organism: Marmota marmota marmota (assembly GCF_001458135.2). Taxonomy (NCBI): domain Eukaryota; kingdom Metazoa; phylum Chordata; class Mammalia; order Rodentia; family Sciuridae; genus Marmota; species Marmota marmota. Next base: position 21,660,431 of record NW_026000005.1, read on the forward strand.
CTCCAAATATTCAGACCACAGAGCTACAGACTACTCTGACGGCTAAAGATAGATCCATCCAGAGCTGGCTAGTTCTCGCCATCCAGCTCTTGGCTCCAAAGCTACCTCCTCAGAGAGGTCTTCCCTAACCAACTAAAGGCAAGTGGCCAGCGCCTCCCCATCACCTTCCATCCTACTACCCTTGCATTGTCTTCATAGATGAGTCACTACCTCAAATCATCTCATTATGTGCTCATTTGTCTGACACATGGTAACACTCCAAAAGTATCAATTTAATGAATAAATGAAAAACAACTGAAGCACATGACTTGCTTTCCTGGTTTCAACTGTCTGACATTTTTCTCCTCCTATCTTTACCTTCCAGAATCCTCTTTATACATTCAATTTTTTCTTTCCTCCCATCTCCCAAACTCCCTCTCACTATCATTAATTTGATAGAACACTTGCACATAATAGGCAAAAGCAGTACTACACATTCCAGGGGTTACAGAGCCTTCACTAAAACATTCCGTTAGGCTACAATTGATAGCCCCTAATCATTAGAGAGATGAGCCATACAGTCAAGAGAATTGTTAGAAAAAAAAAATTTACAGGTCAAGTGGCTGGGAGGGACCTTCTTGAAAGCACTTCGAGTCTCTGGTCTTCAATCTGAGTCCACATAAGGAGTGAAAGTAATCCCATCCATTGGAACTGGTCTTGGCTATGTCTTTTGTCTAACACAAAATCTTTAGAGATAATGGAGACATTTCCCTCAAATCAGTACTTTCTGATTTCTATTATTCCATCCAGTGATTTATGCAAGATTGTGGAGGCGTGAAGGCTTGAAATGCTTTGTATGATTTGTGCTTGAACCAAAAGCTTTCATTTGATCTGGAAAAGGGGAGGAGCCGTCTCACCCTGAGAAACTAATCAGATATATGGCTGAGATGACAAGAAATTGGATATGTATTTGTTCAGGAAAATCTTTATCTCAAGCCACATTTCAAAACAAAGGAAAAGGGTGTGGGTGTTCATTGGAATGATGGCCACTTGTGGGGACCCACCAACTGTTCATGCCTCATGAATACTTGTGGGTAATATAAAAGTTATGGGAGGGAGAGTTTATAACTGCCCAGAGAGACTGACATCTGAGAGTTCGTCTCCTAGAAAATATGGAAATGATCAAATCCACACCCAGGGTGATCTCATAGCACACTAATGTATATGACCCCAGCAAATCAGCCCCCAAAACTAACAAATAACTTTCCTCCTTGGGAATGGGCAGCCAGTGCCACGGGCAGAGGTCAGGCCTCCAGAGGTCAGCACACACTCCCTGTGGAGGAGTGCTGTTGCCCCCTCCTCCTCTGAACTGAGGCAGGCCCTATCTGCAGATTGCCTCTGGCGTCCTTCGCTCCTGTGTCCAATACCCATCAGTCCCGCAGGTATATAGCAACTGTATGTTCATTTCCAAGCCCTGAGCCAGGCACGGCTGTGACAACAGGAACAAGATAGCTATGGTCCCTGAGCTGGTGAAGCTTACGTCATTGCTTCCATTATCACTTCTGTCATCTCGTGGGGAGAGCATTGCACAGTCTCAGCATCACTATGGGCAATGGGGACAGAGTGGCCCCGGGAGGGCACAGATGAGCCACACCTGAAGGCTGAGGGGTCATGAAAGGGTGGAAGAGTGTTCCCAGGAGAGGGAAGGGCAAGTGAATGTCTTGCTCCAGGAACTGAAAGGCCAGTGTGGGTGGTGGCCCTTTGTACTTGCTGTTTCCACAGTAAGGTCAACACTTCTCACAGAGAGCCACACACACACCTTCTCCCACCTGCTTCAGAGCCTTGCCAAACCTCACTTTCTGGTGGGGCGTTCCTCAACTCTCCTGCTTAACCCACTCTGTCCCACTGTCCTATATATAGGGCACCTATAAAAACTTAAATTGAGCAATTTTGTAGGTGTCCTATAAAATGTTATAGATTTTTATAGGTGACCTATATATAGAAGATGGGACATGATGGGTTAACACTGAGGTCTCCACATCCATCCCCATCTGCCCTTCAACACCTTTGTATTTCTTTTTTTCTATATCACAAATAACCTTCAGACATAACTTATGTTCCTCTCCTTCTCTGTTCTCTCTTCCTTTTCTGTGCAATGGAGGTGCACTCTTCATGGGGGTACAGACTTCCGCTGCTGGATTCACTCTTTCTGCCATAGCAAAGGCATCAAATAAATATTCCTTGAATGAATGAACAAGGCCAGAGAGATAGTCCAGGGCTGGGCAGGAAACTTAAACCTTTTAAGCCTATTGGCCTTCACCTTGAGGGCAATGGCCTTTAAAGGTTTTAAGCAGAGGGGTAATGTGGGCAGTTTGCCTTTTGAAAAGATCACCCAGGTTGTAGTGCAGGGCACAGGCTGGAAGGCAATTTCAGGTCAAGCTTTTTGGTACTTGAAATGTGACATCATTTGGGGCTGAGGTTGGGACTCAGCGGTAGAGTGCTTGCCTAGCATGTGCAAGGCCCTGGGTTCAATTCTCAGCACCACATAAAAATAAATAAATAAAATAAAGATATTGTGTCCAACTACAACTAAAAAGTAAGTTGTAGTTGGACACAATAAAGAAAGAAATGTGACATCATTTGCACATTGTGGTGACTGCAGAAGAGACAGACCCCACCCCACACTGGGCCTCCTCTCTCAGCCCATTCTTCCTTCCCTCTCAGCCACTTTTGTTCCAATCACTCTTCCTAACACACTGAATACATTTCAGCTTGGAAATAAATTGGAATCTTGCTGTGACCTTATTTGTTGCAAGGCAGATTTAGTAACCATTCCTAGCTATTTGAAACTATAAAAGTAACAAAATTATCTAATTTAAAAAGGAGTCTTGGACAGTGATTTTAGGTCGGCTGTATGCCAGCTGAATGGCTTTGAACAAGTTGCTTACATTCCTGAAGCTTCCCTTCCTCATCTGTGAAATGGGGGTACCATACTTGTCTCACAGGGTTGTCCAGAGAATTAAATGAAATAATTATAACCTTGGGAAGGTCCATTTTTCCACTTCCCTGGGTACTAATTATTAACCAGTCTTGAGTTATTCTCTGCACATTTGGGTCCCCTGTGTCTTCCATGGTAAAAATAGGTGTTATTATTAGTGTTCCATGATGAAAACATTGCTTTTTATAAATATTGGGGGATTTGGACTAGCTCTTGTTGCTCTGTGTGTCATGCCTATGAAAGCTGGGCTTTCTGTTTCTCTCCCAGGGAGCCCCGCAGTCCTTGGAGGCAGCAGCTCAGAAGACGGGAGAACCTCAAAGTTGTATAAATAAAGGGCTGATTTGTTCAAACGGAAAAGAATTTTACACACGCAAGCTGCACATCGACATGACGCCGTTCCTGAAGGTGATCTCACACTGAGAAGACGAGGGGTTTTATAGACACATACACAGGAATTCCAGTTAATACACTTCTGCATGGTACAAAAACAGCTTCAGAAGTCCCTCAGTGCTCCTGATTTATCAGAAGGGACAGAAAATACGCAGTTTGTAGCAGATGAGGAAAGAACAAATTAGGACAGTAATCACAGCCAGCCATCGGGAACAAATCAGTTGGGTGTCTGGTTTGGGTGGTGGGGACAGGGAACAGAGAAGAAAAAGGATAACTTTGAACCACCTGATAAAATGGGCAAATATAATTCATTTTATCTTGACAGTAGCTAACATAATTGCTACTGTTTATCACTGTAACTTGGTAGAGTTGATACTCCTACTGTGAAGAAGACTGATTCTTGAGTTAACTAGTCAGAAGTCAACTGCAGATTCTCTTTTGGATATCTGGCCTTGTTTCCTGTTCTCTAATAAGAGCTCATTGATCTCCCAAGCTCAGCTTTGTTTCTAGTTAAGGCCAACAAGAGTTCTTGCGGTGAGGATGTCATTTGTCTATCTTTGCAGTACTTCCTCCCACCCTAGCATCCCCAGGCACATGGAAGGTGCTCACCAAGTGCTCCAGGAATTGGCCCACCCTTTTCCTCCCAAGCCCTTTTGTTTAGGGCCCTTCCCACCCATTTTTTTGCCTCCTTAAGAGTTTACTGAACTGGAAATATATGACCATGGAGTCCAAGAAATTAACCAGGAACCAAGCCATGTCTGGCATGGAAGGATCTCAGGTCCTTCATACTACCTTAGGGGACACCATTCCAGGCCCTTGATAGGAAGTGATTCAGAAAGACAGGGGGAAAGAGAAGAGACCCTTGTAATGCTCATAATGATGGCACCCCTAGTGCTATGTAGACAGGTCCAGGGACTTTGGAGATCATGAGCGTCACCTTCCCACCCTCAACCAATTCAGAGTTCTTAGGTGACACCTCTCTGAGCTGCCCTAAGCCCAGTTCTGCAAGGTGGGGCTTAGATTAAGAGTCAGGCATTTGACCCAAATCTGTCTCTGTCTGTGACTGCATTTTCCTGGGCTTCCTCTTAGGCTTTTCCCAGCGGTGGTAAGATGGCCACTGGCTTCTCCTGCCCAGATAATTCCAGAACCGAATATGAAACTGTCTTTAGTGACATGCCCAGATGAAATGCCATCAGCCTAGCCTGGAGCCACAAGAACTAGAAAGAGAGAAAAGAAGGGTGTCTCACCGGGTGCTTTAAACTACAAGAGGGCTGGGAGTAGAGCTCAGTGGTGGAGCGCTTGCCTAACATGTGCAAGACTCTGGGTTCAATCAACACCACAAACAAAAAACAAACAAAAATATAAGGAGGGAAAATGATTCTGGGCAGCAAAACAAAAAGATATTTGCTATAAGAATTCAAAAAACTGTTGACATACACTATTATTTATATTAACTATCCTGTTTATTCTTAATAATGACTTAGTTCTTCCCTTAGGACTTGAAGAACTATGGTTGGTAGTTCCTGGGATGTGATGTCATCATCATTATTGCTATTTATTAATTTAACCAATATTTTAGCACCAGTTACCTACTAAGTGTCTTGCGCTTTCTGAACATCCGATACATCTATGAACAAAACAGACCAGGATAGGCTGGGGTAGATGCTCAATGGTAGAGCACATGTCCAGCATGTGCGAGGCCCCTGGTGTCCATCCTCAGCACCACAAAATAAGAATCAAAAACACAGGGGCTGGGAAGAACAAAATCCTACCCTATTCCATACTAGTGTAGGCAACAAATTATTATTAGCATCTGTTATTAGCAAATAAGCAAAGTATTCAGAGTGGGAAACTTTACAATAATTTTTTTTGTATATTCAGTGTTCACAAAGCTTTTGTGTTACATTTTTTTCTTCTGCAATTTTGGCACAGCCCTAAAGAAGGAAAAATGCAACATCCTTCAGTCCCACTTTCTAGTCCATCCTCCTCAAGACTCAGTGAATGGAAATTCCATTGGACTCACAGAACACCTACTCCCAGACAAGTCCCTACCCAGAAAACCACACCTTCTCTTGGGAACGTTGAGCGTTAACAGCTTACCCTACCTAGGCCTTCTCCCTATTGACAGGTAGCTCCTGGATTCTTGAGAAATGCATCACAGAATGACACCATCTCAGGGTTATAACAGACAAGAACGGTTAGTTTAAACAAAGAAAAGCACCCAGGCTGGAGCTGCATGGGAACCAAACCATCCTATGCATTTCATTCATGTATTTCCTGCCCACCCCTGGGGCATTTTATTCATTTTTGCCTGATACGTATAGAAAGAGATGAGGGTAGGAGATAAGACAGAGGCAGCAAAAGAAAATGGAAAGATGTAAATAATCACAGTTGCTAACATTACTGAGCACTTATTCTATTAGGCTGTGTTCTAAGTTTTATATGCAGGAACTCATTTAATTCACAAACTGAAGGTAAGAATGTACCTATTTTTTACTGATGAGAAAAATAAGGTACTGAGAAGTTAAGTAACTTGCAGAATGTCAGGTGGTAAATGGCAGACACAGATTCACAGGCAGGCCGCCTAGCTTCAGAACTTGTGCTCAATCATCTGCTGTAAAGCTTTGCTGAACACCCCAGCTGAGCCCTATCCAATCAAAAGCACTGCCGGCCATATTAACTAAGCTTCCAGCACAATCCTTCTAGAAAATTCCACTCTGTGCATGCATTCAGTCTGCTATAGGAAGATTTTCTTATCCTGCAAGACTCAGCCCTTTTCTCTATTCCTACCTGAGTTCTATGGAAATATAAAGCTTTCTCTCCCAGCGTTCATTTAGTTCCCTTCAAACAACTTACAATGAGCATCCTCTGTGTATCAGATACTATGCAGGCCCTGAGGATAAAGAGATGAATCATCTGCACCCTCGCCCTTCCAGGAGCCTATAATCTAAGAGGGGGATAAACAATGTAGCAGACAATATCAGCATAATGTTGTGGCAGAGGCAGACTGGGGTTGCTACCAGAGAGAACCATTTATTTCTCTGTTATTGCACATGGAATCCTCCGCTTAGTTAAGAACCTCTTTACAACACTAAAGATAGCTGATAACCTGTTTCTGTCAGGCTTCAATCTGAGAAAATACAATCCTGAGTAACTCTGAGTTTGTATAAAAATTGAACTATGTTTTGTTTTTAATCTATTTTAATCTATTCTTTTTCAAAAAGAAATGGTACGTGATTAATAAATTAGAATAGATATTTTAAATTGTCAGGGTTAGGTCATTGTAGTAAGAAAGAAAATGGCAATAATGTCTCTGAATGATAGGGATACATTCAAATATACTTATACTCCATATTAGCATGAAAATGTATGTATGTTATGTCCAGAAAATACAAAGAATGAGAAATAAACTTCCACTCTACAGCCATCACAGTGAGAGCATGGTGTCCTCTGGTGCAAGGTGGAAGGACCTGCCTCAAAGCAGGCACAAGAGCCAGCCATGCCTGAGGTCAGAGCAGCCCTCCCACAGAGGTGGGACATCCCTCCAAGTAGAGGAGGACTGCCACTAAATCTTGTGGTCACATTGAGGTGGAACAACATGAATTTCAAAGACTGAAAGTAGCAGGAAAATAATGCTTGGCTTAAGATGCTGCCCAAAGATGGAGCAGGGTACCTTAGGAGATAAATTCCAATCCCCAGAGTCCTTTAAATATGCTTTGTTAACCACTTGGCAGGAACAGCTCGGTTTCAAGATCAGAGCTCGGTTTCAAGATTCAATGATTCCACGACATTCGAATAATATTTCCAGGAAAAAATATTCAGGACAGCGAGTCTTAAATTTTCAAAAGAAAGAAGCTTGGGATTAAAGTGGAATGTGATCAATATTAAGGTGTCAGGCTAGTAGTTGGGAAGCTCTGGGTCTTCTCTGACTCTGAGTGACCTTGAAATGCTCTGGGACTCCTGTTTCCTCTTTGTAAAATGGAGATGGTAATACTGGGAACTCCACACCTGCCTCTTAATGGTGAAGTGAGAATTACATGAAATAATAGCTTTCAAAGAATTTTCACATCTATAAAGGACGCACCTTGTGAGAGAGAAAGGAACGAACATTCACTGATCCCTGCTGAAGGCCAAGTCCTTCATATATTAAGCCTTATTTAATCTCCCCACCCTCACTCCCCAATTCCTGGTAAGTATGCAGAACTCTCCTATGCAGATAAGGAAACTGAGGCTCAGATATGATCAGTGGCATGGCTGCCTGCAGCAGGAGCTGGGTTTCAAGGCCATAAAGTCCACAGTACCCCATATTGAGAGAGTTCTGCCTATTCTGTTCCCATGACCAGCTTAATTGTACATCCCTGTTCTGGCCTCAGAACCTGAGAAAGAACAGAGATTTGAAAAAACATCTTAAACATATTAATAATCATACAAGGTATCTTGTGATTTTCTTGAGTCAGTTGTATTTTGTTTTATACTAGGGATTGAACCCAGGGACATTCTATATGGAGCTACATCCCAGTCCTTTTTATTTTATCTTATTTTATTTTGAGATAGAATCTTGCTAAATTGCCCAGGCTGGCCTCAAATTTGCAATCCTCTTGCCTCAGCCTCCTGAGTAGTTGGGATTACAGGTGAGCACCACTGCCCCAGGAGATTTTTTTTCTTTCAGTGCTGGGGATGGAACTAGGGCTTCACATGTATTAGACGAGTGCTCTATCACTGAGCTACACCCCCAGCATCAGTTTTCTTTACTAAGGAGAAGTATGAAGTACACAAGAAAAACTGGACTACCCTGAAATTGAAAATTTCAAATAAAATACTCATTTTCTTCCATCATTAAGAAAGTATTGAAAATAGTAATTGACTTTTGTGTATCATATGGCATATTATACAAAATTTCCAGATGTATTTTCCTAGTTAAGCCTTTCAGGAACTCTGTACAATATTCATTACTACTGTCATTTCACAGATAGAGAAACTTCGGTTCAATGAGAAGTCATATAGGTCACGGGAGGCAGAGAGGAGTGCCCCTTCTTTCTCCTGCATCCTATGTTCCCCATCCAACAGTGTCTTAGGAAAACCTGCCATGAGACTAGGAGTACTGTGCTCAGATGGAGTGCTAGGCATGAGGGCTAGGGACAGAACCATTAGAAGAAACTGAGGCTCAAGGTTAAGAAACTCTCTCATGGTCTGTAAGACATGAGGGGCAGGAGATAGGACTTCAGGGCAAGCAGACTGATTCCAGGATCTGCAACCCAGTGTCTGGGAAGAGCCTCTCATGTGCTGGTTACAGCATTACCCTTTGTGTTTATAGAGAGTTTGTTAATCTCCTCCCTCCCTGCCCCAGACCTATAATTCCTTCTATACTGCTGCTTTTTCCCAAAGCAGCTCAGTTCTTATCACTGGTTTGCTTGAAAGTCTTTACTGTGTAAAGACTGGTCTTTCAGTTAAATTCCCAGTATCAAGATATATTCCTGTTACAAGATAACAGGGAACATAAAACAAATGCAATTTTTCTAAAACTCCAAACTGCACCATGCAAGATCTGGCTCTGGCCTGTGTCTAATTTACACTGTCCACACACTGCAGTAATATCAGACTATCCCTAGCCAGCACAGGCGACTCCCTCTGCCTGGGATCGCCCTATCTTCTCTTCACTGCAAGACTTAGCACTATGTCCACTGGTAAACAAAACTTCTTAACCTAATTTAGTTTCACCTCCCATGAGGTCTTGTGGAAACCTGTTATAATCTGTCACAGCATTTACCACACTGCATTGCAACTGTGAGATTTCTCATCATTTCCCCACAAGTCAGTAAGCTTCTTACAAATAGATCTTTCATCTCTGTGCCTCCAGTACCTAGCACACACAGTACCTGAAACACAGCAGACATTCAATAAATGTTCATTAGCTGAATGAATAAAGGGAGAACTAATGATTTTGCCAGAATAACAGAGCTGAGATATGAATTTGCAATCTTTCAGTTTATTTTACTTATTCATCAAGTACTACAGGATAAGCATCAATGATCTGAAAATCTGAAACAAAATGCTTCAAAATCTGAAACTTTTTGAGCACCAACAAGATGCCACAACTGACCTTATATGACAGGTAGCACTAAAAAATGCACTAAAAATATTGTGTAAAATTATCTTCGGGCTATGTGTATAAAGTATATCTGAAACAAATGAATTTCATTTTTAGGCTTGAGTCCCATCCCAAAGATATCTCCTTATACATATGAAAATATTTCAAAATCTGGAAAAAAAATTCAAAAGGCATGTGCCACCACAATAGCCCCAGTTTTAGTTTATTTTTAATTTAAATTTTAAATATATGCTGGGCATGGTGGCACATGCTTATAATCCCAGGAAGTGGGGAGGCAGACACAGGAGGATTACAAATTTGAGGCTAGCCTGGGCAACTTAGTGAGGCCCTGTCTCAAAATAAAAACTACAGATGTAGCTCAGTAATAGAGGACCCTGGGTTTAATCTCCAGTGCTGCAAAAAATAAAATAAAATGTACTGACAAAGTTTTAAATTTTTCAAGTATAATATGGTATGTTTCCTAGCTGCCCATTTCCCTTCCCATAGACTATCTCTATTGCCAGTTTCCTATGTGCCCTATCTGAGATGTAGAAAGCATGTATAAGGAAATACATATAGATAAATAGGAGATAGAAATTTTGTGCAGATTACTAAAAAGAACAAATTTTAAAAAGACTTTTTGTGCAAATTTAGTATATTATACATATTTTTCAGAATCGTTATTTTTCATTTAGTATTTCTTAGAGCTCTGTGTTAATTCAAAAAGAGATACCTTGTTCTTCTTAATGGTTGTATGGTCTTCCATTGTACAAATTACTATAATTTATTTAAAGTCTCAAGTTGATGGGACATTTATTTCCAATCTTTCCCAATGAATGAATGACCTTAGGTGTTATTTCACATGTGTGTTCACATATCTTTTAAAAAGATAGCTCTTTGGACACTTTTCTAAGCAACATACAATTAAATGGACAGAATTTCATATTAAGACTCTTTTTTTCCTAACAAGGATTTGCTTGAAGAGCTTTCCAAATCCCTGACTCTGCCTCCAACTCTCCATCTGTGAAATGAGAACATTCTTTGCCCTGAAGGCTCATAGCTACATGTTGTTAAGACTGAAGGTTTTGCCAAGTGTAGTGTCAGGAGGTTGAGACAGGAGGATCACAAGTTTGAGACCAGACTCAGCAACTTAGTGAGGCCCTTAGCAACTTAGTGAAACCCTTACTCAAAATTTCAAAAAAAAGGGCTGGGATGTGGCTCAAGCGGTAGCGCGCTTGCCTGGCATGCGTGCGGCCCGGGTTCGATCCTCAGCACCACATACAAAGATGTTGTGTCCGCCGATAACTAAAAAAATAAATATTAAAATTCTTGAAAAAAAAGAAAAAAAAATTTCAAAAAAAAAATGGTGGGGTGGAAGGGCAGGTTGGGAAGGCGAGGGATGAAGCTCAGTGGTAAGATGCTCCTGGGTTCAATCCCCAGTACCACAAAAAAAAAAAAAAAAGACTGTAAGTTTTATTCTTGGCTTTGAAATTCTTCCAAAAGAGGAAGCTTGTTTCTCACTTTGACTTTCAATCCAATTTCCTGTTAGATTAAAAGGCTTTACACAGGGATCCCTTAAAAAACGTATCTATTTTCTGGTCTTCTAATTAGGGCATTTACTGCAACTAAGGCAGGATTTTGTTGTTGTTGTTGTTGTTTTTCCTGTTATACTTTTTTTAAACCTTTCCATTTATTCAGGGATTTTTTTTTTCTTCACTGTACCAGTACAAATCTGCCTATTCCAAAGTGAGAAACCCAAACAAAAGAAAATTATTTACCTGCTTTACCTTTTTTATGTCAATATATCTTATCAACTAACAAGTAAGAAACAGATGATAAAAAGCCAGTAAGTGATGCAACTCAGGAAAGAATTGTAGAATGTGCTGAATGAGCCGTTGTCTCTTCCCAAAGCAGGCTGGTATTTGATAAAGTAGGAAATTGATTGTCACTAATGGGTGAGAATAAGACAGCAGATTGTCAAGGCCCTGCACATTAGATTCCAGCTCTATTGCCTAAATGAAGCTGTGGCTGGAGCTGGAACCCAGGTGACAAAGGCCAATTACAGGCCTCATTAGACACATCGGGCTTTACTTGAGTCACCAACTCCACCTGCCATGTTTCTTCCACTATTAAAGAGCTGCCTTTAAACCTCTGGAGAAGATCAGTAATTCTCGATTCTGGCTGCATGTTGAAACCACATGTGCAATATGTGGTTCTTCTCCTCCATGTGAGACACATCAAGCAGAAACCTTAAAAATGCCCCAACTCAGCCAGTTGGTGACACATACCTGTAATCACAGCTACTCAAGAGGCTGAGACAGGAGAATTGCAAGTTCCAGGCCAGTCTGAGCAACTTAGCAAGACCCTGTCTCAAAATAATAAATAAATAAATAAAAAGGGCTAGGGATGTAGCTCAGTGGTGGAACACCCCTGGGTTTAATCTCCAATACTGGAAAGAGGAAAAAAACAAAAAAAAAAGCCCAGCTCTAGAGATTTTGATGTTATTGTCTGGAATTATACTTTTTAAAAACTCTTCAAATAATTCTAATGTACAGCCAGGGTTGAGAACCACTGTTTTAGATATTTTGGGGTGTTGAGATTGCAAATAGCTGATTAACTCAGAGAAAGAAGAAAGAGAGGGGCTTGCTTGTGTAGCTCTGTGGCAGAGCACTTGTCCAACATGGACAAGGTTCTGAGTTCAATCCCAACACCACAAAAAAAGGAGGAGGAGGAGGAAAAGGGGAGAGAATGCACTAAAAAACTGAACCGTGGTGATCCTGGGGACTCCACACAAGGCCATGCTGGCCCTTTGGTTCCCCTGCTATTATTAATCCTCAATGCCTTCCATTTGTTCTCAAAATAATGGACAAAATCCTCAGCCTGCCTTCAAGGCCTTGGGCTTCTGACCCCTTTCCACCCTTCCCACTTCTCTCAGTCTCTGCTCTGGCCAGTCTAGTCCTCTGCCAAATTGCTGGAGATGCCCTGCTTCTTTTTCCAGGCCTTGCCCTATGACATTCATCTCTCCTTCTCCTATATGTGCCACACATCAAGCAGTGCACAGATGAATGGAACCAGACCCCTTCAAGATAAGTACAGCCGGGTGCAGTGGCATGGCCATGCCTATCATCTCGGCAATTTAGGAGGCTGAAGCAGGAAAGTCACACGTTTGAGACTAGCTTCAGCAATTTAGTGAGACCTTATCTCAAAATTTTAAAAATGAGAAGAAAAAAAAAAAGCTGAAGATGTGCAGCTCAGTAGTAGAACACCCTTATTCAATCCCCAGTACCAGAAAGAAAAAAAAAATGTAAAGAAAAAGCACAACTGATCATGAGTACTTGGTGCCACTGCTAAGTCTGCCTGGTTCTTTTAAATCTAATCACACTAGTAGCAGCCTTCCTGGACACTTAAGCTGAAAGAAGTTGAAAAAGAAGGAGAAAAGGGCTCGGAGTGTGGCTCAGTGGTACAGCACTTGCCTCACAGGTTCTAGGCAGGGGTTTCAACCCTAGCACCCGCAGAAAAAGAAGAAGAAACAACTAAGAAAACTGAATTCCCTTTTACCAAAGAGCATGGACCAGAGGAATATTTGCATTCATCTTGTCTTCTGTATTCTTTGTGTTGTGTTAACCCAATAGGAAAGTGGAGATGAACTGGACTCTCATGAAGTACCAGGAGGATCCCTCAGAGAAAATGATGAAGTCAGCCAAGGTAGGGACAGCTAGTCGGATTGTAGAACCTTATCACTATAATCATCACATGAACTTTGTGCTGTTCAAAGCTGTTAATGACCCTTCCATTTCCTTTCCAGTTATGAATTTAAAGTCATAACACAGACCAAAAACTGCTGAGTGTCCAGACTCTGTGTTCTTAGTGAAACACAAGCAAATGATAATGTATTTTATGTCCTTGTTCTGTTGTGTTATGGTTTGGATGTGAGATGTCCCCCAAAAGCTCACGTATGAGACAAAGCAAGAGGGTTCAGAGGAGAAATGTGAGACCCTTAGCCCAATCAGTGAATTAATCTCCTGTTGGGATTAATTGAGTGGTAACTGAAGGCAGATGGGATGTGGCTGGAGGAGGTGGGCATGGTTTTGGGGTATATATTTGTATCTGGTGAATGGAGTCTCTCCCTTTGCTTTCTGATCATCATGGGAGCTGTTTACCTCTGCTATATTCTTCCTCATGATGTTCAGCCTCACTTTGAGCCCCAAGGAATGGAGTTTGCTGTCTATGGATTGAGATCTCTGAAACCATGAGCCCCTAAATAAACTTTTCTCCCTTTACATTTGTTCTGGTTGGGTCTTTTCAAGTCACAACAGTGAAATAGCTAACTAAAACATTAAAACATGTTTTTTTTCTGCGAGAAACAGAAGATTGTTGCAAGAGAGTGAAAACTTTGGGGACATTATTAAAAAGTCCCCCCAAGCACCTCCACCTCTCTGTTCCACCTGCCTTCGTGGAGGGTTTGGCAAAGGGGTTGGGGTTTCTTGCCTAGAGAAACACTATTCCAACAGAACAGGGACCATCTTCTTTACAGACCCAGCCCCCATCACCCACAGCCCTGGGTGACAAGAGCTGCTTGATGGTAGCTTACTCCAGAAATGACCCTGCATTTGATGATGATAGGGGTCAGAGGAAGGAGAGAGAGTTCTATGAAACACTGGCCCAGAACCACTGGGCTTTTTAGCATAGTTAAAGCCTCGTGCCCTGAACTGACTCGAAGCCCTACCCTGAGGGCACACAGGGCATGTTTTATGACACTTCTGTTGGCTAGGCCCAGGTAGCAGAGCCATTTTTTGTCCTCATTGCTTCTTGCAGAAGTGGAAACATTAAAGACTATTGATTCTCGGGCAGTCTGTGCAGGGCCACAGAGAAGCCGTGTGCTTGTTGCTGCTGCACGAAGGTGTCCAGCAGAGGGAGCTCGTGGGGCTGGAATCCAGCCTGTGCTCCACCGACTGACACATTCACTGCAGCACCCGGACTGCAGTGAATTCCTAATTCACTAATTTCCTAAATTCCTGATTTCCTAATTCAAATAAAGGTGATGCATAGCAGCTGCAGGTCAGAGCTGCTGAGCTGAGAGTGTGCACTCTGGAGCTGGCCTTAACCCCTCAGTGCCTCAGAGTCCTCATCTGTCAGCAAAAGTTGGAACAGAACTCATCGCATTTGGCTGCATGAGGAACGAATGAAAAAGTTCACATAAAGTAGCCATTTAGTGGTTATTCATCTCGACTTATATATTTTACCCTCCCATGATCACTGTTTACCAATCTGTGCAATGACACAATGGTTCTTCCTATCTCCTGTGGATCCTATCAGGTAAAAGAGAGAGACCTTAAGAGAACACTGGAGAGAAATGTACTAAGTCACAGGTTTTGAATTTCACCCAAAACATTTTGCACTTTTTTTTAAATATTTTTTTTTGTTGTCAATGGACGGAGAATCCAACCCAGTGCCTCACACATGCTAGGTAAGCACTCTGCCACTGACTCACAACCCCAGCCCAACTTTTCGCATTTTGGGTGGTGGTACTGGGGATTGAAGCCAGGGCCTCACATTTGCTAGGCCTAAACTTGATCTTTTTCTGTCTACATCTTTTACCATTTCTTTCTGTTAATGTCCTATTCAAAAATAATTTTATACTAATTTTTAAAAGGTCTCACTGTTTCTGCATGTCAAGCAATAATATATTATAGCAGCCTGAACCCTGGGTTTGGTCAAGCTTTTAAGCAAGGTCTCTGCTAACATGATGCTCCTGTCACCTCCATTTTCAAAGCAAAGTGACACTAGCCAGGGAAAAGCACTCTTCAGATCTTCCATATCGTAAATCACATATGCAGAACGTGAATACTGACAAGCTTCCAAGGTCTTGGCCAAGTGCAGTGGAGGTTTTAGGCGGTACAGAATGTGGCCAAAACTAAGCAAATGACCAAGTCAGTCAGAACAGATTTCCTGTCTCATGACAGCAGAGCAGGCTCCGGCTGGGTTCCATAAAGGTTATTCAGTCTCTAATGCAGTGAAATATCACTGCAGAAAGTTAAAGAAGGCATTTTCCTGTCCTGAATGATAAATGCTGTTTAAAGAGAATTTCAAGTCTTTGAAGAAAAAAAAAAAAAAAGGAGGGTGTGTTAAGGAACTTTTTTCAACTATTTTAGGATCAGTTTCTTCCCCCATAAGTCTTAAGGCTAATTGTCAGGATTTTTTTTCCCCTACTCCAAATTAAGTAGTGATCTTCATGGTTAATTATAAGCAGGAAGTCAATGTCACCTCCAGTGAGAATAGCATGAGGCTTGGACTTGGTGAGAGTACTACATGCAAGTTTTCACAAAACAAAGTAAATCAACAACATCCAAATCAGAGAAGATTGGAGAAATCACTCTTAGTTTAAGTACAAAACTTTCCTTTCCACTGCTCCACCCCACCACAGAGTTCAAGAAAAGAATGAATTTTCAGTTCTCATTTCCTGGGTCACTGGTTCTCAAACTTCACACATCAGTATCACCTGGAGCTTGTTAAACAAGGCAGTCTTTCCAGCCTTTGCATAACTCCTTAAAATGAAGCAGAACTGCTCCAAGATTGTTGTTTTTTTTTTTTCCCAGCTGGTCATAGTGGCACATGCCTGTAATCCCAGCAGCTCAGGAGTCTGAGGCAGGAGGACCATGAGCTTCAGCAACTTAGCGAGGCCTTAAAAGTAATGTAGGGAGACCCTGCCTCAAAATATCACATAAAAAGGGCTGGGGGTGCTGTGGTTGTGGCTCAGTGGTGGAGCGCTTGCCTAGCATGTGCAAGGCACCGATTTGATCCTCAGTACCACATAAAAATGAATAAATAAAATAAACGTATAAAAAATGTTGTATCTGGGGGCTGGGGTTGTGGCTTAGAGGTAGAGCAGTTGCCTAGCATGCGTGAGGCACTGGGTTCGATCCTCAGCACCACATAAATATATTTTTAAAAAATGTTGTATCTGTTTTAAAAAAAATATTTTAAAGGGCTAGGGATTAAGCACCCCTTGGTTCAATCCTCAATACCAAAAAAAAAAAAAAAGATTATTTGTTTATTTGTTTTTTGATGCTGAGGATCAAGCCAGCTCTCTGCTGCAGAGCTGAATCCCCAGTCCTCACCTCAAGATTCTAAGAGGACTGAGAGATTTAGTACACACTGCTTGAATTGCAGGGAGCCTTCAAGGAGCAGCCTGGAACAACAAATGGGAGGAACAAAAAGCATTTCTTTGGGGTACACTGGGAAACCAGCAAGCCGCTTCTATTATCTTATTCTAGCAGAAAAAGCAGCTCAGAGTCTTGTTGCCTTGGTCAAGAGATGGATGTGCCATAGTTGCTAGCAGCATTTTAACGGAAGCCAAGGAGAGACAAGAGGGAGGGTTTAGTTCACTCTCATGGAAAAGTCAGAGCTGGTAGAAAGAGACACAGTCCACTCCTTGAGGTTGTGCACTGACCCGGGTTCCTTCTGTTTCTCTCTGCATTTCTTTTTGCCATGACCCTTGTATGCATGTCCATGGCTGGCTCAAAGTCTCCCTCATTATGCAGGATAGGAGAGAAAGTGTCAGTGTGGGGCTTGTTCTGCTGTTTAAGTGCACCCTTCAGGAATTGCTCCTCACCCACATTTGCTCAATCCTTCGGGCCTTCCTAGCCACAAGGAAGCCTGGAAATTAGAGGGTCTTGCTAGATGTGTGTGCTATACCAAAACTTGAGGGGGATCTGCTACCCACAGGCAGAAGGGGGATGGATGCTGGGGGCCAAGTAGTGTCTTATCCACAAGTGGGCAGATGTCTCTGTCCTTATGGATGCTGCCAATTTCCCACCTCTTGGGCCCAAAGAGGCATTTTTCAGTCTCATGCCCACTCTTTAAGCTCAACATGTATTCCCTGGTAGCCACAAACACTGCAGGCTGTTGCTGTCAGCCCTGTGGTTTGCCTGGAAAAAGGAACTAGGGTATCTCTGCTTCCTCCATTGGTCTTTGTGGTGTCAAAAGGGAGAAGGAAAACTATTCAATGTGTCTGTGAATTTGTCCAATAACTTTTAAAAGAACAAAGCCTTCCGTGAGGTTTTCGGTGACCCTAATGGAAACTGCCTAGGGAGCCCAGCTCTCTTCTTTGAAAATAAGCCCTTTATTAGGAAGCAGCTGACACTGACGGCTCCTCATCACACTTTCTATCACTTGATGGTGCTTTCACTTCCCTGGGAGTCCCTGAGTCTAATTCAAGTTCACACATGTGTATTGGGGAGCCACAGTGCACTACTTTTTAGCCCCGTATCTACATGTGCTCAAAGAGAAGGACATTATTCCTGCCTAGTAAATATTCCAAAGGTGAATGAATAAATAAATGAACATGTCAAGTATGGAGGAGATTCATAAATGATGATTCCAAGTTCCCCATTCTCAAGAGCTGACAATGAGGATTTCAGCTCTGGGCATTATAGACTCCCTGGGAAGAAACAGTGAGTGCAGGCATTTGGAAGGTCACAGACCTCAAATTGGTGGGACTTATAGAAAGAACACACAGCAACCAATGAGGACCTGCATCTCCACCAGAGACAAAAAAGAAAACAAAAAGCAGCTGACAAGAGTAGCAAGAGTCACCACCAGTGGGGAAGGGGACACTGGCTCCTTTGGCTTCCAGGTGAACAAAGCTGCAGCACCCTCATTAACATGATGAGACTGCCCTAATTAGTGGCTAGGACTCTAAATAGTTACATCACAGCTCAACTGGGAGGTCTGGACCAGTGGGTTTGTGAGAACCAGCTGTCTAGATCCTTTCTAGCTAAAACTTAGGGTCTCACCCAGACCTACCTGCATTTGAACAAGATTCTCATGTGATTCACATGCCAGTCAACCTTTGAGAAAACTCTAATATAGACTCATTGAGGACACTGGATTTCAAATTCAAATTGAAATTTTTGCATTTTCCAGCTCTGTCCTTGGTGAGTTCCACAGTCTAGAGCAGGGTACATCACTCCTCTGGGCTTTGGTTTCCTTTTCCATATAACCAAGGAGGTCGGGCTGGATAATCTCTAGGGACATGTCCCACTCTCACGCTCTGTACATCTATGGCTCACACAGGTTTGACAGTGACAAGCAGCAGAGCCAGAGCTGGGACCACACTTCCTTACAAGCTCCTTCCACTCCACCTTGCTCCCAGGGAGCCAGCCTGCCATCCTTACTGTGTCCCACGTAAAGCTCTGCTACACCCAGCCCTGTTTGGGATAGGTGATGACGGAGACAGCCCAGGAAGTGACAGGCACTCCCATGCTACATGTGAACCCCAGCTTGGGGACAGCAGCCAGTGAGAGCCCAACAGGTCATAAATGAGAAGGCAGCTTTGCCATGGTCTTCTGCACCGTGCAAGGCCTCAATAATCCCTCGGCCTCACGAGGTTTCCACTTCCTCCTCTGAAAGTACCAGCATCGACTGGTCAATCTCTCTTTCTCATTTTCTGTGGTTCAATGACCTTGGAAGTGTTTCTAATAAGGAAAAAAGCAGAATCCTCAGGACTGGGATTATAGCTCAGCGGCAGAGTGCTTGCCTGGCAAGTGCGAGGGACTGGGTTTGATCCTCACCAGCACCACATAAAAATAAATAAAATAAAGGTATTGTGTCCACCTACAACTAAAAAAAAAAAAACAAAAAACAGAATACTCATAGAGCTCCATGATTCAGCCACCAGGTTCAAGCCTTCCTTAGTCTTTAGCCACTGACTGCATGGATGAAAGATTCTTTTGTTCACTCAACAAACATTTACTGAATCACATCTTCACATCTAAGTTCCACATCTTCACAGTAGTACCTGCTGCAGCTCCTGCTTTGGTTGGAGGAAAAAGAAGACATGTGTGTAGATGTTTCTAACACAGCGGTGCCTGAGAGAACACAGAAATGGTGGCTGATCCAGATCAGAGCAGGAAGGACAAGAAGGCACAGAGGGTGTGTTAATGGGCTTTCCATCACTGTGAGAAAAAAACTTAAGACAAAGGATCCGTAAGGAGGAAAGATTTACTTTGGCTCACAGTTTCAGAGGTTTCAGTCCATGGTTGCTTGGCCCTGCCACTTTGAGTCTGTGGCAAGGCAGAACATCATGGCAGGGAGCGGGTAGCAAAATAAAGCTGGTCCCTCATGAGGCCAGGAAGCACGAGAGAGGGCAGGGGCTGGGGTACCAATATCCCCTTTGTTTTAGTCAGCTTTTTTATAACTGTGACCAAAAGACCCAACAAGAACAATTTTAGAGGAGGGAAAGTTTATTTGGTGCTCACAGTTTCAGCGGCCTCAGTGCAGATATGGTCAACTCCATTGCTCTGAGCCCAAAGTGAGGCAGGACATCATGGTGGAAGGGAGGAAAGCAGCTCAGGACATGGCTCAGGAAGCACCCAGAGAGGTGTGCCCACCAGGGACAAAATGTATACCACAAAGGCACTCTCCCAATGACCCACCTCCTCCAGCCACACCCTACCTGCCCTCAGTTATCACCCTGTTAATCCTTATCAGGAGATTAATGCACTGATTAGGTTGAGATTCTCAGAAGCCAGTCATTTCACCTCTTCACTTTCTTGCCTTGCCTCAAACATGGAGGACACCTCACATCCAAACCATAACATCCTCCAGGACTCACCCACAGTGACCTAACTTCCTCCCAGGAAGGTATCACCACCTTCAGGGAGAGCTACAGTCTGGTGATCAAGGCTTCCCACATGAGCCTTTGGGGATGCTTCACATCCAAACCACACAGAGGGCTCCCTGAACAAGGGAGGAAGGAGTGACTGAACCCAGAGTGCCTTTGTCCACGTTTAGTGGAGGCAAAAAGGGCAGCGGTCCACACTTGCTGTTTCCTATTAAGTGTCTCAGAATCCCTGGGTAGGCCATTTGTCACTTGAGAAAATCCAAGCACAGAGAGGTTAAGTAGCACATCCTTGGCCAGAGCTGAACAATGGAGAAGCCCTGGGTCTGACCACCTTCCCAGGCTCTGCTGCAAGATTAGTTCTTCTGGTTGTTAACAGCTCGAAGAGAGTGGGTTTGTGAATCCTGGATGCTCTGAAGTAGAGGAGGGAACGCAGGAAGGTCAAGGGGGGATCAAGATCTGAGTAAATCAATCCCCCCACCCCCACCTCTAAGTGGAGCAATCGAAATGAAAATATTTTTCTGCCAGGATTTTTTAAGACAGAGGGGAAAAGAAGGGGGGGTGGGGGGTGGCCAGTGAAGAAAGAGAAGGCAGCCACAGCCCGCAGGGCCTGGACACAGCTCCTGTCCCTGATCACGGCATTAGTGACTTCAATAATACCGCTCCCTAGTTCCCGAAGAGCTTGCTCACCAGGAGACTCCTGATGAGGTCCTCTCCCCTGGGCGAGGTCATCCCTGTCCTTACAAAAAGAGCTCAGGCAGGGCTCTCCCAGGAGGGTGCCTTCCAGCTGTGTCATCTTTTCTTCTTCTCATTGTGGCGGCTTGTGATATCCCCACAAGCATGAGGACCTCCTATAGATTCCATCCTTAGGTGGAGACTTGCAGACCTGAAAGGTCTGAAAATCTGACAAAGAACCTAGGGGAAAGGTGGGAGGCAGACAAGCCTCGGAGTTCCACCCAAACAATTTAGTCTTTTTTAACTTGTACAGGCTGTCTTTCTGCTAGTTTTCCACATAGTCACTGGAAGTATGGAAAAAACAGAAGTAATTTTTGGCACCTAATATGAAGCAAGACATGATGCTAGGCGTTTTGTGTTTATTTGTCTCATTTTAGTCTCACCATAACCTTATAAGACTCATGTTTTATCTTTATTTCATAGGTGCAGATAATGAGGCTCAGAGAGGTTAGGTAACTTGCCTAAGGTCACTCAGCCAGTAAGTGGAAGAGCTGAGATATGAACCCCAGTTACTATGACTCCAAGGCCTTAGTCTCTTTAGATGTTATAATGTCAACCATGTGTTTTTGACTAGGAAATAGTTACAAAGTCAGAGATGTATGACAAAAATTATGGTAGCTTTTTTTTTTTTAAGCTAGCATGAATCGTGGAGATTATTTGGAGTCCCTAGAAATTATTTTATATTATGGTTGAAGGAACCTGAGGCCTACAAGTTAAGAGAATTATGCAGCCACAAGTAATTATCAAAACCAAGGTAACTGGAGTCTCCTTCCCGTGTTTGTGGGTATGTGGTTTAGTTCAGTTTAGTTTTACAGGTCTTTCCTCAAGGGCAGTTCTTATATCAAATATCATGGCCACCCAACCTGTGCAAAGAAGTGGAGGAAATAGGAGGAGCAGAAGCCTGTGCCCAGGAGTCAAGGTGGTGCCACTCACTAGAATCTAGAGCCCAGCAGGCGTCCTGTAAGAAGATCAGCCTCGTCATGTGCTCCTGGGGTCCTCCAGCCCACACTGCTCCAGAGAGGACTTCAGTCTCAGCATGCTGCCAGCACTCTACCTGAGCCTAGGTTCAGAATATCCTGCTGGTTCTTAGCACCTAGATGACATGACCTACACACTCTGCATTGCTTTGGTTTTCCTCTAGAAAAGATTTCAAAGTTCTCTTTCATGCTGGGAGAGGAGAGGTGGGTGGTAGCAGATTCCTAAGAATGTTCCTGGCTTATTCCCCATTCAGCCCAGCCTGGGACCCCCAAAAAGTCCCCAGAACACAGCTGTTGCCCCTTTATTCTGAAAATTCTCTTCACCTTCAGGAAAGAAAGCTCATTTCTAAAAAGGGACATAAATTTACCAAAACCCAAAGGCAGCTGAAGCCAGAGGCAAGGACAGCCTAAAAAAGAAAATGATAGGCCAATCTTACTTATGATCAAAGATGCAAAACTCCTAAACAAATAGTAGCCAAGCAAATCCATAAGCTTGTACTTTAAAAAAAAAAAAAAATACACCATGACAGAATTGAGTTTATCACAGGAATTCAAAGATGGCCTAAGATTTGAAAATATGATTGATTATGTAATTCCCTTCAAGAACTTAAAGGGGAGGGCTGGGGTTGTGGCTCAGTGGTAAGCACTTGCCTAGCACATTCGAGGCCCTGGGTTCGATCCTCAGTACCACATAAAAATAAATTTTAAAAAACTATTGTTTTCAACTAAAAAATAAATATTAAAAAAAAAAGTTAGGGCTGGGGATGTGGCTCAAGTGGTAGCGCGCTCGTCTGGCATGCGTGCCACCTGGGTTCGATCCTCAGCACCACATACAAACAAAGATGTTGTGTCTGCTGAAAAAAACTTAAAAAATAAATATTAAAAAAAAATTTTAAAAAGTTAAAGGAGAAAGTCTTAGGGTCATTTTGTAGATATGCAAAAAGAAGTAAAATTTATAAAATTCACCTATTTATGATTAAAAATTATCAGCCAGGCACAGTGGGTACTGAGGAGGCTAAGTATGGCTGTGGCCCAGGAATTCTACATAGACTGGGAAACACAGCAAGACCCCCCCATCTAAAAAAAAAAAAAAATCAAACTACGAATAAAAAAGGACTTCCTGATTTTGATAGCATACAAATATCTATAGTGCCATCAATCACCACACACAAATGGTAGAGCCTTCAAAGTAGTGTCTCTAGACACGACTGGGACAAGGATCCCCTCTAACATTGTTCCTCCATCATACTCGATGTCCTAGTCTGCACAGTAAGGAAAACAAAAGAAAAAGTAAGCTGGAAGGAGGGAAAGGAGGATATGACACTGTCATTATTCCCAGACAATATTATTACTTCTATGAAAGGGCTCTACAGATGTGTTAGTCAACTTTCTATTGCTGTGACAAAATACCTGACATAAACCACTTATAAGGAGGAAAGGTTTATTTTGGCTCAGTTTCAGAGGTTTCAGTTTGTGGTCACTTGGTCCCATCTCATTGGGCCTGTGGCAAAGAAAAACATCATGGCAGAGAGCACCACAGAGTAAAGTTGCTCACCTCATGGTGGCCAAGAAGCAGAGAGAGAGCACAGAAGGGGCTAGGAATCCCAATATTCCCTTCACAAGCACACCCCCAATGACCTAACTTCCTTCCACAAGGCTCCACCTCTTAAAGGTCCACTCCCTCTCAATAGCACCACAGGATGGTGACTAAGCCCCTAGCACATGGTTTTTGGGGGACATTTAAAATCTAAACCATAACAACAGGTGAGCCCTTAAAAGACAAAAGAATCTAACCAAATTACTAAATATAGACAAACACACAGAAATCACTTGTGGGAAAAACAGTGTTTCAAAATGCAAAAAAGCACAATTTAAAATGAAATTTTAAAACACTTGTTATTGTAGGAAAAAACCTGAACATTCACAAAGGCAGCTGGACAGCAAAATGAATCCTGTATTCTCATCTCTTGGCCAACATTGTTCATTCATAACCCCAACGCCTTCCTCTCTTCCATGTTTTTATGAAACAAATTCCAGGATCAAATCACTTTACCCATATATTTAAGCATATATCTCTTAAAAGACAAAAAAAGACTCTGGACATAGCCATGATACTATTATTACACCTAAAATCCAAACAATTCCTTATTATAGATGAGTAGTCAGTTTTCAGAGTTTTATAATTGTTTTTGAATTTGTTTACAAGTGCTCAATATGGTCTTAAGTATCATTTAAATTATAGATTCCATTCATTTCTCTTTTTTTCTCCTTTTACTTTATTAGGAAACTGTATCATGTGTCCTGTTGGGTTTCCCACAGACTAGATTTCGTTGATGGTGCAGCTCTTGATATAATTTATGTGTGTTTCTCTTTCAGGACACATGGTATTTCCTCATCTCCATGATGCCAATGGCTATAGGTCTATCAACTCATTAGAGTTTGCAAAATAGTGATAATGAAATGCTATCATTCTTTTTTCATGTATTAGTTAAGAAACTCTACAAAAATAAAATTTTCCTCATCTACTATTTAGTTATCCAGTGGTATAGCTTATGTAGGAAGAAAGGATAAATGCTCAGTGTTATGCTTTTATGTATCAGTTGTCATAATAATGAGTCAGTTCCCCAGGATCCTCCTATAGTGACCTTGTTTTTTTTTAGTATCATGTACTTGTGGATTTAAACAGATGAAAATATGATTTTTAAATATAACATATATTCTGGCAATAAGTGTATAAAAAGATGTGTGAGACTTTCATGAAGAAATTATATTTCATTAAATTAAGCAAAAGTATACCTGAATAAGTATAATGTTCTATATAATACTGTGTACGGTGTCCATAGATAGGATGAATCTCCATCATAAACATAACAATTTCCCTAATCTATACTTTCATGAAATTCCAATTTTTAAAAAATCCCCGACAGAAGCTGAAGTTGTAGCTTAGTGGTAGAGCACTTGCCAAGCACATGTGAGCACTGGGTTCAATCTTCAGCATTACATGAAAATAAATATATAAAATAAAAGTATTGTGTTCATCTACAACTAAAAATATTTTTTTTAAAAATCCCTGACAGGGTTTTTGTCAGAGCAAGATTAGTTGATCCTAAAATTCATATAACAGCCAAAAATAGCTGTTATGATCGGAATGTGTCCCTCCCCCCCAATACTTCTTATGTTGAAACCTAATCACCAGTGTGATGGTATTTGGAGGTAAATCACATTTAAGATATTGTATATATTTTTTAAAGAAGTTAAAATTTCGGGGCTGGGGTTGTGGATCAGAAGTAGAGTGCTCTCCTAGCAAGCATGAGGCACTGAGTTCAATCCTCAGCACCACATAAAAATGAAAGAAATATATTGTGTCCACCTACAACTTAAAAAATTGTAAGTTATTATTCAAAGTTCTGCCTTAATTTGTTCCAGTACTTCCTAAATATCAGGTTACTTTACTAAGGGAAAGAAGTCACCCTTCTGTCGTTCACATCAATTCTAATCAAAAATGTTGAAATTACACCAATGTAGAACCTCTGCTTTTGGGCAATGCAAACGCGCCCTCTGCTGGTTGCATTGCGCCCTGCACCCAAGTTTGAAAATTGCGAAGACCTGTGAGTGTTTTTTTCTGAGCCAGCCACTCTAAAGAAACCCTTACAGAATTCCTCTTTTTGTGAAGATTCTCTAATCAGCTCCTGCTCTCTGTTAATGTTGCATATTTTTGGAAGCAAAATTAATTCCCATGCATAGCCCTAAGTCAGCATTTCCATTTTTCTCAATCTCATTCTTGTCCCCTCTCCAAAATCTGGAAGTTGTGTGAGAGAGTGAATGCCATCTGAATGCTTAGGGATGAATGAAAGGAACTCAAGCTGCAAAGAAGCCCTGGTAATGGGACATGTGTCTCCTTCCTCATAGGGTAACGTTTGTTTTTTAAATTAATTTGCTTTTCAATGTTATAACCACACTGGGGTTTTAGGGAAAAAATTGAAGCATATATACAAACATCCCCATCTAACATATTATTTCCCTTTCCTGTTTTCTCTTCCAGTCCTTATCCACCCAGACATTATTGAGTTCTAACACACTATTCTATAGTCCATATTTTTACTTGTCCTATATCAGAAACTCTTTCCATATTATTTATTTTTTCTTTTTAACAACAATTTTAAGTGTCAAAGTAATTCATCATAAATTACAAGGAAAGTCTCCCTTGTTGAGCTGTTTCTAATTTTCATTATTGACAATAACATAATAAATAAGTGGTTCAAAAACTGTTTCTTCTTTTGAGTTATTTCTGTAGGATAAATGCCCAGGAGTAAGAGTCCCAATCAAAGACCAGAACATTTTTCTGATTCTTGATACACATTGTTATATTACTTTACCCGAAGATATTTTAATACTAATTTCAATGTCACTTGCCCTGTGACAGTACTGGTTCCCACAGTATTTGCTAATTTTCTAAGTGTAACATACGTCATTGTTCCAATTTGCAGACTGTTGACTACTCACACAGATGGACACTTCCCCATCTAATCCCCGCCTGGGATAATTACCCGTGTCCTTTGCTGATGGAGGATCTTCTGTTTTTTCACAGACCCAGAGCGAAGGAGTGTGACTGACCACCCCAGTGCTTCCCTGGCTGAACATATCCAGACCCCTGAGGCAGATTTTATGAAAAACACGTAAGTGTTCAAATTTGTAACAATGCGGACTTCCCTGCTTTTGTTTCTCTTTGTTTTTAATTAATTTTGTTTCTGGGGTTTTGGTTTGGGTTTGGTTTGGTTTGGTTTTCTGAGACTCATGAGCATTCTCAACTGACACAACATGCTGACAGCCAGAATGGAAAGAAACAAATTTACATTGTGATGAGTTTCCTACTCAAACCACATACTCTGCTAGTTGGATGAGGAGTGAAGTTTAACAGTATGAGGCATCTTCTTCCATTGTCCATATATCTGAGATCTACAGAGATGTCTAGAAAGCTTTCTATCAGTTCACTTGGTTTCTCCTCTCAGCATTCTCTCATCTTTGGGTAACATTAATAATACTAACACTTATTGATAATTGCTAACGTGTGTTGAGTGCTTCCTGTGTTCTCCCTGGTTGCTTACTAGGAGCTCTCTGACAGCAGCTCAGCCAGTCAGGCCCAGACATTTGACCTGAGTCCCCTTTGGACCCAGCAGCTGGTGTAGCCATCTCTGCCTCCACCTGGAACCCATAGCCCCATGTGACCTCCCTGAGATTTTCACTTACCCAGCAGTATAAGGTCAAATTTTTTTGACCTCCAGGAACCAAGGGAGAAGGGCACTTGGGTGATTGAGGCAACTGCAACAGGAATTTCATTTTAAAATGTTTACACCCTTTTCCCACCACATATTTAAATGGTTAGTGCAACAACTCACCATCAAAAAAGATGGAATAATCAAAGAGAATTTTTGTTAAATCAGGAGAACCAGAAAACACGTAAAAGCCCCACAATGACCATTATAGTCACCATGACTAAATTTCAGATTTAAAATAAAGATTCTTAAACAGGAGAGAGGGGGAAAGAAAGAAAAGAGCATGCAATCAGGCTTGTGGTGCTCATTTGCAGCCTACCCGTTCCTCCGGGAAAAGAAAGGTTTTCCTAGCACTAAATCCTAAGGAGACTTCTATGGGTTTTTATAGAGTGACACTGAATGATTTAAAGACTCATATATTTACAGGAAATTCCATTTACCTCATTCAACAAACATTTCTCAAGTTTCCACAGTAAGGCCTTTTACAAGCAAAGCACAATAATCATACTGATTTAGATAAAAAGAGAAAATGCCAGAACCGGGCCTGGCACACAGCAGACACACAATACTCAATGTTGCAGCAGCTACTGCAATCTATGGCATGTCCTGCCCACAGGGCACACATCAATTGTCCTCAGGACATTAGTAATTGGTAGCAATGACAACAGATAAAACTAACAGCACAGGACCTTTCAGTGGCTGGATTTGATCAAGAATGAAACTCAGAGAGGATAAAGAAATGGATAGTAGTTGCTTGTTCCTAAGATAATCTTTTTTAAAGGTCACTTTTTTTTTTTTTCAGCTAAGCCTTTGATGGAAGAAATTTCAGTTACAACTTTTTATGTCATTTAATTAAAGGCATAAATGTGCAAATGCAAAAAGGCAAAGTATTTCTTCCACTAAGTTAGATCATTCTGATCTCTCTTTTGGGAGGGGTTAGGGGGGATTATTAGGGATTGAACTCAGGGGCATTCAACCACTGAGCCACATCCCCAGCCCTATTTTTTTGTATTTTATTTAGAGACAGGGTCTCACTGAGTTGTTTAGCATCCTGGCTTTTGCTGTGACTGGCTTTGAACTCACGATCTTCCTGCCTCAGCCTACCGAGCCACTGCAGTTACGGGTGTGCACCACTGCGCCCGGCTCTCATCTCTCTTATCCAGGGATATGCTGAGGAAAAGAAAGCTGACTAAGTATGTCAAACACCCCACACAGTGCCTGCCAGAGAACAGGTGCTCAGTTGATGTCTGTCCACTACTCTCTTCCTTACTGCCAGAATTTTCTTTCATTTGGTCCTGTTGCTTTGCTCATTTAAAAGAGGCAGCAATTATGAGGCACAACACCTGTACAGAGGACTTCCAGGAAGTAGGCCTGAGTCTCCAGAGAAGACTGGTACTGTGGATATGTCTCTTCTAAGAGAAAGAGAAGGGAAGATTGGACCAAGATTATTCAACCAGGAGGCACCAGCCAGCATCAGCAATGTGAGTGTGAACACCTTGAAGCTTGGTTCAAAAACCCTACCTGGATCCTGCCAAGGCTACCATGTACACTGGTATGAGCTATTCACTATACAAGGGCACCTGACAAAGGGCGTGGTGGCTGACAGCCAGCTGTCATCACCTCAGTATTAGGGAACATCATCCTGAAGGGCAGAATCCATTGCTAATTCCTTCAAAGGTACTGAATGGGCAACCATGTCCCCACACTACCATCCTGTCTTAAGAGGAACCTCCATGTTGAGGCAGCCCATGGGAAAGGTGAAGACTGACATGACAGCACCAATCTATTAAAGGTGAAAACTGCTTCACCTGGATTCAGCTCTGTAGATCATGATTTAGCATCAAAAAAGGAGGCAGGTCATAAAGTGTATTTTCTTCCTCTTTTCTCCTATGAAATTATCCTAGCTGTTTTAAATCAAAGATTCAAACTTCAACTCTCCCCACTGGCTCCAAATTCTCTAAGACTCACTGTTCTGCTGATTCAGAACCCACACAAACCATTTCAAGCCATTATGTCACGTTGTTCAATGTGATCTTCCCTTGATGGCTTTTTCCTTTCCTACATGTATCATAGTCCCTTTCCTTAATTTCTTACCTTTAGGAGAGGGAGTTGATCGACAAGTCCAAGAGAAAGAAAAGAATCAAGACAGATAAGACCAAAGCACCCAAGAAGGGGAATGAAGGAATTGTCCCTGGAGAAGCAAAGGCCATTTTAGGTAAGAGTGTGTCTGTGAGGAACAATCCAGAAGTCTCCTGATAGGGGTAGGAGGTGGTACCTGGAATCAGCATTAATTCTGTAGGGCAAGCTCACTGTCTTGAGTCTCCTTGACTACCCTGGTTTAAACAGCAGTGCTATCTTACTGCATTTCACTATCTTAGTAGACAGGGATAGAGACTGGGGTGGGGTTCTGGAGACCTGAGGTTACCAAAGGAAGAAATGGTAATACTAATAATAACAGCACACATTTACTGAATACCTGCTGCATTAGGAGCTCATGAAATCCTCAGAACATCTCTGTGAGTGCTGCTGTGGGTGACTTACATAATATCAAAGAGATAGTAAAGAGGTGGACCTAGGGTTTATCCTTTCCTATTTGACTCCCAATGCACACTGTTACCACTGCACTGGTACCACTTGACTCCAGGTTGAGTATCCCTAATCTGAAAATCCAAAATCTAAAATGTTCCAAAATCTGGAACTTTTTAAACACTGACAAGATGCCAAAAGTGGAATATTTCCACACCTGACCTCACGTGATGGGTTATGATCATAATGCAGGCACACTAAAATATTGTATAAAATTATCTTCAAGCTGTGTGTATAAGGTATATATGAAGCATAAATAAATTTTCTGTTTAGACTTAGGTACCACCTATCTCATTAGGTATAATATAATGTAACATGATGTAATATGGTATAATATAAATATAACAAACACATTCCAGAATCAGAAAACATTCAATCCAAAACACTTCTGATCCAAGCATTTCTGATAAGGGATGCTCAACCTGTAAGTCATAATCATATTGGGTGGTGAGAGCATTTGGGAATGGGGAAGGTTCAACAAGCTCTGAATGATCTTTCCAGAACCATGTTTCTTCTCAGTTCCCTCAGTCACCTTACAAAGAATCCAGATTCCTATGCTTCTGAAGACATCCTTCAGCTTAACACTTAACACCCACCCTTTACCTCCCACATGATTCAGAAGACCCTCCAAACAAAACCAGTGCTGTTGGAAAGGACAGGACTGGAGACACTCTTGGGTCAGATCTATTTTTGATGTTTATCTTTATAAACTCCTGCTGAATTTACATTGTGTAGTCCCTGGCATTGACAGGATTAGGAAAAGGAACTCTTCATGGCTCCCAGAGGTGAACTGAGTCCTGAGGGTATTCAACTTCACCAGGTTACAGAGGGGCAACCTCAAGTCAGATTCTCTGGGTAGGACTTTCCAGCTGTGTTTCAGGTCTCCCCACAAAGTCTTGACACCCCTATAGGTCAGGGTAAAATGGAGTTTTAAAAATAGCAACACTGCTGTTTTAGTCAGTTTTTGCACTGCTGTGACTAATAATAAAAGAGACCTGACAAAAGCAATTTTAGAGAAGAAAAAGTTTATGTTGGTGCTCACAATCAGAGATCTCAGTCCATAGCCAG
The DNA here is from genome assembly GCF_001458135.2 of Marmota marmota marmota. NCBI lineage: Eukaryota > Metazoa > Chordata > Mammalia > Rodentia > Sciuridae > Marmota > Marmota marmota. The sequence continues at coordinate 21,691,146 of NW_026000005.1, forward strand.
CTGACTCCATTGCTCTGGGCCCAAGGTGAGGCAAAACACCATGGCAAAAGGATGTAGAGGAGGAGAGCAGCTCAGGACAGGCCACCAGGAAGCAGAGAGAGACTGCTCCCCCCTCCATGGCCAAAATATAAACCCCAAGGGCACGTCCCCATCAACCTCCTCCAGTCACATTTACCTGCCTACAATTACTACCAGTTAATCTCTATCAGGGGATTAATGCACTGATTAGGTTAATACTCTCATAAACCAATCAATTCACCTCTAAGTTTTCTTGCATGAGTTTTTCGGAGACACTCACATCTAAACCATAACAACTGCTGAATGACAATTGATCTAAATAGGATAAAGCAGTTTCTCAACAGGTAGTCTGACAACCAGTCAAAACAGTACAGGTGGTTATCAAATGCAGATTCCTACTGACCCACCTGGGGCTCAAGAGTCCTTACCCCAGATGATTCCATTGCATGCTAAAGTTTAAAAGGTACTTAAAAGGTTGTGCAGAGACACATTTCCTTAATTCAGTTATACCTCTGTCCCCAATTATTCTCCCCCCCAGGCAAGTCAAAGGACTCAATGTCTGAAAAGAAATCAGAGCTAATTCCCAAAGGAAAAAAAGCAGGAGCCAAAAGGAAAAGGCCACAGAAGGAAAGGAATGTGGAGATGGCAACAGAGCTGAGTGGGCCTGATGACATCCCAGATAGAGGTTTCTTCCCTTCACACTCCGATGTGGAGGATCTTTGGCTTTCTCCCAGATACGATGCTCAGGAGAGCCAAGTTTCTATAGATGGAAGAGCATCACAAACCCAGACCATGGCAGTCACTGGAAATGTGGAATCAAAAGAAGAGAGAAGCTGTGAAGACCCTTCAGAGGTAGAGTCTTGGCCAAGGGAATTCTGTCTTCACTTGACACAACTGTGGACACAGGGAAAACTGCCTGAATGAAACTATAATCCCTGGAACAGCTCTACTCTTCTTTGGTCTACTTCGGTGCCTTCTGACCCTAGTTAGAAGCCAGAGCTGATCAGAGTCACGGAAGGGTGATATCCCTCTGAAGTAAGGCATTCTATGAGGCCCAAAATTGTTAAAGCTTCCTATTAACCCCTTAAAGAGCAGGAGGTGGGCAAAGCACCCACCCATGAGAGGTGCACATCTCCTCAGAGCAGAGAAAGGTAGATACAGGCCTTCAGAGCCAAGTGATTATCCTGGACTTGGCCTGGAGCTCATCTATTACCTGTCTCCCAAGTCCATGGAAATACCTTCTTTCAGAATCTGCTTATCTGTGGTACACAACAGCTTGTATACACACAACTGCTTCTACAAGGTGCTTTTCACAGAAGAGGTGTTTTGATCCAGAGGCTCAAATTCTCCTTTGGAGGTTTAAAGATAAAAACTGAGTGTGAGGAAAATTACTCTTAAAATTCTCTATAGTTCACCAAAAAGAATGCCACATATACAGATACATCATTTCTCAGTAAAAACAACACAGCCCATTTTCCCTTTGCTATTGAAACATATCACTATCTCTTCCACTGAGATGCAGACACTAAACATCTTGTAAACATCTTAAGACATCTTATAAAACAAACAAACAAAAAGTATCTTTAAACACTACAAATGCACACATAGCAAAGTATGTGGTTAGCTTGCTTAAGTTTCATGTGCATATGGTAAATAATGTTGTCTCCTTTAACCTTTATCATACTTGTGAACCACGTGTGATTAACCTCAGTTTATGGACCTGTGAGTTAAATGCCAGGGGACCAGAAATTGTACTATTGAATGGTTGAGCCAAGATTTAAACTCAGATCATTTAAATCCAAATTCAGGACTCATCACTATTTTAAATGATTGTCTATTTTATGGTACCATGTCTTCCAAATAAGATTTTAGACATTTTTTTCCTGTGTAGTTCTCAAACCCTCTCAGCAGCCTAGATAACAGAATTCTGCTCTGCACAACAGATGAAAATATTAATCTATGGGCAGAACTTTTCTGAGCCAGCTAGATCATCAGAATTTCTTAGATTTATTATCAATCCATAATACTGTCCTATCTCTGCAAAGGTAAAAAGCAAGGAGCTTTCACTTTGGGTTGGACACAGAAATCTCATGAAGAAATAGCCTCTAAAGTTCCCCTCACAGGCATACTTCTGAGTCAGAGGCAATCATTAGGGAGAAAAAGAAAACTACAATTGTCATGCAAACTGAAAGACCTATTTTTGAGAAGGTGGGTTTCTACTGATTAAATATGAGTCTGACCTCTCCATATCTACAATTGCCCATGGTACAATATCCCTACCTAGACCCTGTGGTTTCCAGCCAAAGCTTCAAGTTAAAAATTTTTGTTTTGTTTTATTTTAAACCTAAGGAGACCCTCTACCTAGAGATTTTCATTTAATTGGTCTTGGTGGAGCTCTGGCCTCCAGCCATTTTCAAAAGCTCCTTGGACAATTCTTTTTTTTTTTTTTAATGTTTAAATTTTTAGTTTTTTAGGTGAACACAATATCTTTATTTTATTTTTATGTGATGCTGAGGGTCGAACTCAGTGCCTCACGCATGCCAGGCGGGCACGCTACCACTTGAGCCACATCCCAAGCCCCTCCTTGGACAATTCTAAAGTGCACCTAGGATTGAGAACTCTTGAACCTATGATATATTGGGCATTATATTATTTCAGTGAATCCTGGTAACAGCCCCATGAAGATCACAATATCAGGACAATTAAATTGTGACCTCCAAATCCCAAGTAAGTGAGGAAGAGACTTGAATCTAAGTCAACTGGACCCCAGTGCTCAAGCTGGTGGTGGCAGGGCAGATGTGGCTGTGGTCAGAGAGTGGAGTCCGCTTCATGACTCCATCTCTCATTAGACAACACTGGCTGGGCTGCAGCCCCATCTGTTCCTTGACTGAGAACACTCTTGTCTCTTAGGCCCTCACTAAGAGGGAGCAGCAGAAGGTTTCCCAGGACAGGCTGCGAGCAGAGAGGGCTGAGATGAGGCGACTGGAGGTGGAGAGGAAGAGAAGGGAGCAGGAACAGCAGAGCAGGCTCCAGCAGGAGGAGCTGGAGAGAGCAGAGAAGATGAAGGAGGAGCTGGAGCTGGAACTGCAGAGACGCCGAGAGGAGAACCGGTAGGTCAGCAGCCAAGAGACATGGCTGTGTTAGAAAGTAGATGGAAAAGGCATGAGTGGACCACCTCGATGGGCAAGGTTCAGAGCTGAGGCTCTTGACATGAGGCAAAACCATGTCTCATTTTGCTCTCTCCTCAGTTTTCCTTAGGAGCAATCTGGCCCAGGTTACTCAAGATAGATGTTCATGTACTCTTCTTGGAAGGCTTTGAGATTCAGTCCCACCAATATTCATTGAATTTTACCACACTGTCTGCATTGCACTAGGCCCTTTCATGGGCCTTAACTCTAATTTTAGCTTCACAATATCCGTGTGAGGCAGGAAACTCAAAATCTATTTTATAAGAATGGAAAATGAAGCTCTGAGAACTGAAGGTCTCTAACCCAGAGTGCTGAGCTGTGTACTGAAACTTCTAGGCTTCTCCTTCTAGGACCCTTATGTTCTTGCCTCTATCCTTCAATCCTGGCTTCCCTTGGAAAGCTAAGTCATCTCCTCCTTGGAAGGGGATGCTCCCTAGACACTGTAGGCTGCAAAGTCTCCCCAGGGGTACTGCCTGTTGGATTATCTCACCAGGAGCCCCAGTGTTTCCTGCCATTTTACTGACCATCTTGTGTTTTCTCAGCTTGAGGCGGCAGAGACTGGAAGAAGAACGGCAGCGGCAGGAAGAGGTGGAGAGAAAGCAGCAGCTCCAGTTGCAGGCAGCACAGGAGAGAGCCAGGCAGCAGCAAGAGGAATTCCGGAGGAAACTGCAAGAACTACAGAGAAAAAAGCAGCAAGAGGAAGCTGAGAGAGATGGTGAGGAGGATTCTTGAGCTCTTTCCTTGCCCATCTATTTGGGGCAGAAATATTTTTATCCCTCCTGTGGGTGTTCATTTATTTCTATCCTAGGTTTTCGTGTATGAATACTCTAAATGTATGAGCTATTTTTTTTCAAAGTGATTATTATGTGTGACTACAGTGAAGTGATAATAGATGGTCAGAATATAAAAAGGACTGACTTGTGCAAATGACTCCAGGGTCCTGCTCCCAACTCAATAATCTGAACTGGGACTCTGTCCCTTCTTTTGCTCTTTCAACATTGTTTAAGAACTACATAAATTGGAGACACAACCTTCTTCCTTGCTTCCTTCCCTAGCAAATGAATAACTACAAGTACCTGGGTAGCTTTAGGGCATGCTTTCAGGTATTGCACAGAATCTCTTCAGCTTCACTTTCAAGAGGTAGTAACTTCAGCAGATGAAGCCATGGCCACCTCCTGGTCCTGGCTCTTTAAATGGGCCAGTTCAGCTACGTAGTGCCAACTTTCTCTAGACCCTGATCTGATACCACACTCCATCCCAACCCTGCTCCATACCACCCCATGAGCTATCCAGGCTCTGGAAGAATCTTCCACACAGACTTTTATTAGTCGTCAATGCACTCTACATAGAAGGTGCTTGATAAAGGACTCAAATTGATAAACTAATTCCCAAGGTAATCCCCACAGAGGATGTGACAGCCTCATAGGCTTCAAAATTTCTCACACTGAGTCCTTCGAAATCAGATTTGAGAGTTGAATCAAAATATGGTTTTCCTGTTCTTGGCTTTTATTGAAGGTTTAAAACACAAAATGCCACATGACTACCTCTTTCTCACCAAGAAGCCTCCAGTGAAGCTAATTCTGTGGTGTAGCTGGCATCCTTGGCCTGAGGCCTGCCAGGCAAATCCCTGTTAATATCCCCTTTCCTTACTGATACACAGTGGGCACCCTCGCGGGCACTCAGACTGGGAGACTCATCTCATTCTGAGTCTGCCCTTACTGCGAGGTTGACCAAGGGAAGATTTTCATATGTAGTTTCTGCCTAGAGCCATGTCTTGGCTGTATTTCTTTCCCCTCTTTTTGCCTTAGCAGAAATAGCTTCTGTCTTCACATGGATGTTGTTAGCATGTCTCAGGTAGTTAGGGAGTGAGCTGAGTATCAACGGCAAATCCTTCCTTCTCCTCCTCTTCCCCTTCTTTTCCCTTCTCCTCCCTTACCTTGATTTACTCCTTCCTCTCCTTCTTTCTTTCTCTCCCCTCCCCTCCTTTGCTGAGAACCAAACCCAGGACTTTGCAAGTGCTCTACCCAACCCTTCGTTCCTTATTTCCTGAGGCCACAACCCAGACTTCAGTGAAGTTGGGGGCCTTCACTGTCCTAGAAGCCTAATTCTGCCGGTGTTGGCTCCACCAGGCAAGTGTGGTCCCATCTCCTGCCTTAGCAATGCCCAAGGATACGAAAACGTGAAACACCTAAGTCCAAGGAACCTCATCTCAGGAAAGTATACTTGTGAAACACATAATTGACTTATTTTTCTCATGGAAGAGCATATTATGTTAAAAGAGCTCCTAAACTATTTCCTTTAATATTTAATATTGGTATATTATATTACTAGTAGGATAATAAAGACATACTTACATGGTAAAAATATATATATATATATGGTTTTCCCCAACAGTGCCCTCTTGCTGAGCCCATGCCCCTTATGTATTCTGCAGAGGCAGAGAAGCAAAGGCAGAAGGAACTGGAAATGCAGTTAGCAGAAGAACAAAAACGCCTGATGGAAATGGCTGAAGAGGAACGACTGGAGTACCAGAGGCAGAAACGTGAAGCAGAAGAGAAGGCTCAGGCAGAGGCTGAGGAGAGAAGGCAGAAGGAAGAGGAAGCAGCTAAGCTGGCTTTGGAGGAAGCCATGAAACAAGATCCGGAACAAGCCAGGTACTGGTATTTGGGCAATGATTGAGTAGGGGGATTGTTCAAGGGCTTAACTGCCTGGTGCTAGTGTTAGTACTGCAATTGCACGAAGTCCTCTTCCCACCCCTCAACCCCAGCCAGCATGGTTTGGAAAACTAAAACACAAAGAGTGATTCTTTGGCTGGAAACATCATGGGATTCCTTCATAGATTACAAAACTTATAATAAGCTGAAATGGGACTTTAGAGACCATTAATCCGAATCTTCCGGTTTAGAGATGAGCAAGTCAAGTCCAAGGGCTGAGAGTATGTAGTTCAGTGGCACTACAGAGCACTTGCCTAACATGCTTTGGCCCTGTTTGGATCCCCACCACCAAAAGAGAAGGAAAGTATGTCCCAAAGAAGGGAAAGATCTTGATCAGGGCCGACCAATGAGTTAAAGACAGTGCCAGGATAAGATCTAAGACCAACCGGCTGATTATGAATCCACTGCCTTCCTCAATATTTATTGAGATTATTATGTAACTTCTGGACTCCGGGAATTCAGGAATAAGCAAGGCAGACAAGGTATCTTCCATGGCATAGGTCGGGGTGGCAAAACAGACTAAAAAAAAGAAGAAGAAGAAGAAAAAAAAAAACCTTTATTTGTTTAAAGCTAGCAACAAATGCTATTCAGAAAACATTTAAAACATGTGATAGGATTACAGGAGCTTATTTCAGACTGTTTGGCCAAAGTAAGATATAAAGTGAGATCTGCAGGACAAGGAGTTAATCACATAAACATCTAGGAGGAAAATATTTCAGCAGGTAAACAGTAAGTGCAAAGGTCTGAACAAAGAAATGAGAATAAGGTATTGAAGAATAAGGCTATAATGAAGTTAATAGGGGACAAAGAACACTTCCAAATGAAGTCAGAGAGAAAGGCCAAGATCAAATCTAAAGAGAGCCTTATTAGAAGAAATAGCACCAAACTCCTTAAGAGCCAAGGACATTTTCCCCCTTTATTCTGCAATAGTGATCAATCCATCTTTCTGATAATAGGATTTGAGTAATGTGGTTTCAATACTCTTTTAAAAGTAGGTCCTCTGTAGTTGCTACACTATGACTGTCCCTTTCTTAGTGAAAGCAACTAATAGTCATTCCTTTTGAGAATTATAAAAACCGAAGGGTAAAAATCAATCAATCTATCTTAAGGATAAAGAAGTACAATCCAGAAAATCATTTGATTCCAAACTAAACGGTAAACACTTCTCCCCCTGAAATGCATTTTCCACAACTTAAGCTGACTCTAAGACAATAAATACTCTTTAGAGGACCAAAAGAGAAGGCAGCCAGAACAACTCTTGTTTTAAGAATTTCCACTAACCTTGAGTTGTTCCTCTCCTGGATGTTCTTCAGATATTATGTGAAATCTACAAAATAGATCATTAGCAAAGCCTGATTCAGCTTCAGAAATATGGATTCCGTGTATCATAACACCAGGGTTGGGTTCATAGCAGCAGTACTGAGACCAAAAGCAAGCTACTGGAGCTCCAACTTTCCAAGAAAAGAAAACTGACAGTCATTGGAGGGGAAGTGGAAAATTTCACAAGTCAGCTAGTCCAAGTAGCTCACAGCAAGAAACCAAGTAAAGTACCAGACCAAGGGGTGGAGGCCCACTTCACCAAGGATTACAACTTAATGCCAGCTGACTTTATTTTACCTTTTATCAACTTATAAGGACAATTTCTAGGGTGATCAATCATTATTGAAATTGGGGTTGGGGTTGTCTCCTTAGGCAAAAAGCTGCTTTGGAAAAACATCTTCATTTCCATCGAGAACTACAGAAGGAAGCCAGAGGCCTGCAGTGGACACAGAACATTTCCAGACCATGGGTTTACTCTTATTTCCAGTTCCTACAAATACCCAGGCCATAAGGATAAAAGAAAGCTTTAAAAAAGTAAGTTGAGAAGCAGTGATGGAAAAAAGAGAAACTTCTTTTCATAATAAAGTTCCGCCCTCAGCCCAATTAGTTCCATTTCTCCTGGTTAACCTCAATCCAAAACTAAGGTCTTCTCTACTCCAAAACAACCATTCCCACCCTAACCTCTGCACCAGATACCTCATTCAACCCAATAAACCCTTTGCCTACTTAACACTTTATTTTCTCTAGACCCAACTAAATCCAAAACCTTTGATGCCTGGAACTGCCCATAATTCCATAATTTTAGTTTGAAACACTTTGTGTAGTCTTAGGATATTCAATGTATTTCATTACAGCCAATGTATTTTAGTAGAGTTGTAGGTTAATAGAGAATCTGTAATGCAAATAATTCTGAATTAGCCAAGAGGAGCTAGTTCATTTATTTATATATTAAGAAATCCCAACATAAGGCAAAAACCATGATCTTTTAATCCAAGAATCCAAAATTAACTGTCTATTCAGAACAAAGTATGTTTGTGTTTGTCATCACTTGTTAAATGTTCATTTAAACAAGATGACCTTTTTGTGAATCAATTCTCACGTGCCACTTTTCGAGTACTCAATGGCCACAAGACTACTGTAGCTAACAGCTAAGAGGTAGAACACTTCCAACATGACAAAAAGTTTTTGTTATTTTGATCCCTGAAAATTAACAAATCTTGAGATTTTGTTTCTGTGCGTGGACAAATCAACCACTCACAAAATTTTAATAATCACACAGACTCCAAAAGGAAGTTTTGAGGAGATAATTTATCTTAAATATTTTTTTCTTTTCCCACCCTACGGTACTAGGGATTGAGCCCCAATCATTTATAATTTTTGAGACAGGGTCTTGCCAAGTTGCCGAGGCTGATTTCGACTTTGCAATCCTACTGCTTCAGTCTCCCACGTTGCTAGGATTATAGGCATGTGCCATCACATCAGATAACATCTTTTTATATCTAATAGAACATCCCTTTTAAAAAAAAGTGATCTATCACAAAATCATCATTAAAAGTTATGAAAGAGCTTTAGAAACAAGATGTGTAAAAGGATGTTCAATCAACCCAGAATCTAAACCTGCATTTTCTCACAAATTTCCTTTGACCCTACTCTAAACTTCACTGTCCACAAGTGAAAAACTTAATATTCACAAGTTATTCCCTCTGATTTCTGATTAATGCTCAGGTATTTGCTTTCTATATGCATTACACCTCTACAACCCAGAAGTTAATTTGGATTCTATATTGCTAAATTATGTACTTGCTTAGATCTAATGTGTACTTCAACTCCTTGTTTTATAGAAAATAGCCAACATACTAAATAATATCACAGTGAATTTGAACACGTCATTTAAATTTTTTCTCGGGCTGGGGTTGTGGCTCAGTGGTAGAGTGCTCGCCTAGCATGCATGAGGCACTGGGTTCAATCCTTAGCATCACATAAAAACAAAATAATGTGTCCACCTAAAACTAAAAAAATATATAATTTTTTTATCAAGCTTGTTGACCCTATGTGCACAATCACTTCACTCAATATTAAGTACTCAATCAGGTAAGAGTATCTCAAACAATTCAACCAAGAACATAAGTATTAACACTCAAAGAAAACACCTTTGTGGGGAAAATTATCATTACTGACTTTATTTTCTCCCTTCTTTTACATGTAGGATGTTACAGCCAAGCACCAGCTAATGTGGCTACACTAAATGTGATTCAAAGTCCCTTTCAAATATATTCTTATTAGATTCTTACTGTGAAGCACCTATTTTATCAGCACTACTTCAACAGATAAGCACATTTTTAAGTTGAACAGCAGAGTGCAGTGCATTTAGAAGAATCCAATAAACTAAAAACAAAATTACTTTTAAAGTAAGTTCTACTATCTAAACGTTGAGAGCCTTCAGATGTGTAGAAATGCAAACAAAATTAAAATGTAAGATTAGGACTGAGGCTGGGGCTCAGCGGTAGAGCTCTTGCCTCGCATGTGTGAGGCCCTGGGTTTGATCCTCAGCACCACATAAAAATAAATAAAAATAAAGGCATTGTGTCCATCTACAACTACAAAAATTTTTTTTTGTTTTAAATATATATAAGATTAAATGCTCATGTATTCTGGATGGCTCTAATAGCCAATCAGATCTGTTATTCAATCTTGACAGAAACAACTCATAAAGATTCTCTAAAAACGGGCCTAATTCCAGTCACTAATGAATATAATGATAAAGGCCAGGAAGATCTAAATTACATACAAATAACTTTTCAGTTAGGGTCAAATATTAAACATTTTTAATATCAAGTCAATCTATTTTTCATCTAGTGACTTGAATAGAGTATATAAGCTATGATTGTTTATAAAAGATTGGTTTTATTTGCTCTTTTTAAGTAGTCAGATGACACTAGGATAACATGAAACTGGATTATATGTATGCACAGATATACTGAATTCTGTATTCATGAGTTAAAAAAAAGAAGTTAGGCACTCTGAAATGAACAAACTAATATGGTATTTTAATTTTACACACAGTTTTATAGATTTAATATATAAAGAAATAAAAGGAAAATATAAACAAAATATACCAAACCTTAACTAAGCAGAGTTAAAGGGAACACTAAAATTATCAATATAAATCAATTTCAGAACTTTTGGCGTGCCCACTTGTTCAACATGATTGGGTAACTATCATATATATGCACCATACAGGAATATCAAATTTTTAAAAAACAAATCACTGAGTTTTTAAAGAGATATTTTAGCCTTAATTAAATCTTTGATTTAGAAGGCACTTCAATAACTTCCAGTGCTTCAAAGTCATTAACATCATCACTATACAGTACTGAAGAAATATTTGTATGATGTGCAAATAATTTCCAGTATTATGCAAGAAAACCTTATTTTAGGCATTTTCTTTTTTCTTTCCTATACAATTAAAATAAAATAAACATTAGTAAGGTTTTTACAAATATTGTTTATTTTAATGAAGCTGGTACAGACAATGTCCATTAAAACCCATATCCCAGGCCAAAAGTACAAATAAAATCAAAGGAGCAGTGTTCGGTTGTATACACTTCTGCATGAATAACTTTATTAACTGCTAATGAAAATTAGAACTTTTCCGGGATCTTCTGACTTTTTTTTTTTTTTTTTTTTTAATCTTAAAATGCTTTCTCTTCAGTGAAGCCATCTTTGGAGTTAGTCGTTACTCTCACCATGTCTGTTCGTCTTGACTCCAAAGCTGATATTCCTCCTCTTTTGGTCCAGACCCCCAGATTTTAAAAGTAGCATCAGGTTAAGGAAAGGTCATTTTCCCACAGTTCAGTTCTCTGAAAAACTTCCATCTCCCACTGAAAGTCACAGTCCAGGAGTGAAGCAGTCACATGCTAGAACTTCAGGGCCAACTGGAAAGTCATTATATAGACACTCACATTGGTCGATCTTATTTACCACCAAAAGCCTGAAAATGCACAGTCCTGAAAAAGGTGGCCTCTCTGTTTACACGTGTAATTTTTTAAAAGGAGAGGGCAATATGAAGGGAGCTGAGGTTTGATCACCAAAAAATCAGCACAATGAAAACAAACAATAATGAATAATGAGCACTAGAATTCAAATTACCAGATGTTTTAAAGAGATGGGTGCCAGTTCTCAATTCCATTTGAACACCACATTACAAAAGAACTATTTTTAAAAATAAAAAAGGATTGAGGGAAAAGAAAAAAAAATAAAAGAATATCTAAACCGTTGAATGACCCCCTGTTTGTTCCTGATAAACTTCAATCACATCTTCTTCCTCCATTCCCAGCTGTAAAAAGAAAAATGTTAGTAGAATATTAAAGCACTATTTTTAAACTGGCTACAATTATGTGGCCACTATTTTAAAGTGCAAAAAGATACAAAAATGATCTATACTTAATTATACTCTTTCTAAGATTAAGAATCCTGTTTCCTGGGGCTGCAGTTGTGGCTCAATCACAGAGCGCTCACCTACCACATATGAGGCACTGGACCACATTAAAAAATAAAGGTACTAAAAAAGATAAGGGCTGCAGGTGTGGCTCAGTGGTTAAATGTCCCTGAGTTCAATCATCCCTGGTACCGAAAAATTTTAAAAATTAAAAAATTTTCAAAAAAAAAATCCTGTTTCTTAATCTAAAGAACATAGAGGTATACCTTTACTTCTGGTTCTATGTCTATATAGTCATTCATTTTGCTCTGAGTCAATTTTACTTCCTAGTTTATTTACTATATAAAACTCAAGTGGGGCTGGGGCTCAGTGGTAGAGCGCTCGCCTAGCATGTGTGAGGCCCTGGGTTCAATCCTCAGTACCACATAAAAACAAATAAATAAAGGTATTGTGTCCAACTACAACTAAAAAATAAATATTTAAAACAAAAAAACCCTCAAGTGTTATTAACAGGTTAAAGAAGCTTTAAATCTAACAAGACATGTACTTAATAGTTAGATAAAGTTTGATGGCTTATTTTCTAAAAAGCATTTCACTTTTAGCTGTAATTACTGTAGAATTTCACTTCTTCCAAAAACTTGATTTCACTTGGAAATATATATGGTTTTAAGGCTGGGCACAGTGGCACCCACTTGTAATCCCAGCAACTCAGGAGGCTAAGACAGGAGTACTGTAAGTTTGACAACAGCCTTAGCAACTGAGTAAGACCCTGCCTTAAAATAAAAAGGGCTGGGAATGCAACTCAGTGGTAAAGCACCTCTGGGTTCAATCCCCAGTACTAAAAGAAAAGAAATAAAGGGGGGAAAAAAAGAATATATATATATATGGTTTTAGTTAGAAAAATACTGCCTAAGGATTATTTCTAAATGGTTTGCCTTGTCACCTACAGTTCCTTCAAGTGTATAGCTATTATTTTTTTCAATAGTGATCACTCTCAATGCAGAAAGCTTACCTAGACATCTAACACTTATTTAATGTCTCCAATTTTACAAGCAAGATTTTTCAGCCCATTCATTTTTAATTCTTGCAGGGAAAAAGAGGATCTTCAAAATGCCTTTATAAGCCAAGGTTACACACCTAGAATCCCAGCAACTCAGAAGCTGAGACAGGAGGATCATAAATTTAAGGCCAGCCGTCAACTTAGCAAGACCCTCTCTCAAAATGAAAGTGGGGATTGTAGCTCAGTGGTAGAGTGCCCCTGGGTTCAATCTCTAGTACTGGGGGCAGAGGGAGTTAACATCATCAATAAGGAGCTTCATGTACTTTAGATAAAAATACATGTAATCATTATATAATATTCCAGTCAAAATTACACTGCCTGGGATCTAAGCATGAGGAAACAAACAAACCCAAAGTGAAGGGTTGTCTACAAAATAACTGCTGTGTAGTCTCCAAAAATGTCAATGTATGAACCATGTGTGGTGGTGCATGCCTATAATACCAGCTACTTAGGGTCTGGGGATATAGCTCAGTTAGTAGAGTGCTTGTCTCGCATGCACAAGGCCCTGGGTTCAATCCCCAGCACCACCAAAAAAAAACCCAGGAGGCTAGGGCTTTGAGGACTTCAAGTATAAGAAGTCTGGGCAATTTAGGGAGACCCTGTCTCAAAATAAAAATTTTAAAAGGTTGGGGATATAGATCAGTGACAGATTGCCTATCTATGCAAAATGCCAGTTCAACTGCCAGTACTGGGGCGAGGGGCATCCCTCAACGTATGAAAAGACCAAAAAGACTAAGAACTGTTCCAAATTAAAAGATTAAAAGGGACACCTAAATAAAATAGCTGGTACTGAACTGGATCCTATCACAGGCGAAAATTTTGTTATAAAACATAACTGGGATAAATGGCAAACTGGGTTGTAGATAAAAAATATTCTTAAGCTTAAATTTCCTAAATTTGATTAATAGTACTATGGTTATATAAAATAATACACTTTTTCTTAATAAACAAACTGAAATTTTAAGAAGCAAATGGCCATGGTGTACACACTACTCCCAAATGGTTTAGTGATGGGAAGGTGAAAAATAAACATGCACATCTGGATCCACACATATACAAAAAGGGAGAGAGAAAGATGAAACACAAGTCAAAAAATGTTAAAAATACATGAATCTAGGTAGAGAGTATATATATGAATTTTATGTACTATTCTTGCAACTTTTCTTTTTTCCTCCTCCCTAACCTCCACCCCACACAGGTACTGAGGATTGAGCCCAGGAGCCCCCCTACCTCTGAATTACATTCCCAGCCTTTTTAAAATTTTATTCTGGGACAGGTTTTTCACTAAACTTCTGAGGCTGGCCTTGAACTTATGATCCTCCTGCCAGTAGCTGGGCTTACAGGTATATACCACTGTACCTGGCTCTTGCAACTCTTCTGTAAGTTGAAAATTCTTCCATATATATATATAAAAACCAAAAAGAAGAAATTTCAAAAAGGACACAAGTATTCCTGTGTTAAACTAGAGAAACTCCCACTTACCAATAGCTAAAGGCTATTCACAAAGTTACAAAGCATCTCCCCAGATTACTTATTAATTACAAGGAAAAAATAACTTTATAGTAGATAAATCTGGCAGTTATCACTTTAGCCAAGTGATCAAAGTTAACATTATCTATAATTGTACAGACATCACATATCTCCTGATGTGATACACTCAGGAATATACAGCTTTACTCTGTGTGACATTCCCACCAAAAAGGCAAAACTATATCTAATCAAGAAGAAACTCTAGACAAACTCAAATTGAAGGACTTTCTAAAAAGGGAAGATGGTCTAAACTTTTTAAAAATTGTTAGTGTGACAAAAAATAGAAAGGAAAAGAAAAATGAGAAAATATTTCAGATTAAAGAAAGTTATAGAGGTATGCTGACCAGTTAGAATGCATGTCCTGAATGAATCTGATAAAAATATGACCATAAAAAGACCTTACTAGGAAAAAAGACAAATCTGACTACTTTAACTGTAGAGTCAATAAAAATACTATATCAATGTCAAATCTCCTAAATTTAATAAGTGAATGATGGCTCTTAAGAGATTAACAACCCGGCATGGTAAGGCTGAGACAGAAGGATCTCAAGTTCAAGGCTAGCCTGGGCAATTCAGCAAGACCCTGTCTCAAATGAAAATAAATTTTAAAAAAGGGCCAGGGACGTATCTCAATGGTAGGGTACACCTGGGTTTAATTTCCAGTTCCAATAAATAAAAACAAGAAAAGAGATAATATTTAGGGGTAGGGCTATGGTATCTGTAACTTAATCTCAAGTGGGTCAACAATAATATGTATATACAGAAAGTGACAAAGTAGACACAGCACAATGTAACATAACTGATGATATAGGGAAGGGTATTCAGTAGCACTGTATTACATACACTATCTCACAATTCTATAAGTTTGAAATAGTTTAAAAGTAAAAATTAATAGTAATGATACATCATTCCTACCATCAGAAATATCAGAAATGTTATTTTGTATATGAAGAGGGAGATAAACATATATACATAGATTCAAATGCACACTTTACTTTGAGATACCTATTTGAGGGGAGTGGAATATATAAGCAAATGAAATAGTCCATACAATAGAACAACTAAATGAAAACACAGAAGCAAAAAAAAACACACATAAAACAAGAAAACAGAGTCAACCAATCTTAAAATGAGTCAAATATCAGAATCCAACTTTTAAGGTTAGCCTCACCATAAATGAGTATCAGCAATCTGCCAAATTAGAGGAATATTTATCCATCTTCAAAAGTTTTAATAATGCCTTATGATAATTTCAGTATTCAATCCCTGATGCTACCTACCTTTATTGACTTTTCTTTGTGTGTATATGTTGGGGATGGTGGGGATAGGTGACACAGGGGGTAATCTAACACTGAGCTTTATCCTCCTTTTTTTTTTTGTGGTGCTGGGGATTGAACCCAGGGTCTTGTGCATGTGAGGCAAGCACTATACTGAGCTATATCTCCAGCACTATCCTCTTTAATTTTTTATTTTGAGATAGAATCTAGCCAAGTTGCCCATGCTAGCTTTGGACTTGTGATCCTCCTGCCTCAGCCTAGAATTTCAGGCATGTACCTGAAAGTGCCTAGTTCCTTTATTGGCACCCAAAAGATTATTTTTCCTCTCTGACAAATGATATACCACTTAAATTGGAGGATACTTAAGAAAAGAACAATTTAATACCAGTATACCAAATCATTCAAAAAACTTTTTAATTTTTAATTGAGGAAGAAATTATACTCGTAGCTCAGTGAAAGAGTTCTTGCCTAGCAATGGGTAAAGCACTGGGTTCGAGCCTTAGCATCACATAAAAATAAACAAAATAAAGGCATGATGTTCATCCCAACTACAAAAATTTTTTTTAATTAAAAAAAAGAAATTATACTCACTTCTTTTGGAGTATGATTATCAGCAATTCTCTGACCTTCAAAGAGAAACCTGAGTGAATTCATTGGAACTCCCTAAAAAGGTTAAAAAAAAAAAAAAAAAAGGAAAAAGTATATATATGTACATATACACAAACAAACCTCAGAAGAAATAATACGAACTTTGATCCACAAAAAGCAAGTATGAAAGCCTTAAATAAGCTACAACAGAATTTAAAACTACACAGCTAATTCAATCATAATACCATACACTGAGTACCAACTATCTGCTAGTCTATTCCTATACCAAATACTTTATACACATAATCAAAAATGTTCTTCATATTCATTTTATAACTAGGAAAACTTAAGGCTTGGAGAAAACATTGTCTGCTAGGAACTTTAGCCTAAATCTTCTAAGTCTGTGCTCTTGACCACTATTCTATTCATTTTCCCCTTAAAACCCATGAGCTAGCATAAATCAAAATCAGAAATTAGATGAGATCCTCAACAGCTTCCAACAATACAAGCAAACTTGGTTTTAAATAGATTAAATCATAGGAATTTATCAAGAGCACAACAGCTAGCCAGCCAGATAAGCTAAGAAGAACCTACAATGGCATAGATGGCACTTCAAATATCATAAAACATATTGATTATATATTTTTTTCTGATCACTTACTGAACAGTAATAGCTAAAAGGGGAGAGGTGTCTCATTTAAAGGGAAGTAACTGAAAGTAAATACAAATCAAGAATCTTTTAGTTAGTTCAAAACTATTACGACAGTTTTGCTCAATATCTAATATTAAGATTTTCACTGTGGGTATTTAAACACTATCCCAAAATACCCAAAGAAATTAAAACTATTTGTTAACATGCACTATTACAAAAGTATATGAGACCATGAAAACTTACCTTTCATTTGATTTAAATTCCTTCCAAGGTTACATAAAATAATAAAGTGGGTGACAAAAGCAGAATATTCTTTGATTCACAGAATTTTTCTTTAAATTACCTTATAATAGAATCAAAAAAGTTCCTACAGGGCTTTGGGATTATATATAGCTCAGTGACAGAGTGTGTGCCCAGTAATGTGAAAAGCTCTGTGTTCAACCGACAGCATTTCCCCTCCCCCCCAAAAAAAAGTTTCTGTAGAAACCACCAATCTATAAAAGAAAAATGATAAAATAATTCAATAAATAATAAATTTACAGGTTGGACACAGTGGCACATGTCTGTAATCCCAGTGACTCAGGAAGTTGAGGTAAGGGGATTAAAAGTTTGAGACCAGGCTTGGCAACTTAGCAAGACCTTATTTTAAAAAATAAAAAGTACGAGTGGTAGAGCACTGCTGGGTTCAATCCCCAGTGATGCCAAAAAGAAAGAAAAAGAAAAAAGAAGTTTATGACTTTGCACTCACAGGTAAGTGTTGCACAGTTCAGATAAATGCAATTTCCTGTTTCTTGTATACCATTAAGCTAAGGGAAAAATTACCAAGTGTCTATAACTAAGTATAAAAAGCTTTTCTAAAGACTGTAAAGTTACTCTGAAGCTTGGCAAAGATCCTACTAATGTTATAATTTTCTCCCAAAACCTAGTACCTTGAACTTTGGGGTCAATTTTTAGTTTTCACTTAAGCTTTGGTTTACCTCTTTACTTTGCACTGTTTTTCCTCAAAAATCAATTCCCTATAGATGAGGTAAAAGAAACTATATGAATTATCTTCAATTGTTACAAAGATTAAATACATTTTTCTTAGGTACTTATAGTATCATGTACATGATTATTCAATAAATATGAGTAAATTCTACCTCAGTTTTAGCTCACATCAAAATTATTACAAATGTAAATTAGTTGGGACCCAATTAATAAAATTTTACTGAACTTACTAATTAAAAGCTATAACAAGAGATACAATGGTATATATTGTTTTACTGTTTTTATTTTTTTGTAGGGGCAAAGGGATAGTGGGGATTGAACACAGAGCCACATCCCCAGCCCTATTTTCTATTTTATTTAGAGTCAGGGTCTGAGTTGCTTAGAGCACCTTGCCTTTGCTGAGGCTGGTGTTGAACTCAGGATCCTTTTGCCTTAGCCTTCCAAGCTGCTGGGAGTACAGGCATACACCACTGCACCCGGCTGTTTTACTAATCTTAACAACTAGTCTCTGACTTCTGATACAAAAATTCTATCTAAATTAAAAATTTTAATTGTTTAAAGTAAACCTTCTAAAGAAAAACCTACAAGGTGATCCAGGCACTATGGCACATGCCTGCAATCCCAGCTAAAAGAGGTTGAGGCAGGAGGATCACAAATTCAAGGCCAATCTCAACAATTTAGAGGGACCCTATCTCAAAGTAAAAGTAATAAAAGAAGCTGAGAATGTAGCTTAGTGGTATTGTGCCCGTGGCTTCAATCTTCAGTACTGCACACACCAAAAAAAAAAAAAAAAAAAACCTACAGACTATGTAGCTCAGGGGCACAACGCTTGCCTAGCATGTGCAAAGCCTTGGCTTTAATTCTCAGTATCAGAAAAATACACAAATATTTAAATTAAGAAAGCGCTCTACAGCCAGATGCAGTGGCGCATGCCTGTAATCCCAATAACTTGGGAGGCTGAGGCAGTAGGATCACAAGTGTCAAGCCAGCCTCAGTCAGCATCATAGAAAGACCCTATCTCAAAACCAAAAATAAAAAAGGGCTGGGGATGATGTGGTTCAGTGGTAAAGCATGCCTGGGTTCTATTTCTAGTACCTCAAAAAAAAAGCCCTACAATACCTGAATTGATATCATGTAATACAATTAAATATTTTTTAAAATTCAACTTAAGACACTGATTAAACATATTTCTTGTAAATTATTTTAAATCATAATTTCATTTAGAAGTAAAGCTTAGTTATCTCCTATTTAATTTCAACTATATTTACTAAAAACTATTTTACTAACAAGGATAATAATAAATAACATTTATTAAGCATTTTTAGGCATCGTGTTAAGGACTTTTTGTAGGCTATCTCAATTTATCTTTGTGAGGTGTTACTATAATATCCTTTACTAATGAAGGCAAAAGCAGTGGCATAGCCCAAATATGAATCAGGTAGGTTAAAGGAATTAAGTTATTGTTCTAATGATGTAATTCATGAAAACCAAAATCCATGAGGATTTGGTATTAATAAATTGAGTAGACTTTCATGCAGATTTTTTATTTGTTTTGTTTGCAGTGCTGGGGTCAAACACAGAACTTCACACATGGTAGGCAAGTGCTCTACCGCTGCGTAACATCCTCAGACCCCAGGTTTTCTTTCTTTTTTTTTTTTTTTTTTTAAATATTTTTTTAGTCATACATTGACACAANGGTTTTTTTTTTTTTTTTTTTTTTTTTTTTAAATATTTTTTTAGTCATACATTGACACAATACCTTTGTTTATTTATTTTTATGTGGTGATGAGGATTGAACCCAGGGTCTCTCACGTGTGAGGCGAGCACTCTATCACTGAGCCACAACCCCAGCTCCCCCCCAGGTTTTCTTTTAAAAAGAAAATTCCTTGGTGTTGAAAATATGGATGGAATCAGCAGCATATAGTAATGTTAGTCCTATGTAAAAAGATAATATACTAATAATATTATTACTTAAATTTAACATTTAGCTAAACATTGATGATTAGAAGCACAGAGCAATGTCATAGAAATCACCAAAAATTACTTGCCTTTCTTGTTATATAACTAGTAAGCCATCAAGATAGAAGCATTCACTTGATATATCTTTACAACAGAGTTAAGTTTTCAAACGAGTTGGCATCTTATGAATTCAAACTTTTAAAAATAGGCCACAAGAGGAAAAAGGAAATTAAACAGAGTATGATAACATTAGAGTGCTTTCCTTGAGTTCCTAAGGTGACAATAATAAAACAGATCATTTTGTCTTTTGACAACCTTTAGTTTAAAAAAAAAAAAAATAGGGCAAACCATTGTAGTCAATACCATAATTTACAAACCTGTCTTTGACAGTATGATTCTTTGAGTTTCTTGAGATGTGTTGTCATTTTCACTTTGAAGTGAATCTCACTGCTATCCTATGAAGATAAAAGAAAAACAATTACCCTCTTTTTATAAACTATTTACTTGTTTGAACCAAATTATTTAATTATACATGTAATATAAATAGAAACATAAACCAATCATCTTTATTTTTTTCCACCAAGATATTCTTCTTAGCATTCCTAAAAGGTTTTATAAAATACTGGAATCATCCTCAAAGGTGTTTTATATCCATTACAAAAGAAACTTAATAAAACAAAGATATCTGTCTTAGGTGTTAAAATGATCAATATAAGTATGTACATGGAAGAATGTGTTCCTTCATAAATGCACGTCTATGAATACACAATAAGAACAAAAACATAGAAGACAAAAAAAAATTATACCTGACTGATAATTAGGAAAATGGAGAAATAACAAAAATGTTTTACCTATCACACTGACACAAAATTTAGAGATTGATAATCTCCCAAACAAGTGGGGGAACTGGTACAATCTGATCAGAAGACTCCACAATGCCACCAATTCTGTCTTTTGTCCTTTAAAGAAGAAAAAGTAACTATGGAGAAACTATGAATATTCATCCTCCAACAGTTTTCAGCTTACCATAACTAACACCTCAGAAAGAATCAATAAGATGCAGACTAGAGTCCAAGGAAATGAGGTGCCGGAAGAGGCCAAAGTGTGGAGGTGGGATTAGGAAAAGGGCTGACAGGTTCTTTTGTTTAAGGGTAGCCCTAGAATTACCATTTAATGATATTCATTGTATTTGCCCCTGAAGCATAAGAGTCAACAGTAAATTTCCATTTGGAGAAATTAAAATATGAGGCGTCCCCCCAAAAGCTCCTGTCTATGTTAGTGCAAGGATACTTGGAGGTTAAATGTTTGGACTGTCAGAGCTGTAATCAATCTAATGGGTCCATTCCTAAGGTCACTAGGAGTGTACACTGTAAGGGTTCATCTGCCCTGTGGTCCCAGTCCCTTTATCTCCATTTCCTGGCTGAGATGAGAGAAGTGCTCATCCACCATGCCCTGATGTTCTACCACGATGTTCTGCCTCACCTTGGGCCCAGAGCAATAGAGTCAGTGACCCTGGACTGAACGTCTGAAATGGGAGCCAAAATAAACCTTCTTACTTGTCCTTGTCAAGTATTTTGTTCACAACAACAAAAAGCTGACTAACACATAAGGTAGTCTAAACCTGCCTAGCAAAATAATTTTAAAATACAGTATCTGCTTCTTCTACCTCCAAAAGATGCATGTACAGTAAATGAAAATGCCATTTTTAAATAAATGTGCCTTACTTAAACCTTTATTTTTCCTGTGAGAGAAATTACATACATGTTGGAAGAGAGAGTCAAAGGAGAAAAATAATGAAACTCACCTGTCCAATTACTTTGAGTTTAATGTATTCTCCTTCTTTCTTATCCCCCAAATCCTCAGTTGAAGGTTTTGCCTCCTGAAAGAAAAGTAAATTTCAAAATAAAAGCTCTTACATGCAATTTCAATTACTCATTTATGAGTATCCATTCCTTTCCCTCAGGGTACAAAATCTATACATGAGCATACAAAGAACATTTATTTTCTCTGCCAGGCAAGCAAAAAGGGTCCTAAGTCAATTATTCTCCCAAACACTGGTTCACTACAAATCAAGCAAGAGGTCTCTTTCTTTGAGTGTATACCACAGTATGGGATATAACTTTACCATGCATCAAAATCATCTGGAGGACTTGTTAAAACAAACAGCTGGGCCCCATCATACTTTCTATTCTGGAGTGGAAATAAGAATGAATATATTTCTAACAAATTACCAGGTCATACTGATTTGCTGGGTAGAGAAACCATTTGGAAACTAGAGGAAGTGAATCCTCAGCAAAATTTTATTTTATTTTTTTTAGTTTTTTGTGGTCATAGCACATGATAGGCAAGCTCTACTAGTGACCTATATCCTCAATTCATGTATTCTTTCCTATTTTCTTTCTTTCATGTGTATGTGTGTGGTTGTGGGGATGGAGGGGTGGGGACTGGGGGTCAAGCCCAGGCCCTTGAGCCTGTTAGGCAAGCTGTATACCACTAAACTACATCCCTATCCCTTTTTATTTTTGGACAGGGTCTTGTTAAATTGCCTGGGCTGCCCTCAAACTTGTATTCCTCCTGCCTCAGTCTTCCAAGTCACTGGCATTACAGCAGTTTGCCACCATGCCAGGTCATCCTCCACAGATCTCCCCACACCTGTTTTAGGAATGGAACCGAACCCAAGAGCACCACACCACTGAGCTACATCCCAACCCTTTTTATTTTGACACAGTAGTCTCACAAAGTTGCTCACACTGGTCTTAAACTTTCAATTTGCCTGCCTCAACCTCCCAAGTAGCTGGAATTACACAAGTGCCACTGTGCCCAGCTTCTTCTCCATGAATTCTGAATTCTCCTCCAAACATTATGAATCCAAGATAATCTTCTCACAGCCTATCCTGAGGTGTTTACTACCAAAGGAAAGTCAAATAGGAAAGTACTAGCCTAATATAGAGCCAAGAAATCAATTTTATGTCATCTATTAGTTTAAACTATCTGAAGCAAGGGCTGGGGATGTGGCTCAAGCGGTAGCGTGCTCGCCTGGCATGCGTGCAGCCTGGGTTCGATCCTCAGCACCACATACAAACAAAGATGTTGTGTCTGCCGAAAACTAAAAAAATAATAATAATAATAATAATAAATAATAAAATTCTCTCTTAAAAAAAATAAAAAATAAACTATCTGAAGCATTATAATACAAGTTTAGAAGAAAAGGTTTGAAGGAAAACAAAATTTAGGAGAACTGAACTGGAACTGGGGGAAAAAAACCACACAAACAGAATAAGTAGAAAAACAACAAAAAAGAGACCCATAGGAAGACAAGAACAGAGGATTACAAAATAATTTCACATAAAAGGAAACTGAAAAGAAAATGAAGTTAACAGAATAAATTAGCAAAACAACTTTATCAAAATGCATCTCAAAAATAAGTAAGCCAGGCTGGGATTGTGGCTCAATGGAAGAGTGCTTGCCTAGCATGTGTGAGGCACTGGGTTCGATTCTCGGCACCCATATAAATAAATAAAGTCCATTGACAAATTATAAAAAAATAAGTAAATCATTTTTATTAAAGGAGTATCCTATGTGCTATACCTTAGTTAGGCCACCAAATTATCCACTTATTTAATATATACTCTTCTATCATTCATACTAATTTCAAAGAGTTAACCCATACTCAGTAACAATATAACTAACCATATTGTATCCTGCAAGTTAAAAAAAAAAAAATCACAGAATCATTACCTATGTATTTCACGCCAGTAACTTTAACAAATTCCTTAACACTCAAATATTAAGAGAACGTATTAAACTAGACGTAGATTTTTACTTGAGGTAGTCTAGGGAAATGCTTAGATAACTGAATTGATTCATTAGTATGAATCCTTGCTGGTTTTTCATTAGGCAGTGCTTTCAACATTTGCTGGCTATTAATATTACAGTAGTGATCAATCTTAACCTTCTTTAGAGAGACAGTATTTCACCTGAAACCAGAAGACCGAGTCTTCAAATACCATCTCACCGCATTTCTATGACTTATATTCTTAATAAACAGTTGCTTCTGCCTTTAAGTATCTAGAGGGCAAAGATAGCTTATTATTTATTGCAGTGAAGGGCAATAAAAAGTACCCAAGCCTTGAAGTCCTCTTTAACTGGAAGGAGAGGGGGTGGAAACAGCTTTGTTTAAATTAACAAAAAGGAGGACAGGGCACCTCCCCTAGCAGCAATACATCAGCACAATAGGAGTGATTCCGCTCCAGCGTTTCTGGAGGGTAACTAAGAGGTTACTCAGAAGAAAAAGAATTTTTCCCCTCCTCCAATCCACCATCCACAGTACTTCAGAACTCTCCTTCTAAAACACAGCTTCTCTGATTCTATAACTACTAAGATCAAAAGCATAAATGGGGGGCTGGGATTATGGCTCAGTGGTAGAGTGCTCGTCTAGCACTTGAGAGGCCTTGGGTTCGATCCTCAGCATCACATAAAAATAAGTAAATAAAATAAAGGTTTGTGTCCAACTACTTCTAAAAAAATAAATAAATAAAGATGGCTTCCAGTACTTTAAGGTCTGAAAGAACCAAATCCTACAGCACAGCATTCAATATTTCCATTACCAAGTTCAACTCTTATTTTTCCCTCACCATTCATTTATAAACCTAAAGATTCTGATAAATTGGACTAGTTGTCCATCAGCAATATTCAATCTTCCGTCCTTTATGGCCCCAGTTTTTTTTTATTTCGAACACATACATACACACACACACCCCCTCTCTCAGCCTTTCCTGAAATCATCTCAAGAGAGAAAAGTCTACTCTACTCCACACATAAGCTGAAGTTCATCGTAAAAAAATAAAAAACAAAAAAACCCTCTTATAGTCAGGCACAATGGAACACACCAGTAATCTCAATAATTTGGCAGACTAAGGTAGGAGCATCGCAAGTTTGAGGTGAGCCTAGGCAACTAAACTAGATTCTGTCTCAAAATTTAAAAAAAAAAACAATAAAAAGGGATGGGGATATAACTCAGTGTTAAGCGTACAATAACCAGTACCACCCCAAAACAACAACCAAAAAAAAAAAAAAACCCTCTTCTAGGAACCATAGCATCCTCCCAACCATTCTTTTCCTTTAATGTTCCTATTTTCAATTTGTTCATATTTTCTACAGTATTTATTCAACTACTCCCCTCTTGACCTGACTTATCTAGTTGTTGTCCTTATCTTTTCTCAATAGTCAAACCTCTCACAAGAGTACTAAGATTTCCTATTCCATTCTCACTCTCAACCTACCGTAATTTGGTTTATGCTTTACCATCCTGCTCAACATTGCCCTTACCAATGGCTACCAGCTAGACACCTTACTTACTGTAAATCCAACACTTTCAAGTCTCATCTTTAACTCTAGAAAACACAGATGCTGGTGACTTCTTCCTTGGAAACTCTGGTTTTCAAGATTCCATTTTCTCATTTCAGCCACTTCCTTTGCATCACTGACCTTCAAACCTCTGCTTTTTTCTTTGCCTCCCTGGATGACCCATGATTTCAACAATCTCTTAGATACTAATGACTCACAATCATTCTTTCCAACCTGACAACTTTACTGAGTTTGACTCTTTTTTTAATCAAAGTACCTGAACATCTGTTGTTGGATGTCCCTCAGGTACCTTGCCACGAAAGTGTCCAAAACTAAACCTATTATCTCTAACTTCTCTATTAGCTTTAAATCCTCTTTCTAAAAACCAAACTATAGGGCTGAGAGTGTAGGTAGCTCAGTAGCAGAACTCAGGTTTAGTATGTACAAGGCCCCGTGTTTGATGCCCAGCACCAAAACAAAAAAAATTACAACTCCTCTAGGATTCCCAATTACAATAAGTGGTTACCATACACTCAGCCGCCCATAGAAACTTGCCTATAGAAACTTGGAATCATCCTTGGCTACTCTTCCCCTCTTAAACTTCATACCTCATCATTCTGATAATGCTTGCTGGCTCTTGAGCTCCTCTAATTCTCTCCATTCTACTATAGCCTTAGTTCAGGTATTCACTGATCAATAATGCTACTAGAACAGCATTTACAGACACCCCCAGTCTTGCTCCCTCCAATTAAATCTCCAAACTGCTACAAGAGCCATCTCTCTAAAATGCAATTTGATCTGCTTAAAATCTTCAGGATGAAGCCAGGTGCGGTGGCACACACCTGTAATCCCAGAGGCTCAGACGTCTGAAGCATGAGGATTGCGAGTTCAAAGGCAGCCTTAGCAACTTAGCGAGACCCTAAGCAGCTCAGTGAGACCCTGTCTCTAATAAAATATAAAAAAGGGTTGGGGATGTTGCTCAGTGGTCCTCTGAGTTCAATCCCTAGTACCTCAAAAAAAAATTTTTTTTTTCAGGATTAAATTCAAACTCCTTTGCTGATATAACACTGTCATTTATGTGCTAGTCCCTGCCTCACAATCCAATTTACCTCTCTCTGCTAGTATAGCCTATCCTACAGTCATAATAAACTGTAACAGTTCCTTGAACATGGCATCCTCTCTACCTTATCTCAATTATCTCTGCACATGTTGATCTCCTCTACTTGGAATGTACTTTCTCATGCTACTCCCCTTTCAAGACCACTCAGACATCACTTTCTACAAAAATGATTTCCCCATTACCCTCTTAAATGCTCACATACTACTTACTTTATCTATTATAACCATGTGTTTGCATATCTAAGATTTGAGTTCCTTATTAGTATGTCCTTTATATTTCTAGTCAAGGATAGAGCCATTACTCTGAAGATATTCAACAAATTAATGTTTTCAAGTGAGGCATAGTGGTGCATGCCTGTAATCCCAGCAACCCAGAACCTCAGACAGGAGAACTGCAATTTCAAGGCTAGTCTAAATAACTTAGCAAGACCTGGTCTCAAAAATAAAAAACAAAGCTGGGCACAAAGGCGCACACATGTAATCCCAAAGACTCAGGATGGTTACTTAGGATGGTCACTTGGGAGGGTTACTTCAGAAGCAGAGGATTACAAATTGAAAATCAACCTTAGCAACTTAGTGAGACCCTAAGCAACTTAGCAAGACTCTTATCTCAAACTAAAAAATAAAAAGGGCTGGGGATGTGGATCAGTGGTAAAGCACCCCAGGTTCAATCCCCAGTACCAAAAAACAAATAAATAAAGCCAGGCACAATGGCAAATGCCTATAATCCCAGCAACTCAAGAGGCTGACATAGGAGGATCACAAGTTCGAGGTCAGCCTCAACAACTTAGTAAGACCCTGACTCAAAATAAAAATTAAAAGGTCTGGGGATGTAGCTCAATGTAAAGTGCCCATGAGTTCAATCCTCAGTACCAAAAAAAATAAATAAATAAATTTAAAAATAAAAAGAGCTAGAGATGTAGCTCAGCACTAAAGCACCCCTAGGTTCAATCCCCAGTATGGGAAAAAATATATAGGTTTTCTATGACAGGTTTATATGCATTGTCTTCTTTACAAATTTACAAACATCTAAGCTATTTCACCTTCATAGTCTCTATAATACCAGGAAATACAAGGCAATTATTGAAATGTTCACTGAATAAAGCTGACAGCACTATTATCGGTTTTACCATAAAACTTTACTCACATCGTACTTCTGTATATAATCAACAGTTTAAGCAAAAATATTTTCAGTTTTTTATATTCATGGTTGCAAATAAGAGATAATTTACTTTACTAGGAATGATGGCACAAGTCTATAATCCCAGGAGGCTGAGACAGCAGGATCACAAGTTTGAGGACAGCCTGGGCAACTGAGGAAGCCTGTAGTCTCAAACAAAATTTAAACCAGGCAAAGTAGCACACACCTATAACCCCAGCAAATCAGGAGGCTGAGACAGGAGAATCACAAGTTTCAAGCCAGTCTCAGCATCTTAACAAGACCATATCTCAAGATACAATAAAGAAGAGCTGGGGGTGTTAACTCAGTGGTAGAGTGCCCCTGAACTAAATCCCCAATATCATAAAATCAAAATTTTGGCGCCCGCGGTGTCCATGGAGAGAGGTTGAGGTAGCCGAGCTCCGGCCCGAGGCACCCGGGCGCCGGGACAGCGAAGATGTCGGCCTCGTTAGTCCGGGCCACTGTCCGGGCTGTGAGCAAGAGGAAGCTGCAGCCCACCGGAGCCGCCCTCACCCTGGTAGGTGTGAAAGTCGGTGTCCGAACTAGGGGTTGCAATGGCCTTTCTTACACTCTGGAATATACAAAGACAAAGGGAGATTCTGATGAAGAAGTTGTTCAAGATGGAGTCAGAGTGTTTATCGAAAAGAAAGCACAGCTGACACTTTTAGGAACAGAAATGGACTATGTTGAAGACAAATTATCCAGTGAGTTTGTCTTCAATAACCCAAACATCAAAGGAACTTGTGGCTGTGGAGAAAGCTTTAATATTTGAAACCTCAGGACTCCTCTGGCTGTAAACTCCAGGAAAGCTTGCTGAAACCTTGGAGCTTGCTGAAGAAATCATGTCACTGTCACTTGCCTAAGGTTTATAATATGTGGCCACCTTGTGAGGAAAATAAAGTGATGCATTTTGAAAATGGAAGCCAGTATGTTAGATTCCAGAAGACATGATATTTGTATTCTCTATATGGGGCAGAAAATGAGAAGCCATTGCTCTTTTTGGATCATTGTTATGTAAAGAAAAAAATCCTACCCTACACTTAATTCTCATATTCCTTTCTGTTAGAACCAGTTTCAATAATACTGCCTCCCTGACAGTAATTCACAAAACAGGTTAATAGGTATGTGCTTGCTAAATTTGTATCAAATGGCTTAAATGTGCATCTCATGGGCATTTTCCCAACCAGATTAGTGGTTCCCAAAACTCAGAGGTGAGAAGTCCTTGACTACTGATAGTAACATGGCAGTGCATTGTTTTTCTACCCAAATTGGCATGACCTCTTTTTTTACATTTTTATCAAAATTGTCAAATGCCTCATTTGTGTACCCTTCAACAGTACTAGGAAAAANAAGTGCCCCTGGGTTCAATCCCTGGTCCAAAAAAAAAAAAAAAGGCCAGATCCTAGAAAACTACTTAAACGTGCTTCAAAAGCAGAATGGATAAATAAGTGGTAGTCACACAATGCAATGCAATACAGCAACAAGATTTAATAACACTCAACTACACAAAATGTTAATGGACAAATCTCTAAACAATATTGAACAAAAGAAGCTAGACCCAGAAGTACATCCTGTATGTATACATTTATAAAATGTTATAAGTACAAAAACAGACAAAATTAATCTATATGTTTTAAAGTTAGGACAGAGGCTCCTGATCTGGGTACAAATTGCACAGATGTATTATTTGTGAAAATTTAGCAAAACTTACATGCATGTGCACTTTACTGTAAGTATAGTAATCTTCAGTAAAACCATTAAAAATAACTGGCCTTAGATACTGAGAACAGAGCACAGAACTCCACCCTTCCTTCCTTCAAGATTCTCATTAGCACAGACAAGGCAACTGAATGCAAAAAAAATAAGTCAAATAAATACACACATACAATATGTATATACTTTATATATACACACACCTTTAAATAGTTATATTTAGAGAATACACAAATTTTTAGTTGCAAAACTGTTGCTCAACAATAGAATCCATGTGAACTTTCCTACAAGACTTTAAGAACTAGAACAGTAACAGAATTATCCAAAAAAAACTCCACAATTTCAGGAAATTCCAAAATGGAATGCTGAGGATGTCAAGACAAAACCATCCATAACAATTCCAATGTCCTGGAAGAAGTAAATCATTCAATTTTGGATATAAAGTTACCAGGTCTATTGTTAAGAGAAATAGATAAAGTATGCAAAAACATCATATTAAAAAAAAACTATTTTGATGTTTTTGATGGGAATATAGCTCATCTGGTAGAGTGCTTGCCTAGCATGCACAAGGCCCTGAGTTCAATCCCCAGCACCACCACCAAAAAAAAAAAAAAAAACACCTATTCTGAGACAACCAATGCTTCCTCAATAACAAAACAATACCAAGGAATCAGAAACAGAGAGAGGATACCCGCTACTTCATGTGTTTGAGGCAACCTTCCAAATCTAGTGTCTAAAATAGTGCTGACAACATAACATTCAATATTTATTAATGAATGTAC
This sequence comes from Marmota marmota marmota, assembly GCF_001458135.2. Classification (NCBI taxonomy): domain Eukaryota; kingdom Metazoa; phylum Chordata; class Mammalia; order Rodentia; family Sciuridae; genus Marmota; species Marmota marmota. The sequence goes on from NW_026000005.1 coordinate 21,721,017, forward strand.
CTGACCACTTATTCCTTCAAAAACATGAAGTACCCATTCACTATACTGGCATTATTGGGGGAGGGGGATGAATAAAGCCTGATTTCCAACTTTCAAAAGCAAACAGATTAATGGAAAAAGATATTTAAAATGTAAATAATTGTAATACTACATAGAAGAGTTATAATATTAATATTTTGCTATAGGGCTAATGGCTTTCATAATGTATCTGACAAATACTTTATTTTTTTTTATATTTATTTTTTAGTTTCCGGCGGACACAACATCTTTGTTTGTATGTGGTGCTGAGGATTGAACCTTGGCCGCACGCATGCCAGGCGGAAGCGCGCTACCACTTGAGCCACATCCCCAGCCCTGACAAATGCTTTATAATTTTGAAGTTGAACTACTCAACTAACCTTAATGAGTACTCTAACCATTACAATCATTCAGTTTTCAAAATACTATTAGTTATTATTTAGGTAACATTTTATTTGAAGTGTTTCATTATAATCATCTATGTTTGCATTATCCACCAGCAGCACTCCATGTCTATCAAGGGCATGAAATGGTTAAGGTACCCACTGCTAATCACATGCTCGAGTAATAGCTAGAGCTTAACTGTTTTATGATATATAATACACATAATTATGAATTTTATTACACAACCAGTTCTCCTGCAGCCCCCATCTACAGTTGCTAAGATCAGTAAACATTAGCAGGGATCTATAAAGAACATTGCTAATGCTATCAAGACAGAAAAAAAACACAATTTATGTATTAAAGATAAGTACAAATTCTGTTACTGAAAAATTGAGTCCAAATGTCATTCTCTTGAATCTGGGCTGGTCTCAAGGATTTGACTGAGCAAGAGAATACAGATGTAACTTCCAAAGCTGGTCCCAGAAGCCTTACTATTTCCACTCAGGTTATCTTGAAACACACTCTTTATAAGCACTTGACCTGTCATAAATCTGAGTACCCAGGGGTCTAGCTCCACTCAGAGAGGCTATGACACTCTGTGAAGAGCAGAATTCCACCCTACTCTACCTCCCTGAAGGCATCTTAGGCCTTATACACCTCCCAGCTGAGGCCCCACACACCAAGGAGCAGAGATGAATCTAACCCACAGAGCTAAAATCATCAAAATAAAAGATTGTTTTAAGTCACTAAATTTTGAGGTAGTTTGTTCGGAAGCAACAGATAACTAGAATTATATAAAGATTCCAAATACTCGTCTAGAGATAAATCATTTAATCAATATCTCTTTCTGGGGTGGGGGTGGGGTGATTCAGTTATAGAGAAGCACTGTCAATTAACAGACCTGAATTGAGGAGCTTAGGTCCAAGATAATGATGCTTTTTTTTTTTTTTTCTTATTCTTTTTTTGCTTTTTTTGGTACTAGGGATTGAACCCAGGGGCACTTAACCACTGAGCCACATCCCCAGTCCTTTTTTTTATATTTTATATTTTGTTTAGCAACAATGTCTTGCTGAGGTGCATAGAGCCTTGCAGCTGGGACACAGGCATGTGCCACCATGTCCAGCCCAAGATGCTTTTGATGATGATTATCATTAAAAAAAAAAAAAAGATAGAAAGAAAAAAGAAATAAACTAGAAAATAAGAAAGGAGTAAGGGAAGTTTTGTACAGATTAAATGACAGTTTGATATTAAGCTTCTATATGAGTGCTTGGTTTTGTTGTAAAGTGAAATTAGGCAAAAGGAGAATCCCAGTCAGATTGCTGTCACTGGTTACACGACAGTTCCTTACCCTCTTTAGGAGATCATGTACCCATGATGAGAGCTATGGGCTCTTTCTCCCTTAAAAAAAAAAAAAAAAAAAAATGCACAAAACACTTCACACAGCTCAGTGGATTTTTAGCCCTCAGAATCTATGGCCCTTAGGTTTAGAACCTGTTTCAGACAATAATGGTCCACAAATCCACCAGAAGATAACAGGATTGTTAAAACTATAAAAATGTTTTTACTCAAATTTTTTTAAAAAATTAATTTATCAATGGAGAACCCAGCAATTTAAGTTTTATGTGGATCTAATGTCCACTTATTTTAACCTGAAATTATTATTCTATTTCATTATCTTAGCACCAAACAATAAAATTCTGGGTTGCCTCAGAAAATAAAAAATTTTTTGGTGGTGCTAGGCAAAAGTCTACCACATCATTCTAAGGTTGTCTTCTGGGGATAGTGGTTCAGTTATCTTACTTTTCCTATTACACAGTAGTAATATGGACATTTTTGCTCTCACAAGATTCTTGAAGGTATGGATTCATTTTCATATCTTGTTAAATCTTTAGCACCCAACACTGAACTTGTACTGGGCCCTAATTATTAATGATGCTAGTCAATCAGCCTGGAGCAAGACTTCTCCAACATTTTGGTCTCTGAAACCCACAAAACTATTGTTTTTTTAAAAAAAAAAAGATTATATTTATTGACATTTATGATATTAAATAATGAAACTGAGAAATGTTTAAAATATTTATTAATTCATTTTAAAATAAGAATAAACCCATTATTTAACAAATAACATTTTATTAATAATATTTTCCAAAACAAAATTAGTGAGAAAAGTAGCACTTTCACATTTTTGCAAATCTCTGTAACGTCTGGCTCAATAGAAAACAGCTGGATATTCTACATGCTTCCATATTTCAATCTGTTGTGATATCACAAGTCAAGTTAGTTTCTAGACAGCTTCACTAACACCCATGGAAGAATAAGAAAGACAATAAACAAACACACACTGTCTTAATATTAATATGAAAATAGTTTTGGCCTCACAGATCCTATGAAAACAATCTCTTTGCGTCCTATGTCCTCTATTTCTTTCTTCACAGCCTTTTTAAATTATCTGACTTCAAACTGGAGCAAAAATAATTCTACAATTTATTCTTTTCTGCATACTATTCTTTCATCAGGCTATCATAAATTTCAACATGCTTTCTAGCTACTTCTGAGCATCAAAATGAAACTGAGCATTTATAGCTGTTCTTTCTTCCCTGGTTACCAAGTAAACAACTGTCTAGAGAGGTACTTATAATACCATTTCCATACTAACTTGGGAATTAACCTAGATTATCACTAAGTAAATCCACCCAAAACTAATCTAGATTATGGTTAAGCTTTAAATACAGAAGTGTACATTTTTTGTAATAGTACAAATCAACAAAAACCTCACTTGATTTCACCATGTGATACAAAACTGAGTTAAAAACCAAAGGAATAAGTGTGTAAAATTTAAAAGTTCAAGTACATTTTGGCGTTAAACATATTTTTCTGAATAATTATCACAAAACAAGTAAAAGGTCAAAAATACTTTTAAAACTCAAAGTCTTCTGAGCAAAAAAAAAAACATAACGAGGACCAGATCAAAACTCTGAATTAAAAACTAGCCATAAACCTAGTTAACTAAAACAGGTTGAGGAAAAACAACTTTAGGCAAAATCAATCACTGCTGACTGAATGCAAATCCCAAGCAAAGTCTTGAGAACAACGTTGAGCTGAAGCACTCTGCCATTAACAGGCAGGGTTTTGCAAATGTTCTGGAACTGCTCTACAAGCACAAAGTTTTCTTATCGTTTTCCTCAAAAGTATCAATATTCTGCAGGTTAATGCTCAGATAAAAAGCTTTTGGTTGCTCCAACAGTTCTGTTCTACTGTTTTGTTTCTTGGTTATTCTTAGTGCTCTCTTACAAGTGGAGAGTCGATGAACCAATCCCGAGTAAGAAATTGGAAAGTACAGAAAAGAGGCGACAGCTCTGCACCCCCACACGGAAAAGGACTCCGAGGCGAGCAGCGTCGGCTGGGCCCTAGAAGCAACCCGAACGCAAAGCAGCCCTTTCCAGGTTCCCCGCAATATCATTCAACTTCTCCCTCGCCGCCCCGCGCCCTCCGGGACCAAGAATCTGAAAGTAGAGTCCAGCCGCTTTTCAGGGCCACAGAGCCTCCCAGTCAGGGATTTCTCGCCCGTTACATAACTGGGGCCTAAGGCCCCGTTTCTGCAATCAGTCCTCTGGAGGGAGATGGACAGGTTCCCCAGGGATCCTCTCAGGGAGGTAGAAGCAGGGTTCTGCACCTGGTCGACCCGGGAGAAAGAAGGGGGACGACTTGAGGGAGGCCGCGACCAGAAGTACTGGGGCACAGGGGGTGAAGAGCGAGACAGAAGAGGGGCGGGGCAGCTCCCGGAGCACCGAGGCAGGTCCGGGCGTCTCCGGCCAGAGCCCGCTCCCCTCCCTCGCCCGCTCAATCCCCACTGGCCGACCCTCCCCAAGTCCGCGCTCCCCTCCCCCGCGCCTCCATCCCCAGCCCCAGCCGAGCGGCAGGCGGACCTGCAGGGGAAGGCCCC
>NW_026000005.1:21726444-21834122 GCF_001458135.2 Marmota marmota marmota
GGCAGGCGGACCTGCAGGGTAAGGCCCCGGCCGCCACCGCCGGATGGCTTCCAGCCCAGTACCTGATCAGACATGGTGACGGTGGCTTCACCCGGGGATCTCCGCACAGCAGCGGCCTCGGGTAAGTAGAACCTGGCTCCGGGGTTTACAAATCCGTCTCCCTTCCCCACAGCACAACACCGCGGTTACAGGGACTTCCGCTACGCCTCACGTCACTTCCGCTACGCGCAGGGAGGAGGAATGGGGAACAGAGGAAAAGGGAGGCGGGAAAACGAGTGGGGGAGCAGTCCGAAGGCGGGAGATCCCCAGAAGCCGCTTTGCTGTTGTCGCACAAGTGAACTGGAGTCTCATCACCGCCTCGGAGGACCACGCCTTAAGCTTCAGACCCGAGCCCATCTCCACGGAGAAAAGGTCCCGGCTCCCGGTCTCAATGTTTGGAGCCATACTGACAACCCAGACTCCTCCCCCTCCAACACCTTGCGCATTCCTGAATTCTGAGCCAAGATACTTCTTTTGTCTCCTCCCAGTGTTGCTCGTCGACCCTCCCTAAAAGTGTGGAATTGAATGCCAGTCCTTATTTCTAGAGCTACTATTTTTGGTTATCCTCTCGCTCCCACAACTTCCGCACCCCTGTCAAATGACCTTGATTGAAACAACTAAAAAACGACTCCTTGAACACAATCTTGATGGCTACTGATGAAAGATGCTGCTGAAAGTTCTAAACTCAAGGGGGGAGGAGCTAATTCCAACCCTTGAATTGGTGCTTTGAGTTAAAGAATGAACCTTTTAAGATTTCTTCAGAATACATTGGCCCAACTGGCACGAGCATGGATGATAAGGATATAAATAAATGAAATAGAATAAAAAATGAGTGGGGGGAATCAATGAACCCTCACATTTACATCAATTTGAAGTCCAAAACAACTCAAAAGTGAAAGAACAGTCTTCAATTAGTACTGGGACAACTGGACATGCACATGCAAAGAATGAAATTGGATATACAAAGTTAACTTAAAATGTATCAAAAGTATATATGTAATTGTCAGGTGGGATAATCCTTACCTGTTCCTCCTTTAGAGGGCAGACAGAACATGATGATTGAAGTTCAAATGGTAAGTGATTAGCATCTCTGCTTAATTATGACCTGCAACACCCTGATTGCGCCTGATTCTAAAAAAAAAAAAAAAAAAAGAAGAATGTATATGCAAGAATTAAAACCAAAAAGTTCTTAGGAAAAAACAGACACAAATCTTCATGACTTAGGTTAGATGATGGCGTTTTAGAATCCCAAAATAACAAGAAACCAAAGAAAAACTGAAAAATTGGACTTGATGAAAATTATAACTTGTCTTTATCGTTCAAAATACAAATTAAAGAATGGGAGAAAATACCTGCAAGTAAAACATTTGATAAGGGTATATTTATATTTATAATAATACAGAATTATTATCACTCAAACAATAAGACAATCCAATGTAAAAACAGATAGCTGTTAGAGTCTGTAAACAAGTCAAAATAACACCTGGCATTTTGCAGGGGAATGTTAAAGTTCGTAAACAAGTCTGGATGGTGCCTGGCAAAATGTCAGAGGGAATAGTTTGAGAAGTAACAAAACCGAGCCATTAGGTGTAGAGATTCCTGATTGGTTGACTGATGTATCTAGTTTATGCTAATTAGATAAGCTGTGTGGAATGTATAAATACTGCTCCTGTCCTGCAATAAACGGCTCCTACTCCTGCTGTATCAACGTACACAAGTTATTCGTCACCCCCCGATTATTTTGCTGCAGCCGGACTGCGGCAGATAGCAAACTGGAATATCCAGTGAGGATATACAAATGGACATGAAAAAATGCTCAATATCATTAGTTCCCAGAGAAATGCAAATTAAAATGACAAAGAGATACCACTTTATAACCACTAGGATAACCATTATCAAAAATAATTAACAAGTATTGACAAGGATATGAGAAATTGCAATACTCTTTCACTAATAATGGGAATATAAAATGCGCTGGGAAACAGGTAACAGTTCCTCAAACTATAAAATATAAAGTAACCATATAACAGCAAATCTCTTTTTTTTTTTTTTTGCTTGTTCATTTCTTTCTTGTTTGTTTGGGTTTGTTTTTTGTTTTTTCCTTTTAAAACTTAGCAATTCTCCTAGGTATGTACCGAGGAGAATTGAAAATATATATCCATAAAAAAAAAAAAAAGGTACACAAATGTTCACAGCAACATTGTTCATACTAGCTAAAATGTGGACACAATCCAACTGTCCAGCAACTGATAAGTGGATAAACAAACTGATATAGTCATACAAGGGAACATTGGACTATAAAAAGAAATAAAGTACCCATACTTGCTACCATGTGATGAACCTTGAAGTCATTGTGCTAATTGAAAGAAGGTAGTTAGTTATGATGTAGGGTTTCATTCATGTAATATGCAGAATAGGTAAATCTATAGACAAAAGGTAAATTAGGGGCAGGAGATGTACCTCAGTGGTAAGTACTTGCCCAGCAGAGTGAGGCCCTGAATTCAATCCCCAGTACTAAAAAAAAAAAAATTAGGGGACTGAGTGACTGCATCAACATATTACTAGGGGCTGGGGGATTAGGAAGGAAATAGGGAGCGACTGCTGATGGGTACAAGATCTCTTTTCGGGGTACTGAAAATATTCTAAAATTGTGATAATTGCACAACTCTATAATTATATTTTAAAAATCAACATTTTAAAGAGACAAGGGCTGGGGTTGTGGTTCAGTGGTAGAGTGCTCTCCTAGCATGCATGAGGCACTGGGTTCGATCCTCAGCACCACCTAAATATAAAATAAAGATATTGTGTCCACCCAAAACTAAAAAATAAATATTAAAAAAAGGTTAACAATTATATATATTAACAATATATATAAAAAAAACTATACATACACACACACACACACACACACACACAATGGCCCCACAGAGCTGTTAATGACTTATAAAGTATATTAAGAAAACCTGTAGAAAACACACATCCACGCAGGATGTTCAGGAAAATCTAAGGCAAAAAATGGCATATAAGTTGAAATTCAAAGGGTAAATTGAAATAAGCTATAAGCTAGAGCAGCAGTGCTTCAACATTTTGACCCAAGGACTCCTTTAAACTTTGGGGGGGGGGGCGTTGTTTGTCTTTTGTTTTGTTTTGTTTTAGTAGTACTGAGGATTGGATACACAGGTGCTCTACCACTGAGTTTCATCCCCAGCCCTTTTCATTTTTATTGTAGGCTCTTGCCTCAAACTTGCAATACTCCTGCCTAAACCTTCTGAGTTGCTAAGATTACAGGATGTGCCACCACGCCCAGCTAAACTTTTAACAATTACTGAAGACATCAAAGAGTTTTTGCTTATGTGTGTTCTATCAATATTTATCATATTAGAAATTAAAACTGAAAAAAAGTTTTAAATCTTTATTAATCCATTGGAAAAAAACAAAACCCTTTATATGTTAGCATATATAGCTTTTTTTTTAATGAAAAAGGACCATGTTTTCTAAAAACAAAAAAAAACTAGTCAAAAAAAATTTTTTTCATTTTTGATTCCCATTCTTTCAGTGACTTACAACAGGTAGAGAAGGCAGAAGAAATACTACTTATAGGAGGCCCATGAAAATCGCCTTTGTAGGAATTGGTGTTGTTGCTCAGTGGTATAGCACTTGCCTAGCAATTGTGAGGCACTGGATTAGATTCTCAGCACCTCATATAAATAAATGAATAAAATAAAGGTCCAGGGGCTGATGATGTGGCTCAAGCGGTAGCGCGCTCACCTGGCATCCGTGTGGCCTGGGTTCGATCCCCAGCACCACATACAAACAAAGATGTTGTGTCCACCGAAAACTAAAAAATAAATATTAAAAAATTCTCTCTCTCTCTCTCTCTCTCTCTCTCTCTCTCTTTAAAAAAAAAATAAAGGTCCATCAACAACTAAAAACTATATTTTAAAAAATCGCCCTTGTAGGTTTTCAAATCAAGCAAACCTCTGAGATTCAGATGAATGTCCTTGGAAGTTTCTTTCTTTCTTCCTCAATCCTCACCTTGAAAATTACTATCATATTAAACCAGTTATTACTGGACATTTGTTACATTCCGCAAATGTATTACAGCAATAAGATTTCAGAGGTGGAGCAATTCTTGGTGATAATAAGGACTAGGGGTGTGGCCTTGGAAGTGAGTCACTAAAGTGTCCCAAGAAATGAAGAGATAGAGGAATAAGAGGGAGTTGGATAGGTTATATAGAAATTCATGTCATCCTAGATGAGAGCAGATCTTGAGAATATAGGAAAGTCAGTGAGCTAATGAATGAATTTGGTAGATCACAATAAAGGGGAAGGACAGGTTTTTTGTTTGTTCTATGATACTGAGGACTGAAGCCAGAACCTCATACATGGCTAGGCAAGTGTTCTATCTCAGAGCTATATCCCCAGCTATGAGGATAGCCTTAGGCTTGAGCCTAAGCAACTCCATTTTAAAAATTCCAGTTAGAAACCTACAGTCTCACTAAGCACACCCACAGAAAGCTGCAGTATGGCCTCAAACAAGTTACTTCTCCTCACCCTGATAAACAGGGTGAAGCCCCTGGCAGGCTGTCCTTGCATGATTAGAGAAAAAGGCTAGAAGATCAGAGACCACCAGACCAGATGTTTCTGACCCCAAGGCAAATGATGTCACTGAGAAATCCAGTGGTAGCTGATAAGGATTGAAACAGGGGTCAAAAGCCCCAGAATTTAGTATAAATAATAGAGCAAATGAACAGGGATTCAGCCAGCTGAAACAAGGATGCACTCCAGCTGGAGAGCCTGATGAGGATATGACATCCCATCACTTGTCATATGGTTTTCTGATCTGCGTGATCCTCACAACTCTCAAACTCTACCGCCTGTCTGGACCTTGGTGAGAGCCGGAACTTCTCCCTACAACCCTCTCCTCAACTGGTCGTCCACTTCACACCAGGAAAACGCCTGCCTTTGTTCCGGACTTGGTCACCTCGGTCTGAGTGAGTGTGCATCTGCTGGACACAAAACCTAAGGCTTAAGACTTTTGATCTGACATTTGAACTTAGCGTGCAGAGGGAATGTCTTTCATTAGCCTGTCATGATTAAGTGTGTTTTGCATTGTTTAGAATTAATCTAGAATTGTTTGCTGTGAATTAATTAATCTAGAATTGTTTGCTATGAATTGATTATCTCTATTGCAGTGCCTAGCATTAAGGATTGTCATTTTCTTGATTAAGAACCTATAGAATGAAATTGTATTGAGTAATTTGAGTGAATAAAGCATTGAAAAGGTCAGAAGCGCGTGGACATTCTTTATTTCTCCCCTCAACTCCATATGTTGCAATTTTGCCCCCTCGAGACACTAGCCCTTTTTATTTTATCATGAGACAGGTCTCACTAAATTGCCCAGGCTGGCCTCAAACTTGTGATCCTTCTACCTCAGCTGCCCAAATTGCTGGGATTACAAGCAAAGGACAGTTTCTAAACAAAAATGGTGGTCAAAGTAGTACTGGAGAGAATTAGAAACATGAAATACTTGGACCAATTTTCTAATTTCTCCAATAAGTTTACTGGACAAATTAAAATTAAACATTACCTGGATATCTATTATGCACACATAATCTAGCCATGCTCTGGCACCCTTTATCTCTTCTTCCCTTGTCCAAAAAAGAATCACAAGTCTCTCCCACACCCATCTGGTACCATGGGTGAAGTAGCATTCCACAGTTGTGTTAACTAACAGACAAATCAGATCAGAATAAACTCCTCAGTTTAGCAGTAAACAACCTTTTCAACATAGGAAGGAGTTAAACCCTGTTTGTGGGAACCATTGGTAATCTGAGAGCATTTTTTTATTATTTATTTTTTTAGTTGTAGCTGGACACAATACCTTTATTTTATTTATTTTTATGTGATGATAAGGATGGAACTCAGTGCCTTGCACGCGCTAGGTAAGTGCTCTACTTCTGAGCCAATACCCCAGCCCCCTAAGAATATTTTTTAAGAGCTTAAAAAGACAAAAATAAGAAAGGAGAACAGTGATACCGAGTTGCTCATATTAGTGAGACAGGAATTTAGAATCAAGGAAACACCCACAAGCATTGTTGTAAGTCTTGAGCAATATGCCCTTGGCCCATGCCCTTGTAAAATAAGGGAAATATGTAAGCACAGCGAAATTGTGTAGCTCCACCCTGGACCCACCTCCAATCCCGCCCCTGATACAGCCCTTCTATAAATATTGGAACCCCCTCAGCCAGCCCAAGTCAGGGCTACTTCTCAATCTCAAGACAGCCTGAATTCTCCCTTAAAAGTTTTTTATTCTTCCTAAATAAACCTCTGTCCATGCCTTTGTCTTTTCCATCACATATGCCAAGAACCCCACTGATCCTGAGTTCCCCTTCTCCCCTGAGAACTCCTTGGACCCTTCTCTGGAAACATCTCTTTTCTTGTGACTTTAGGAAGAGGTAATACCACCAGTTTATGCATCCAGTACCAATCAAAAGCAAAGTAACAAAAAACATAAGCATTTCCCATCCCTTGTCAAATCATTCAATTGTCTTAGAAAAATTTCAACTATCTCTGTTTTTCTAATAATTTCTCTATTGTTGCTATTATCAATAACTTGGAAAAATAAGCATTTTCTATAAAACTTCAAATACAATTAACATGTCGTCTTTGTTGGGGATGAGTTTGGAAGATTTAACCTAAAGACAAGATCACAGTCATGCTGACTTGCCAAGGCTGACCTTGAACATGCCATCCTCCTACCTCAGCCACTGAAACTAACTTGTTGTCTTCTATGAATAGAACTGTACAAAAAATTAGAAACTGACTCACACTACAACCTTCACACTCATTTTCTCACTTGGGTCAGAAAAGTCAGAAGGTAGAAAAGAAGTTTTTTTAAAAAAAATTGGGTCAAAAGAGAAAAGATGTAAAATGAAAAATTTGACTTCTTACTGTGATTCACTTCCACTTGATTTTTAGAGCCAAAATACAACTTGGATGCTCTTTGAAATGGTGATTTTTTAACCTAACCTATTTGTTTCTGATTTCAAAATTATAAGCCGTGCTCATTTTCACAGATTCTTAAACAAATTTTGTTAAATATAGTGATTAAACTAAAAGTAAATTTTTAAAGATCAGGTGGAAAATAACCCATTCATATGAAAAGATGAACTTATCAAAGGGAAATATCAATCTGGGAATGGTGGTGCATGCCTATAATACCAGATACATAGGAGGGATTGCTGAGTTTGAGACAAGCCTGGGCAACTTAATGAGACCCTGATAAAATAAAAAGGGGCAGACTGAGGGGTGATGGGGGTGGGGAGTGGCTCAGTTGTAGAGGGTTTGCCTAGCATGTTCGAGGACCTGTGTTCAATCCCCAGTACTGCCCCCCCAGAAAGGGGAGAGAGAGATTAAATAGAAGTATCACCAAACAAATGTTTTAACTAAATCACTGTATCTCATAAAACTTGCTATACGAAGTTGGAACATAAACATAGTCATATAGCTTGTTTTTCCTTTGAAATAAAAATAGTTAAACTACTAATTGTGTATGAAATCAGTGATCTATTAGTGAGAAATTATTTAGGGGACAGTAATTTGATTATATATCCTTAATTGACATATTCTAGGCATAAAAAGAGTGCAAATCTAAAACTAGTTCAATATTAATAATGTCAGTATTATTATTCTGAAACTATTGTATATCAATTATGAATAATGTAAATTTTATCTTTTATTTATTTATTTTTTTGAACCAGGGATTGAACTCCAGGGCACACAACCACTGAGTCACAATCACATCCCCAGCCCTGTTTTATATTTTATTCAGAAACAGGGTCTCACTGAGTTGCTTAGCTCCTTGCTTTTGCTAAAGCTGGCTTTTAACTCATGATCCTCCTGCTTCAACCTCCAGACCAACTGGAATTAGTTACAGGAGTGCATCACTGTTGAGAGCCACAGCCGAAGGGGCCCCAGCAAACTTCTAGCTGCCGGCTGATGATTGGCTCACGGCCACCCCAGCAACTTCTAGCTGATTGGCTCCTCTGCGGTGATGCTCATTGGGCTGTTTCCCTGCCCTTTCAGACCACGGAGCTGCTCATTGGGGGACTTTTTTGGCTCCGCCCATGTGACCCAGCCAATCGGCCTCAAGAGCAGGAGGATTGTGGGAGGTGGAGAGGCTGGTGGTTGTGGGAGAGGCTTGTGGGAAGCCGGTGGTGGCAGTTGGGCTCTGAGGGTTTTTCCTGAGGAGCTGTTTTGTATGGTGTGTGTGGTTCTAAAAATAAAGTTAGTTTCTTTTGACAAGTGGCTCCTGAATTGTGCCCAGCCAGACTGCGGCACATCACCACACCCAGCATATCTCTATCTTTTGAATGTCTGTAGGATCAATAGGATGCCCCCTATTTTATTCCTGATATTGCGTGTTTGTACCTTCTCTTTCTTGAACAGCATCATCAGGTGGTTATTGTTACTTTTTGTTTGGTAGTAGAGATTTAATATTGAGATAATTGATTTTTAAGTTTGTTTTATTCTAATATGTACATATTTTTTAAATGAATTAAATTTTTTCTAATTGTTGATGGACCTTTATTTTATTTATTCATATGTGGTGCTGAGCGTCAAACCCAGTCCTCAAACATGCTAAGCAAGCGCTCTGCCACTGAGCCACAACCCTAGGCCCTCTAATATGTACATATTTTTAAGGCGAAGAATTTTATTCTGTATAGTTTTGACTTCCTCTCAAAAACCTTGAGAGGAACCCAGCGATGCTTATCACTGAGCAATATCCCAACCCATTTTTATGTTTTATTTTGAGAAAGGGTCTCGCTAAGCTGCTTAGGGTCTCACTAATTGCTGAGGCTGGCTTTGAACTCACGATCCTCCTATCTCAGTCTCCTGAGATTACAGGCATGCATCACCATGCCCTACTGGGTATTGGTTTTATTAGTGATTAAAAAAAAAACAACTTTGGCTTGCTTTCTTTACTTATTTTAAATGCTTCATGCATGCTTGACAAGCTTGCAATCTACCACTAAACTGCACCTCTAGCCCAGCTTTGGATTTCTTGATCTTCTGTATTATAGGTTTTTACTATTTTATTTCTGCTTTTATCTTGTTTTCTTTTTCTGTTTTTTTTTTATTATTAGTTGTTCAAAACATTACAAAGCTCTTGACATATCATATTTCATGCATTAGATTCAAGTTGGTTATGAACTCTTTTTCTGTTTTCTCTGGGTTTGATTGGTTTTCTTTTCATAGTTTCTTGATATTAATATTAAGATAATTGATTTTTAACTTTGTTCTTTTCTATATGTACATATTTTTAAGGCTAAGAATTTTATTTTGCACAGTTTTAGCTTCTTCTCAAAAAAAAACCTTGACATGTTGTACTAATATTTTCTTTATTATTTAAGTAAAAATATTTTCTAAATATTCACTACAATTTCTTGTGACTCTTGGAGTATTTACAAGTTTATCCCTAATTTTCAACATATATAGTTTTTTTTTATTTATTTGTTATTAATGTCTAACTTAATTTCACTGTGATCAAAGAACATCTCTATGATTTGAAATTTGTTGAAAATTGCTTTGTGCTAGGTATGGTGGTGCATACCTGTAATCCTAGCAACTCAGGAGGCAGGAAGATCTCAAGTTTAAAGCCAGTCTCAACAATTTATCAAGGCTCTCTCTCATAATTAAAAAATAAAAAGGGGTGGGGATGTGGCTCAGTGGTTAAGTGCCCCTGGGTTCAATCCCCGGTACCAAAAAACAAAAACTTGCTTTAAGTTCTAGTATATGGTCAACTTTGGTAAGTTATCCACATGTATACTTGGAAAGATTGTATATTCTTCAAGAGAATACTAATTTATGTCCCCTACCTCAATCAAAAGCTGCTTAGTCTCTTAGGCATTGTTTGTCTCTGAGCTAGAAGTTTGGGGTTGGCAAATTCCAGAAAGGGAAAAGTGTCAACAAAGCAGGGCTTGCTTCTCTGGGTATACAAGTTAGCTTTTCACTAGTGCAAAAAAAATAACTGAGTCAGGCTGCTTCATAGAGAAAATAGGTTTATTTAGATCACAGTTTCGGAGGTTTGTTGAGAGCCACAGCCAAGTCGGGATGACGCCTGGAATTTTTGCCAGAAGGAGTGGTTGAGAGGTGACGCCAGCGAGCCATTAAGATGATGATAATTAAGTTAAGCTGTGTATAATTGCTGTGACTGGATGATGCTGGATTGAAGCAGGCTGTGTGTTCAGTTGTGTGTGGACCCCTGCTGTCTGGCAATAGGGAGGCTCGGGAATAGGGCTGCTCCTGCTGCCTCCGGTGTCTGCTACTTTTGAGTTCTCTAAGTAGGGCGGGGTGTTCCTGGAAGGGCCAGGTGGGTGGCGTTCCCGGGAGTTCGGGCAATAAAGGAGTTCCTGTTTGAACCTACAAGTGCCTTGTGGTGGCTTGGTTATTTTGTGCCCAGCCAGACTGTGGCAGAGGTTAGAAGTACAACCAAGATGGCACAAGTTCTTTTTTTTTAATTTTTTTTGAGTTGTTGATAGACCTTTATTTATTTTATGTGGTGCTGAGAATCGAACCCAGTGCCTCACACATGTCAGACAAGTGCGATACCGAAAAGTAAGAACTTGGTTTTGGTTGCATTACTTTAGGGCACGACAATATGTTTATCTCTTTTTGTGGTCTCTCTCTCTCTCCTTATAAATCCTCTAGGATCATGGAGACTCCACCCTTATTACCTTATCTAGTTTAATCACTTCCCAAAGACCCCAGCTCTAAACACCATAGTGGGATTAAGTTTCCACCCTCTTAATACCATTAACATGGGCTGGGGATGTGGCTCAAGTGGTAGCACGCTTGCCTGGCATGCGTGCTGCCCGGGTTCGATCCTCAGCACCACATACAAACAAAGATGTTGTGCCCGCCGAAAACTAAAAAACAAATATTAAAAAAATTCTCTCTCACTCACTCACTCTCTCTGTCTCTCACTCTCTCTCAAAAAAAAAAATACCATTAAGACTTTAGGGATTAAACTCCTGCATGAGTTTGGGAGAACAATTATATTCAAAACATAGACTGAGTTTCTCTCTACTCTGGGCTCATTTTCTCCCAAATCTTCATTGCCTTGGTAAGTCTCAGATGCCTTAATACTAGTATCTTCCATTATTTCTTTTCTTTGTACTGGGAATTGAACCCAGGGGTGCTTAAGCACTGAGCAACATCCCCATCCTTTTTAAAATATTTTATTTAGAGACTGATCTTGCTAAGTTGCTTAGGGCCTCCCTAAGTTGCTGAGGCTGGTTTTGAACTTTCAATCCTCCTGCCTCATCCTCCTGAGCTGCTGATATTACAGGGATGCTCCACAGCACCCAGCTCCATTCTCTCTTTCTGTTCACTTTTTCTAATGAGTTTTAATAGGACAGTTAGTCCAAAACAATATAGTCTCCCACTGCAATAAGCAGAATTTCCTAGGAAACCTCAGCTCTTGAAAGAGCTATACTGATTCAAAGAAACCATAATTCCAGATTGAAAAAGTCTTTAACTAGGGAGTTTAAAAAAAAAAAAAAGGAAGAAAAAAGAAAACAAAATTTCAGCCCCTACCTTTTTCTGAGCAGAAAGTACGCTACCTAAGTTGAGCAAACCTCCCAAAAGGTATGTTCTACAACATTCTCTTCAAGGAGACTAACAAAAAAGGAAAACCTCCCAGATAGCAGCAGCAAGAATACTTAGAGAATGATAGACAAAGGAATCTTTCTGCTGGGCAATAATTAAGGCCTAAACAAAGACCATATTCCACACAATAAAGATAAAGAATCTTTGGAGCAGTGACTGCTATTGATTCCCATATTCCTTTCCAAATAAGTACTTCATTGTACTTGCTCCATCCCTGTTCCACCATTGCATACTGAATGTATGGTGCAAATATCTTGCCTCTTTTAGCTCATATGTCTATAGATCAAGAGAAAAACATCCAAGCATACCAACAAGATTGTCCCATAGTTCCCTGATGCAGAGACTACTGTGCAATACCCAGAAATCCTTGCTTTTTAATTTGATGCTATACCTGAATGGCACTTTAGGTTTATCTCCCTAGGAGGATAGTAAGCATATCTCACCAGCAGGAAGGAGAGTAAACAAAGTGTCTATCACCAGAAGGGCAGATGGTGGCATTTATGAGTACTGCTTACAAAACAATTTATGCTCTTGTTATGATTTAGATATGAGGTGTCCCCCAAAAGCTCATGTATGAGACAAAAAAAAACAAGTTCAGAGGTGAAAAGTTTGGATTGTGAGAGCTTTAACTTAGTCAGTGCATTAATCCTCTGATAGGGAATAACTGGGTGGTACCAGTCAACAGGTAGGGTGTGGCTAGAGGAGTTGGGTCATTGGGGGCATGACTTTGAGGTATATATTTTGACCTCACTCTGCTTTCTGATTGCCATGTCCTGAGTTGCTTTCCTCCTCCACACCTTTCTGCCATGATGTTCTGCCTCATCTTGGGCCCAGAGCAATGGAGTCAGCCATCTATGGACTGAGGCTTCTGAAGTCCTTAGTGCCAAATAAACTTTTCCTTCTCTAGAATTGTTCTTGTCAGGTCTTTTGGTAACAGTAATAAAAAAGCTGACTAAAACAACTCTCAACCTTCAAGGACTACATTTCCTGGATCCCCTATGCTTCACTGAGGGCATGTGGCAAGTAATATCCAAGGAGTTCTAACTAATGTCATTTACAGAAGAACATGTAATTGACAGTGTGAGAGCCTCTGAAACTGTTTTCCTCTGGTGCAGAGTTCCACATCTTTGGAGGTGGTGGCTGTGCCATTAATCTAGGAGCCTGAGTGACTATGATGAGAACAGTACCCTTCTCATGCCAACATATAATAGACACATAGTGTGAAAAAGAAATCTGAAACCATTATTGTTTTAATCCACTGAAAATTTAGGACATAATTTGGCCTTTTCTAACTAATGCAGTCTTAATGAAATCATAAGCACTTCCTCTGCACCAACATTATAAACAATAATTATCCACCTAAACTACATCGATACAGAAAAGTGCCATTTGTGTAATTCTCTGTAAGAAAAAGATTTGTTTTAGTAAATAAAAGGGCAAATGAAAACCACAATAAAATACTATGTCATACTCACTAATATGGATAATAAAATATGGAAAATAACAAATATGGTGAGGAAGTACAGAAATTATAACCCTCATACACATTTAGTAGGAATGTAAAATGAGGCAGCAGTTGTAGAAACCAGTGTGGTAGATTCTGAAAAAGTTAAGCATAGAATTAACACATGACCCAACGATTCCACTCCTGGGTGTATAATCTAATGAAGTGAAAACATATTTCTAAAAATGCCAGAAGGTTGAAATGATTCCAGTATTCATCAATGGATGCATGAATATTCCATGGAATAGCCATACAATTATTCAGCCATAACAAAGGAAGTAAGTGCTGATACACACTACAGCATTGAAGAATACTGGAAACATGTGTTAGGCAGTTTTTCATTGCTATGGTCAAAATAACTGAGAGGAGGAAAAACTTACTTTGGGCTCATAGGTTCAGAGATTCAGTCCATTGTAGGCCAACTCCATTCCTCTGGGCCTGAGGTAAAGCAGAACATCACAGGAGAAGGGCAAGGCAGAGGAAAGCTACCGGGTTCATGAAACCAGGAAGCAGAGCAGGAACAAGATGTCATCCCCAAGGGCATGATCCAGGTTACCCACTTCCCCTATCCACACCACACCTACCTACTATTACTCCTAATAATCAATTCCAATTATTAATTCAAGTCAATTAATCCACTGATGAGGTTACAGCTTTTTTAAAAAAAAATTTTTTAGTTCTAGGTGGAAACAATATTTTTATTTATTATTATTATTTTTTTAATGTGGTGCTGAGGATGGAACTCAGTGCCTCATGCATGCAAGGCAAGTGCTCAATCACTGAGCTACAACCCCAGCCCCTGTTATGGCTTTTATAATCTAATCATTTCAACTCTGAACACTGCTACATTGTTTAACATGAGCTTTTCAGGAGACATCTCATATTCAAACCTTAACAGTTACCCTAAATGAAAGAAGCCAGGCACAAACGTATGTATATTGTATGATTCCTATTTATTTATTTTTGTGATACTGAGGAATTAAACTCAGGGGCACACTATCACTGAGCTACATTCTCCATTCATTTTTATTTTTTCATTTTTTTTAATATTTACTTTTTTAGTGGTAGTTGGACAAAATATCTTTATTTTATTTATTTATTTTTATGTGGTGCTGAGGCTGAGGTCGAACCCAGGACCTCTCATGTGTGAGGCCAGCAGTCTACTGCTGAGCCACAACCCTAGCCCCTCCTTTTTATATTTTTATTTTGAGACCAGGTCTTACTAAGTTGTCAAGGCTGAACTGGAGCTTGCAGTCCTCCTGCCTTAACCTCCTGAGTAGCTGGGATTACAGATGGGCGCCATGGTGCCTGGCATGTGATTCCTTTTATATGAACTACATCGAATAGACAAATCCATAGAAACTAAAACAGATTAGTGTTGCCGGAGATAGAAGGAGTAGAGAATTGAGAATAATTAGTTACTGGATACAGAGCTGGGTAATGGAAATATTCTTAAACTGGAAAGAAGTGGTAGTTGCACAGAATAATAAACATACCATATGTCAATGAACTGTATACTTTAAAATGGCTAGCCATATGGTATGTGAATTTCATCTCAATAAAAAATTAAAGACTATATATAAATTCCAAATATATCATTTTAATCCAAAAAGCTACATAGAGAAGTTTTTTAAAATATTTTTTTAGTTGTAGATGGACACAATATCTTTATTTATTTATTTTATTTTTATGAGGATTGAACCCAGGGCCTCATACATGCCAGGAGAGCGCTTTACCACTGAGCCACAATCCCAGCCCCTACATAGGGGAATTTATTATGTTAGAAAAAATAAAAATATTTTTTTAGTCTGGATTTTCCTGATTTATCTTCAATTCACAGTTCTTTCCTCAGTTGTTTTCCATCCATGTAATTCTTAATATGAATTATAGGCATGTTACACATAATATTATAATTAATGATTGAACACAGACATGACATTGTATGAAGCTGAGAAATTCCTGCTACCTAGTGATGGGATAGCTGCCTGTGTTGGTCAGCTTTCCTTTACTGTTTAAAAAAATAAAAGGCTAGGGATATAGCTCAGTTGGTAGAGTGCTTGCCTTGCATGTATAAATCCCTGGGTTCAATCCCCAGCACCACACACCCACACACACAAATACCTAAGATATTCAATATAGAAAGAGGAAATTTTGCAGTGGTGTACATCTATAATCCCAGGGACTTGGGAGGCTGAAGCACGAGGGAGGGTTGCAAGTTTGAGAGAAGTCTCAGCAACATCGTGAGACCCTTACTGATTTAGCAAGACTCTGTCTCAAATAAAAAATATAAAAGGATTGGGAATGTAGCTCAGTGGTAAATCACTCCATCCCATCCCTCAAAAAAGAGGAAATTCTTATTTTGGCTCAGTTTGGAGATTTTATTCATGTTCAGTTGGCTCCATTGATTTGGGGCCTTTGATGAGGTAGTACATCATGGTTGGGAATGTGTGGTGAAGGAAGAAGCTTCCCTTCTAGGAAACTTCTGTCCCACAATTCCCTTCTAGGACACAGCCCCAATGACCTAACTTCCTCTCACAAAGCTCAGTCTCTTAAAGGTTCCACCAGTTCTCAATTCCCAATAGTGCCACAGGCTAGGGAACAAGCCTTTAACACAAAGGTCTTTGGGGACACTTATCCAAACACAGCATAGGGTCTAGAAGCAGTCAGCATTTCCCACCTGCAAACCTCTAATTTTTTATTCTATTTCCTTCTATTTTTACTTATAAATCCATGAATTCTTTTCTGATTGCATCTATTCATTTTAATATCTTGCCAAATACTGTTAAAAATAATCATGTTAAGTTTCTATTTTTATATTCCCTTTCCCCAGGATTGCTGACTCAGTAGACACATGGTCTGCTGCTCAAGTAACCTCAGGCAACAACTTTGCCAAGTGTTCTACCACTGCATCTCTGGGCATACCTGCTGAGAGCCACAGCTGAGTCAGAATGGCCCCTGGCATTTTGCCAGAAGTAATGGTTGAGAGGCAAGCCATTAAGATGATGATAATTAAGTTAAGCTGTCTATAATTGCTGTGACTGGATGATGCTGGATTGAAACAGGCTGTGTATTCAATTGTATATAGACCCCTGCTGTCCCCCTCAGGCACCCGCTACTTTGGAGTTCTCCAGGGAATTCCTGGGGAGTTCGTGTTGGTTGGTGAAGTTCCCATGGAGGGAGTTCCACTTGGTGTGTGGTGTTCCTGGGAGGGCCGTGTGGGCAATGAAGGAGTTCCTGTTTGAACCTACAAGTGCCTCGTGGCGGCTCGGTTATTTTGTGCCCAGCCAGACTGCAGCATTTGGTGGCCCATGCAGGGAATGCCTGAAGCTTGGAGGTAAGTGAAATTGCTCGCCCCTGAGGGAAGGCGAGAGAATGGGTAACCATTTAAAGATTCTTCTTTCGTTTTGTTTCCCTTTTGTTTTAAGTTGCTAGTCCCTGGAGATGGGTGGGATGGAAGAAAAACCTCTTACATCTGAGGAAAAACTATTTGCGTCTGAGGAAAAGATAGGGAGAAAGGACGGATGGACATTTCAGGAGGATAGAAAGGCTGATATAATGAATTTTTGTCCCATATTTGTTTCATTTTGTCTCGGTTTTATTTGCATTATCTTAGTGAGGGATATCTTTGTCACGGAAATATGGAATTAAAAATTAGTAAAAAACAAATCGAAAGAATGTTAAGTAAATTGTTAGACGAAGGAGGCACCCCAGTAAAATCAAGAACAGTTAGGGCATACATTGAAGATTTAAAAAGGATAGAAAAGGAAAGCCCAGGAACTCTGCCAGTTGGCACATTATTGTTATGGTACAATCTTGTTTGCTTAGTCAAGGAGAAGACATTTTAGATCAAGAAAAAGAGGAGGCCTCTCGAGATAGTCAGAAAGGGGAAGAAAGTTTAGAGCAGAAAAAGCCATCAGGGGAAAGTTACAACAGGAGACTGCTACTAACACCTTTCTATCACGAGAGGGCGTTAAGTGTCCAACCAACAGCTCCATCTATGGAGACAACATATGCTGGGGGGTGCCCAACCCCCGTAGTTGATAGATGGGATCCTGAGACAGGACCCTCAAAGATTGGCATGCCCTGTACTTGAGCAGGCAGGAGGGCAGCGAATTCACCATGCTCTAGATTTCAAAACAGTGAAGCAATTAAAAGAGGCTGTAACCACCTATGGTCCCCAAGCACCCTTCACTGTAAGCATGGTCAAATCCATTACCAACTTGGACATGACACCAGCAGATTGGAGTAGTATGTGCAAAGCTGTGCTAAATGGAAGACAATACCTGTTATGGAAGGTTGCCAAGAAGAATTTTGCACAGAGACAGCTAGGTGAAATGCAGCAGCCAGTTATCCTCAGAGAAATCTAGATATGTTGTTAGGAAAAGGACCTTATGAGGGTCAGCTGCAACAAATTGCATATGATCCTGCTATATACTCACAAATTGCTGCAGATGCAGTTAGGGCATGGAAGACTTTACAAGGACATGGAGATTTACAAGGTCAATTATCTAAGGTAATACAAGGAGCTAATGAACCTTACACTGAGTTTGTATATAGGCTTATTCAAACAGCTACCAGAGTTTTTGGGGATACAGAGCAAGCAATGCCACTAATTAAACAGCTAGCCTATGAGCAAGCAAACAAATGGTGCAAGGAAGTCATTAGACAATGGAAACATGAAGATTTAAACACATATATTAAATTATGTAGAGACATTAATGAACAAGGGCAAGTCTTGGCAGCTGCAGTACAACAGGCTTTAGATGCCAGGCCAAAAACATGCTATAATTGTGAACAAACAGGACATTTTAAAAGGAGTTGCCCCATAGGAGGAGGGTTTAACAAAACTAGGTATCAAAGGGGTAGAATACGGGGTATTTGCCCACGATGCCATAGAGGGAGACATTGGGCTAATGAATGCCGTTTTCAAACCAACATAGAGGGTACTCCATTATCAAAAAATGGACAAGGACCAGGTGTTTACCCACGATATCATGGAGCAAGGCATCGGGCTCCATTGCCAAAGAACGGACAGGGGGGCCCAATGCTCCGGAGTCCACAACCACAAATATACAGGGCACTGGAGGAACCCAGCAACACCACCAGGGTAGTGCCCAGGACACATTGTCCATTAGATCTCTCATCAGACAAACAAGAGGGAGTGCAGGGCTGGACATCTATGCCTCCGCCAGAGCAGTACTAACTCCAGAGATGGGAGGTCAAATCATTCCCACAGGGGAAAAAGGACCTCTTCCCCAAGGAACAGTAGGCTTATTATTGGGACGCAGTTCTTCTACTCTAAAAGGACTTATGATAAGTCCTGGGGTAATTGATCCTGATTATGAAGGTGAAATAAAAATTATAGCCAGTTCTCCAAGGGGTATATCAGTAATTTCACCAGGAGATAGAATAGCACAGTTACTAATAATACCCAGCCTACATGATAAATTTTCCAGCCATACTATAGAAAGAGGTTCCAGGGGATTAGGCTCCACAAGTGTAGATTGGGCTATGCTTTCTTTAAACTTAGATTCTCGCCTCATGCTAAAACTAAATGTTCAAGGACATGAATTTAATGGGCTACTGGATACAGGTGCAGACCTTAGCATCATCTCTCGTCAAGAATGGCCAAAACATTGGCCGTTACAACAAGCCACTCAAACGCTTCAAGGCCTAGGAGTGGCAACTAATCTCCATAGAAGTGCAATGGTATTAGATTGGAAGGATCCTGAAGGATGTGAAGGAACTATACAGCCATATGTATTGGATCATCTTCCTATAAATTTATGGGGACGAGATGTCCTAGATCAATTAGGTTTGACATTAACAAATAACATCAATCCAAATGCGCCCACTATTATGGCTAGACAAGGTTTTAGGAAATGAAAAAGATTAGGAGAACAAGAACAAGGTTTAGCAGCACCAATACAAATAGACCAAGGAACAGACAGACATGGATTGGGTTTTTAGGAGCGGTCACTGAGACAATAAAAATTACTTGGAAATCAGAAAGACCAGTATGGGTTCCTCAGTGGCTCCTGACTAAAGAAAAGATACAAGCAGCCCATGACCTGGTCAAACAACAATTAGCGGAGGGACATATACAACCTTCCATACCTCCCCATAATACTCCCATTTTTGTCATCAAAAAGAAATCCGGTAAATGGAGATTATTGCAAGATTTAAGAGCCATTAATAGTGAGATGGTTATTATGGGACCTGCTCAATCGGGGATTTCTCAATTGTCTGCTTTGCCAAAAACCTGCTATGTTTTAGTTATAGATATTAAAGATTGTTTTTTTTAAATTCCAATTCATCCTGAGGATAGTCCACGTTTTGCATTTACTGTCCCTGTGTTGAATCATGAAGGTCCTGATCAGAGATATGAATGGAAAGTACTCCCTCAAGGGATGGCTAACAGCCCAACTATGTGTCAAATTTATGTTAACAAAGCAATCCAGTCACTTAGAAATCAAAATCCTGAACTACAAATATTTCACTATATGGACGATGTATTATTAGCACACAAAGATAAGAACACATTGCTAGAATGTTATACCACACTTAACAAACTTATTAAAAAATTATAATTTAGAGATAGCAATAGATAAAGTACAACTAAATTTTCCAATTAATTATTTAGGAGTTCTATTATCCTCAAACATGGTCTGTCCACCAAAAATTCAAATATGAGTAGTTCAACTCAAATCACTTAACGACTTTCAAAAGTTATTAGGAGACATAAATTGGATAAGGCCTTATCTAGGCATACCTACAGGAGAGTTGGGACCTTTATTTGATATCCTAAAAGGTCCATCAGATCCAAATTCACCCCGCATGTTAACGCCTGAAGCAAGAAAGGCATTAAAAATCATTGAAACATATATGGAAAATATGCATTTGGATAGAATTGATATAAGTTTGCCTTTATTATTTATTGTACTACCAACAAAAAATATTCCTACAGGAGTATTTTGGCAAGAAGGTCCATTATTATGGATACATTTATCTTATTCTCCTAACACTATTCTTACTAGGTATCCTGAGGCTGTAGGACAATTAATACTCAAAGGAATAAAAGCAGCAAAGGGAGTGTTTGGAATTTCTCCCAATAAAATTATTACTCCATATACTATGAATCAAATTGATGAGTTAGCTAATGAGTTAAATACTTGGGCAATAATCATGTGCAAATCTAATGTTTCATTTGATAACCACTTACCATCTAATCCTTTATTGTCTTTTTGGTCATTGCATCCTGTAATTTTTCCAAAAATGACAAGAAAAACACCTATCATGAATGCTCCAAATATATTCACTGATGGGTCAAATAATGGTACAGCAGCAGTAGTTACCCCTGATCAAACTTTTACATTTTTAGTACCCAAACAATCAGCTCAAAAGGTAGAGCTTAATGCAGTTTTACAAGCTTTTGTGATGTTTAAAGATTCTGTATTTAATTTATTTTCTGATAGTCAGTATGTAGTTAATGCTATAGTATCTCTTGAAGATGCTGGTAGGATTTCCCCTTCTTCTACTGTTTTCTCTTTGCTTTCCACTATACAAAGTCTAATCTGGGACAGAAAAGATCCATTCTTTATAGGACATATCAGGGCACATACAGGATTGCCTGGAGCCCTTAGTTTGGGCAATGATTTAGCAGATAAAACTACACATGACATACATATTTTCTCTACACTAGAAGAAGCTATAAATTTTCATAAAAAGTTCCATGTCAATGCTAATACTTTACAAAAGCGTTTTAAAATAACTAAGGAACAAGCTAGACAAATAATAAAACAATGTCAAAATTGTGTGACCTTTTTACTACAAGTTAATCTTGGAGTCAATCCTAGAGGACTGATACCTAACCATATTTGGCAGATGGACATCACACACTTGCCAGAATTTGGAAAATTAAAATATTTGCATGTTACAGTTGATACTTCTTCAAGATTTTTGATAGGCTCCCTTCATGCCGGAGAAAAAACTAAAGATGTTATAGCTCATTGCTTACAAAATTTTGCCACTGTGGGCGTTCCAAAACAGTTAAAAATAGATAATGGCCCTGGCTATACTTCTACCTCTTTAAAACAATTTTGCTCATCTTTTGGCATTACTCATACAACAGGAATCCCATATAATCCACAGGGACAAGGCATAATTGAAAGAGCTCATCAAACTATTAAAATGTACTTATTAAAGCAAAAAGAGGGAATTGGGAAGGGGTATATATCCCCCAAAGATAAACTTAAAATAACCCTTTTTACTCTAAATTTTTTAAATTTGGATTCATCAGGGCTTAGTGCTGCGGAAAGGCACATGTGTCCAAAAAATGTATAGAAGCCCAAGGTACTTTGGAAGGATATTCTAACAGGACAATGGAAATGTCCTGACCCAGTGATTGTCTGGAGTCCAGGGTCTGTTTGTGTGTTTCCACAGGGAGAACAGCAGCCGATTTGGATTCCAGAGAGATTAACTAAAGTGATTTCTACAGACCAAAAAGAAGATGATTTGGCCCAAATCCATAACAGCTGATATCCTTACATCTGCAACAGTGGTTCTCCCACACCTGGAGGCTAATGAATAATGAACACCATTAAAGCCTATTTCAAATGTAAAAAACCTTGGGGCTTGCTTGTGGGAATCTTCAGACCAATATGCAAGTTATAGGAAGGATGAGATATCAAAAGAAGAATCAAACCCAGGTGGTAACCAGGATGCTTTTTTCAATATCTGTTTTATTATTGCCCTTTCCCACATCATGAAGTTCTATTTTATTTTTTGAGCTCATACAGACCTAGGTTAATGTTTTTCTGATCAGTTCTATATTTTGACTGTGGAGTTTTTAAACATTGCAATGGAGATTTCACCTGTGAAAAGCTACAAGGCCTTTACTATTGTCTTATGTGTTGTATGTTATGTGTGCACATTTCTCTTTTGTGTTGTATGTCTGTATGTGCATATGTGCATATGTCCATATATCATATATGAGGAGCGCTCATGAAAAAAATGGATCCGAATTTTTTTTTATTCACATGATTTAAATGGTTTAATTTAAATTGGGTAAACAGCTGTTGAGGATTGTTTTAATATGTGAACAAATAAGGAGGTTAACAGATCTGTTTGTTTACTTTCACCTTTCCTTTTCATTATATTTAATAATTCTGTTCAGGATAATGTAAGTTTTTCAGAAAATTGTTTTCTTAGTACCTGTTGGAATGTTACATAATTTTATTTTAGCCATCGTTGCCAGAATTCCTATCTTCATCCCAGTGCCCGTGAAGACAAAGATAAAAACAAACTACCGCCTCTGCGATAGCTATCACAACAAACTGTATAAACTGATGCATCAATGAATAATGTAACTCAACAAGTGATGCTCAATCAAGGAGTCGATTTACTTTGGGAGAAAATGAACATATTAATAGATTCCTCTACTTTGAACTGCTCCCAGAACTTACCTGGACTATGTATCATTTGTATGCATTGTGAACTATCTGTTGGTGCAGCGAATTGTGGTAGTGCTGGAGTATCTTTGCTGATGGTGTCATTGATGGTACAATTTTTCCAAAAGGAGCCATCAATTGGCTTATTGTCGTGGCATTTCTGTATCCCTCTCCTTTCTGCTTGTGATGGTCATTCAGCTAAATTCTGGGGGCCAACAGAGGTGAGGCAAAGAACCTCACCCCCCCACTGGTGCAAAGGCCAAATTTGGGGGCCAGCAGAGGTGAGGCAAAGAACCTCACCACCCCACTGGTGCAAAGGCCTGTCCACAAGTATGCCTGTATGCTGGACCGGTAGTCAATGACGGGTAAGATCCAATTGCAATGGTACCAACCTAAGACAGGAGGCTGATGCCTTGAGGTCAGTTCATCTGATGATGGGTATGGTCCATATGTAGTATTGGACAACCTAAGACAGGTAAGGTCCCTAAGCCACATGCTTGATGTTTAACTAAACAGAAGGGGGGAGATGCTGGAATGGCCCCTGGAATTTTGCCAGAAGTAATGGTTGAGAGGCAAGCCATTAAGATGATGATAATTAAGTTAAGCTGTCTATAATTGCTGTGACTGGATGATGCTGGATTGAAACAGGCTGTGTATTTAATTGTATATAGACCCCTGCTGTCCGCCTCAGGCACCTGCTACTTTGGAGTTCTTGTGGGGATTCCCGGGGAGTTCGTGTTGGTTGGTGAAGTTCCTGTGGAGGGAGTTCCAGTTGGTGTGTGGTGTTCCTGGGAGGGCCGTGTGGGTGGTGTGCGCAGGAGTTCGGGCAATAAAGGAGTTCCTGTTTGAACCTACAAGTGCCTCATGGCGGCTCGGTTATTTTGTGCACATCCGGACTGCGGCACATACCATCTTTCATCTACTGATATCAAATTCATTGTAGTTTACCATGACCTGCTATATTAATGGTGTATGTTTAGTTATGGTTTGTTTTTGTATTTTTAAAATTTACTTCAAGCCATTAATAAAACCAAGGAAAGCCTCTAACTTTATCAAGCCTACGTTTTAGAGAATTTTTCTAACTCTTCATATAATTTTATTTTAGGAAGATAATGTTTGTCTTAAAATGCACCCAGGGTTTTTTTTTTTTTAATAAGATGCAGGAAGACATACAAACACTGTCATAAAGGAAGAAGTTTTTATACTAGCAGTTTCCTAGATGTTGGAGGCACAGCATATGATGCAGAGTCACTGACACCAGGTTAAGAGATGAAGTGAGAAGACGAAAGCTTGGGTAAAATATTTTATTGTGGTTTTCTCTGTAAGGACACAGGCAAGACAGGGTTAGCAAGCTGAGCATGTTTAAGATTGGACAGTCTGAATAAATCAGAGACCTCTGAGCTACCAGAATCATCCCTAGTTGTCTGATACCTAGACATCGCCTGAATTAGAGTTGGATAATAATGTTCCAGACTGCAGGAGTAGTTGGTGTTATGGTTTCACTATTAGGTATGCCCCCAAAATTCATGTATAAAACAATGCAAAAACATTTAGAGATGAAATTGTTGGGCTACAAAAGGTTTAACCTAATCAGTGCATTAATCCTCTGATAGAGATTAATTTGTTGGTGATTGTGGGCATGTAGGTTATGGCTGGACTAGGTAGGTCCCTGGGGGTGTGACTTTGAGTTATATATTTTATCTCTGCTTTCTGATCATCACACCTTGAGCCAATTTCCTCCACCACACCCTTTCACCACATTGTTCAGCCTTATCTCTAGCCCTGAGGAATGGAGCTGGCTGTCTATAGACTGAGACCTCTGAAACTGTGAGCCCCAATATAAACTTTTCCTCCTCTAAAATTGTTCTTGTCAGTATCTGTTTTGGGTTGAGGCAAGGAAAAAACTGACTAAAACAATTGGTTTGCATATCAAAGTCATGCTCTCAGAGAAATCCTTTACCATCTCTAGGAATTGGCTAACCCTGAAAGGAGCAGTCCCTCCCTGGGTTCTCAAGTTTCCAAGATGTCAAAGCATCATTAAATTTTAAAAAATTAAATAATTAGTACATCACTATTCTCTTAGAATAGAAGACCATCTCATCCTACTACATTATCCCTGCCTTTTTTTTATATATACCAGGGATTGAACCCCAGGGTGCTTAACCACTGAGTCACATCCCTAGCCTTTTATTTTTAATTTTTTAATATTTATTTTTTTAGTTGTAATTGGACACAATACCTTTATTTCACTTATTTATTTTTATGTGGTGCTGAGGATCGAACCCAGTGTCTCCTACGTGAGAGGCGAGTGCTCTACTGCTAAGCAACAACCCTAGCCCCTATTTTTAATTTTGAGATAGGGTCTTGATAAATTGCTTAGGGCCTTGCTAAGTTGCTGAGGCTGGTTTTGAACTTGTGTACTTCCTGCCTCAGCCTCCTGAGCCGCTGAGATCATCACATATTATAGTTGTGTACCACCTTGGCCCTTTACATGGATCACCCTTTTCTATTTAGCAAGACTCAAATCATAGGTCCTTTGGCCCATTTTCTAATTTCCAAATACACATAATTCAGATTAAAAAAAAATCAAGACTTTGCCCACTTTTTTCTTCCTGTCCTCCTTTTCCTCTTCCTCCTTCTCCTTGCGGTCTCCTAAATTATTTTAAAGAAAACTCCAGACATCATTTCATCTCAGAAAGCATTGTTTAAAAATGGATAGTGTTGTAAATTACCACATTTTTCTAGGTAACTAGAAATAAAATGATTCTTCTTTTCTAAAAGAATAATTAGTCAGGTATGGTGGCACATACCTGCAATCCTAGCAACTCAGGAGGTTGAGGCAAGAGGATCATACATTAGAGGCCAGCCTGGGCAACTTACAGTGACCCTGTCTCAAAAAAAACTTTAAAAAATGGGCTAGGGGTAAGACTTAGTGTTAGAGTGCTCCTGAGTTCAAAAATATTTTGAAAGAGATTATAAACTCCCGGAGGGCAAGGAATCTTTAAGGTATAGCAGAGATGGTAATGCCATCAGGGCTATACCATGATGTGACCAACAGAGATCAGAAACTCAGTTTTACCCATAGACCTAGAGTTGACTAGTTCAGAGGAAATGGTTCAAGATCTTAAGAAACTGATGAAAGAATGTTACTATGTTTTAGGTGGTCAGAGATGAGACCTTCTTGTATTGCTTGGTAAGATTAAACAACACAGCTCACCCATATCCTCTGTGTTTTCTGGGTAGACTAACCTCCAGACTTTTACATCTGAATGTTGAAGAAACTTTTTAGCTAAAATAGGAACTAAATTGAAATAGATACCCTTGATTTACATAGAACCCACAGGGTAAAGTGAGAAAAAGACATTGAGATTCATACAAGGACTAGCTTGATGGCAGGAAGATTTCAGAAAATGCAGGACTGGAGAGAGAAATAATAGAGTCAAGTGAGGAAACCATCATGCATCCAGGGCGTGGTACATGTCTATAATCCCAGCAGCCAGAGAGGCTGAGGCAGGAGGATTTCAAGTTCAAAGACAGTCTCATCAATTTAGCAAGGACCTAAGCAACTCGGCAAGACCTGGTCTCTAAGTAAAACATAAAAAAAAAAAAGGGCTAGGAATGTGGCTCAGTGATTAAGTACCCCTGGGTTTAATCCCCAGCACACACAGAGAGAGAGAGAGAGAGAGAGAGAGAGAGAGAGAGAGAGAGAAATGACCAGAAGTTTGATCATGTTTCTGTTCATCTTCCAACATGTGTTCTAATTGCCTCTGTTTCCTCCAAACACCCATGGGCTTTGGAAGAAAGGAAAGGGCTTTAGCCAAAAGAAAAAATGTCACAAGTGGCCAACACCTCTGAAAGAACAAGATAGGAAACACAAAAGTTGTTTCCCTGGAAGCTGGAGAGGTATGTGCAATAGATGATGATATAGATATGTGCTTGTATTTAGTAAAGCGGTAGCAGTTGACCAAGCATAGGACTGGAGGGAGTACTAGCAGATAATAGAGCAAAGGTATCAAAGCTATAGGCAGTAGGTCAATAATTATATGATACAAGTGATCGCCATGTCTATCTTCTGAGTATTCCTAAAGGAAACAGTGAGGGAGGTTGTGTAATGCTGGATTACTCAACTTTTCTGAGGAAAATGAGGGTAATAATAAGTATACCTATTTCTTAGGTTTGTTGCCTAGGATTACATCATATAACAAACACTTGAAACAAACATATCAGTTGTTACATCAATAAAAACGTTAATTTATTAAAATGGTTACAGTGACTTACAGTCACTCTAATGCAGGTCCTACTATTCTGGGAACATACCAGACACACTCCTGCATCAGTGTTTGACTATGACATTCTTTTTGCCTGGAGAACTCTTTCTCTAAATACTTTCATGGCTAGCTCCTTATTTCCCTAAAGTCATTTACTCTAATGTCACTTTATCAAGTTCTTTCCTGATCATCTTGGAATACTTTATTTTCTTACCCTGCTTTATTTTCTCTGTAACATAAAGTTTCATCTAATATACTATGTATTTTACTTTTGGTTTTCTGTTCCACTTCACTAGAATATAAATTCCATAAAGTATGGAGATTTTTAAAATGTGTATGTGTCCCCTCCTCACCAGCCACTGCTAGGTCTTTAGTGCCTGAAACAGAGTTAAGACAGTCAAATATCTGTTGAATATGCAAAAGATGTTCACTAACCAGAACATTCTCTACCTGATACTAGGCATAAGGGGGGTCTGTGAGCATAATGATATCTTTTATTATTCTCATAAAGTCTTGAAAAGTACCTGAAGCTTCTACTAGCCCCTTGAAATAATTTAAACCTTTGATTCATTCATTCTACTCACTCATTTATTCATTCACTAGTCACATTTAAATATGGCAGATACTAGCTATTACCAGGGATTAAGTGACAATTTTTTTTTGAGAGGAGAGACAGAGAGAGAGAGAGAATTTTTAATATTTATTTTTTAGTTTTTGGCGGACACAACATCTTTGTTTTTGTATGTGGTGCTGAAGATCGAACCTGGGCTGCACGCATGCCAGGCGAGCGCGCTACCGCTTGAGCCACATCCCCAGCCCAAGTGACAAATTTTTAAAAATTTTTTTAAAAAATATTTTTTAGGGAAGCGGTTCAATGGCAAAGCGCTTGCCTGGCATTGAAGCTGTGGGTTCAATCCCCATTCCGAAAAGAAAAAAAAAATTTGACAGATAAATGAACCCAAAGGGTTTGTGGCTCAGTGGTAAAGTGCTCGCCTAGCACTTGTGAGGCCCTGGGTTTGATCCTCAGCACCACACAAAAATAAATAAATAAAATGAAAAAAAGTTAATAAAAATTAAAAAAATATATATTTTTACTTGTTGATGTACCTTTATTTTTTATTTATTTATATGTGGTGCTGACAATGGAACCCAGTGCCCCACACATGCTAGGCAAGCGCTCTGCCACTGAGCCACAACTCCAGCCCACAGTGACAAATTTTTATGACAAACTTATATTCTAGTTGGAACAGAGATGGAGTTGAAGTGTACTGAGAAAACAGAAGAACCATGTGTCTCCTTACTGTCATTTCACTGTGTGAGGTATATAATATAATATAATATATATATGTATTTTTTTTTTTCCTTGAAGCCCTGGGGATTGAACCCTGGGCCTCACACATGCAAGCAAGTGCTCTATCAGAGCTAAACCCTAAACCCAGGAATAAAAGCCCTTGTTATCTATACTCATTCATATTTTATTTCTTATACTTCTCTATGCTATCTCCCCTTGACCTAGTACTATTTAATAAAGCATTAAGACTCTCATTTTTCCCTTGCAAAAGGGAGTTTCCAGACAATTACTGCATTTGGCTGAGATCCAAATAAAAAATCAGAGTCAGCTCTGAAGAATCAAATCGAGGTGATTATGTAAATGGCAGTATGCAAGAGCAAAATCTAGGAGATGCATGGTGAAGAGATTTTATTGAGTAAGTGGTTTCATTTTATTTTAGATAAATAAATGATACAAAGCTTTAGATGCAAGGAAAAAATCTTACTTCCTGCAGGCATTCATTCATTAAAAATTTAGAATTACCTAATGAGATCCTAGTTCACAACTAGCACAACATAATGCTCTATATGAGCACACACAAAAAAAATGTAATTTAATAGATTCCACTCTTGGGCTGGGGATGTGGCTCAAGCGGTAGCGCGCTCGCCTGGCATGCGTGCGGCCCGGGTTCGATCCTCAGCACCACATACAAACCAAGATGTTGTGTCCGCCGAGAACTAAAAATAAATAAATAAATATTAAAATTCTCTCTCTCTCTCCCCTC
Organism: Marmota marmota marmota; assembly: GCF_001458135.2. Lineage (NCBI taxonomy): Eukaryota > Metazoa > Chordata > Mammalia > Rodentia > Sciuridae > Marmota > Marmota marmota. The sequence goes on from NW_026000005.1 coordinate 21,755,432, forward strand.
CCTGTCTCACTTCCTTTAAAAAAAAAAAAAAAAAAAAAAAAAAAAAAGATTCCACTCTGTAGCAAATGGCGCTTTTGTTAAGGAGACAAGGCAGAAAAATATCATGAAGATAAATAAAACTATAGAGAAACAGTGCATCCACCTCAGCCCCCATTCGTTGAGCTATTTTGATTTTTCTTGACTCTCTGATCACACTGGATTATAGCTAAGGCTACAATTAATCCACTTTGTCTTCTCTCTATATCCCCATCCTTTGATTTTACCTCACTTTCATCTTTTCTATTACTCAAATCAGGATTCTTTTGATCCCAGGCTGTGGAGTTGGAGAAAAATCAAATCATTTAGTGTTCCGTAATCTTCAGCAGGTTTCAATTTAATGTTTACAGGTAATCTGAACATAGGCTTGGTAAATGAGGTAGGAAATTTTAACAACTATTGGAAAACCTTAGGTATTTAAACCCAGTCACTAAGAATGAAAGGTCCCAGAAAAGCAGATTACATTGAGACCAGGAGACAAAGTCTAAATTCATACCCTGGAGTCATTTTAACAAATACAGAAAAAACAGGAGACTTTTACATATATTTGAAAGAAATCTGTGCTATAAATCAGTTTGGGCAGACAGAGGAGACCAAGAATTCTCGCATATACCGTCATGGTGTCATTCGAGGCGTTCCCTTCAAGGTAAGGCTTGAGAGGGAGGAAATCTAATGGTACTATCTAGCATTTCGAATTCCAGATGTCTGAAACAGACTTGCACCGAGACGGCTCCACACTTCTTTAAAGGTGCGGGAAGAATTTAAAAATAATAAAACGCGAACACTTTTCCCTTTGATAACGCAGCCGGGTTGCAACAAAGCTCGTTTGGAGCCCTGAAATATCTCGCGATATTCTCGTGGCCCACTACTCCACCTCCTATGGCGGGAACATTCCGGAAGTGACTGCATTCTCTGCGGCAGTCTTCTGTCGGAAGTGACGTGATATCCCAGAATCCTTGGAGGAAGGGACGCGCTTACCTGCGTTCCTCATGCAGTCCAACGTGGGACGTTTAGCCAGCGTGGTCTGAGCTTTCACGGGAAGGCGTGGACGTTTGTGCTCTAAGCTTCGGCTTAGCGGGCCTTTTTTGGCTGCGAAGTTGGTGGGTCTTTTTGCACTGGTACAAGAGCTCGTGGCGGCCCGCGCGGCGCCGTGACCTGGCCTCACTATGTTGGTGCTATTTGAAACGTCGGTTGGCTACGCCATCTTTAAGGTAGGTGGGAGATTGAGCCGTTGGAGGGGAAGGCCTGTATTGAACAAGCCAGAAGAGGGATAAAGGAGAGGCCGAAAGAACAGAGGATCGTGTGGATGCCTTTTAGGTCGCCGGGCTCGGAAAGGAAGTGAAAAGCCTGAGGGTCCGGTGTTGCGGTGAGCACGTGGCCCTGCCGTTTGGGCGACCCTTTCTGCTTTAGAGAATTTGGTTTAGTTGAAGAGGTGGACAGGAGCCGTGTTAAGGAAAGTTCTGTATTGTAAATTTAAAAAAAAGAAGGTTCTGCATTTATTTTAAAGAGATCGAGTTTTATTGGATTCTTTGAGCAATGATGGAAAGCTTTTAAACAGAGGAGTAACCTGATGTAATATGTCTTTTGACGAAGGTTATTCTATGTAAAGACTATGTTACAGGGAGGGAAGCAAGGATGTATTTGCATTAATTAAAACAAGTTGAGATTGCTTGTGTTGAAAGTTATGGAGGGGAACGGTGAGGACTCTAAAAGGTAGGAACTGACAGTTGGCTGATGGATCGCATGTGGGTTCTGGTTTAAGATGGTTAGGTATGAAGGCTCTTGGCCATGGCTGCTGGAGATTTGTGGATCTGGGGTATGTGAAACTTGCATTGTCTTTTAAACTTTTAAATTAAATTGTGTAGATGGTACACTTCAGAATTTCAGGTTTGAAGATTAGAGGAGAAATCTGAGCTGGTGATACCAATATGAGACTTGGTTGTTTTAATAGGAAAAGTTTGCACGGAAATGGTTTAACAGTGAGACATTTGTATAGTGGAATGTTATTGGGGTCTTAGAAGGAAAGAGCTAGGTTGAGTGCTCACCATGTGCTAGTCAGGAGCTTTTCAAATATAGCAACGAAAAACAGTTTTCATATTTTAAGTGTGTGTGTTGATGTAAGACAAAAGTGTTAGAACATGGTACAGTTTCAGTTGTCAATCAAAAAACTCAAAAGTTTGTATTTGTCGTAGGAATCCGAAAGTACAGAAAACTTAACTTTTGACATTTGAAAATATACTTTTATGTGCATTTGTTATGTCAGATACTTGTTTTTTTAAGGAAACCAATGAAATAATAATTTAAAGCCAAAATACAGCTTTGCTTATTTTTCTTGTCATTGGAGTAATCTGTAAGTAATTGCAGTATTAGCAATTTTAAGGAACTTTTAGAGCCTTCGTTCCCATTAGAGCTCTAAAATGTGTTTATTTTGCTTTTCTCCAGTCTTTTGGAATCTAGATTCTTTTTTTAGAATTCTGGATATGCCCTAAATTCTCTTATTCATATGATCTGTCATATTTTGAATCAGTGTCTATCAATGAGTCTGGTGGATTGATTTTAATGCTATTCTGAACGGGATGTTAGGAGGAAGCAGGTTTGCACAGTCTACTGGATGCCTCTGATTGTGTGAAAGGGAATTGGTTTTGCAACTGTCTGATTTCTAGATGTGGGTCATAAAACTAAAGTATACAACCGTGTCTCTTGATGAGTTTCTGGTTTATATTAATGGCCTATAAAAATAAGTATTTTGTTACAGTTTTCAATGTTATTTCTCTGCAAGTTAATGTTCAAAATTAATGTGGTTTTTGTAACCTAAAATCAGGCTTGAATATAGAAATACTGATTATTTTATGACTTTTAGCATTAATATTAGTTATTGATTTCTTCTGAATAAAACAATGTTCTGAAGTTAAATAGCAGCAATGATCACAATTTTGTGAAACAAATTATGTACTTTCAGAAGGTAAATATTGTATAACGTGAATTATCAAAAAGGTAGATATACAGTACATGTTTATTAGCTTCCCATAGCCTTTAAAAATACTGGGGTATAAAGTTATATTGGTTACAAGAAAATTCCTGTTTTGAGAATGCTTTAAGAAATTTTTTTCACCTCAAATTATGTGGAATGTTTAATATACAACCCAGTGTACACATAAAATTCTATATATACAGTAAAAGTAATTTCAGAAGTTTTACTACTCATTAAGAAGATTATATAGGGCTTGGAGGTATGTCCTAGGTGTCCTAGTACAGGCCTTACGTTCAATTTCTAGTCTCACACACACACACACACACACGAGTTTTTTTATATGTACTAATGCAAAGATTGTTATAGCAACTATTGTAGTTACTTTGGGGGCAGGGTACCAGAGATTGAACCCAGGGATGCTTAACCACTGAGCCACATCCTCAGTTGTTTTTATATTTTATTTAAGGGGAGGGGGCCCTGGGGTTGTGGCTCAGTGGTAGAGTGCTCGCCTAGCATGCACGAGGCACTGGGTTTGATCCTCAGCACCACATAAACGTTAAAATAAAGATATTGTGTCCACCTAAAACTTAAGAATAAATATTAAAAAAAGAGAGACAGGGTCTCGCTAAGTTATTTAGGGCCTTGCTAAGTTGGTGAGGCTGCCCTTAAACTTGTGATTCTCATGCCTCAGCCTCCCAAGCTGCTGGAATTATGCCTGGCTATTAATTATATTAATAAAATATTAAATAAAATATTTATTTTTTAGTTATCGGCGGACACAACATCTTTGTTTGTATGTGGTGCTGAGGATCCAACCCGGGCCGCACGCATGCCAGGCAAGCTCACTACCGCTTGAGCCACATCCCCAGCCCAATTATAGTTACTTCTATTATTGCTTATAACTAATATAGTTCTAGAATGTTAACAAAACTCAATTTGTGTCACTTGGGGCACAGCATAAGATGAACAGACAGCTGTTAGTATTGCTAAGCCCAGGCCTTTAGCTGTGCTGTCCAATATAGTAGCCACTAACCACATGTAAAACTTTCATGCTTGTCATATAGCTAGTATGAGGGGATGATTTTTGGGGGGGTCAGGGGTGAAGTGGGACTAGGGAGTGAACGCAGGGAGACTCTTACATGCTTACAGCTGAGCTGTATCCCAAGACCCACGCAGATTTTTTAAAATAAAAATAACTTTAATTTTAATGGTCACATTGTATAGTGCAGCTGTATAGCATAGCATTCTGTTTTTTCATTTTCTTAGAACTCAGGAAAATTTCTGGTGCGCATACCAAATGCTTGTATACAACAAAATTACTGAGTAATATATTTTTCCAGCTGTATTGAATATACTTTGCATGCTATATAACTCACCTGATATGTTTGTTTGTTTTGAAATATTTTTTAGTTGTTGATAGACCTTTATTTTATTTATTTATATGCGGTGCTGAGATTCGAACCCAGTGCCTTGCACATGCCAGGCAAGTGCAGTACTGCTCAGCCCCAGCCCCTCACCTGATAAGTTTTAGGGGGGGAAAAATGCAGTTGTGCCATCACCCCTGCATTCTAGGATGCTTCATCTCAGGAGCCTCTTCTGCCTATTTTCTTTTTTTAAAAGGTTTTTTTTTTTAGATACACATGACAGTATATTTTGATATAGTATACATACATGGAGTACTGCCCATTCCAATTAGGATCCCATTCTTGTAGTTATCCATGATGATGAGGAGTTTCACTGGTGGTTTATTCACATGGGAAAGTTATGTCTGATCCATTCTATTGCCTTTCATATTCTTATCCCCCATCCTCCTTCTGTGTTAGCGTCTGCATGTCAGAGAGAACATCCATCCTTTGGTTTTTTTGGGATTGGCTTATTTCACTTAGCATGATAGTTTCCATTTCCATCCATTTACTGACAGAAGTTATAAAGCCATTCTTTTTTATGGCTGAGCAATATTCCATCGTGTGTATATACACCACATTTTCTTTATTCATTCATCTGTTGAAGGGTGCCTAGATTGGTTCCATAGTTTAGCTGTTGTGAATTGAGCTGCTATAAACATTGATGTGGCTGTGTCATTGTAGTATGCTGATTTTCTATACTAAGGAGTGGGACAGCTGGGTCAAATGGTGGTTCCGTTTCAGTTTTTCTGAGGAATCTCCATACTGCTTTCCAGAGTACACCCACCAGCAGTGTATGAGTGTACGTACCATTTTCCCCACATCCTCACCAACATTTATTGTTATTGTATTCTTTTTTTTTTTTTTTTAATTTTTATTTATTTTTATTGTTTAATTTTCGGCGGACACAACATCTTTGTTGGTATGTGGTGCTGAGGATCGAACCCGGGATGCACGCATGCCAGGCGAGCGCGCTACCGCTTGAGCCACACCCCCAGCCCATTATTGTATTCTTGATAATTGCCATTCTGATTGGAGTGAGATGGGATCTATCTTCCGCATATTTTCAAGTTGATCCCAGCTGTAGGCAACCAGTGATCGGCTTTCTGTTTGTATAATTTTGTGATTTCATGTAAATGCAGTAGTATTTTAATCGTTGTGTTTGGCTTTTTGCACTTGGCATAATGCTTTTGAAGTTATTCATGTTGCATGTATCAGTTGGTACCTTTTTTTAAAATTTATTTTTAGTTGTTGATAGACCTTTATTTATTTATTTATATGTGGTGCTAGAATCAAACCCAGTGCCTTACACATGCCAGGCAAGTGTGCTACCGCTGAGCCCCAGTCCCAGCCCCCCAATTGGTACTTTTTTGAGTAATTTACATCTTACACTATTAAATTATTGATTTATCTTGTACACAAACAAGTTTCATAAAACATTAGTTGTCCATGTTGTCTGTGATGAAGCAAAACTTTAAAAAATACCATCAACTATCAAGTAAAATAGAAAATCCCAAATAATAAGAAATGCAAATTAAGATAGTTTTTGGTATACTGGCACTCTTTCCTAGTCAGAGATTATTTTCTGTCTGGAATAGAAAAGGATGCTCTGGTCATTTCTGGCACACTAAGGAATTTTTTTTTCTTTCTTTTTACTGTAAGAATTTTCAAGTAGCAGGGGCAAGGTTAGTAATAAACTTCCCTGTATCCTGTCACACAGCCTTCATAGACTCATTTTATATTAGTGATCACTCATCTTCACTAGATTGTTTTGGAGCAAATCTGGACATTTCATTTCATTTGTAAATATATGTGTCCATAAGATAATAGACATGTTTTAAAAATAGCAAGCAGTATAAATAGCAGTTCTAAAGATTTACACATATGTATATATATGTATATATATGTTTTAGTTTTAGGTAAGCACAATACCTTTATTTTTATTTTTATGTGGTGCTGAGGATGGAACCCAGTTTCTCACGTGTGCCACTGATCCACAATCCCAGCCCCTAAAGATTTTTTTTAATGGTAATAGTAGTTATATAGTGATTCTACTTAGAAATGGAAAATATTACTGTATTAATCCAAAATAAACTTAAGATGGATTTTGTATGCAGGTGTTTGAAGTTTTCTTATCTAAAATGAATGTTTATAAATTTGAGGCAAATGTAAAACAAATGTATTTTTTTGTTCACACAGCTTTTCTGTTTTTATTAGTAATATTATCTTCCATGTTACTTCATGGTTTGTTTTCCTTAAGAAAGTTTCCTTTGTTATTTTAACTTCAATTTAAGGGTGATGATATATCTTCTAATATGCCAGTTTTGTTACCCAAATGTTATCTTCATATACTTTTCTTTTCAGCTAGAACAAAAAATGTGAATTGTATGAGTTATATCCCTTATTTGATACACATCCTTTTGACAGTTGGTGACCTTTGGATATGGTTCCTGCAGTTTCTGAATAATTTTTAAAAGTTGGGATTATTATATGAGCCTCCATTAAAAAAAATTTCAGTAAATATTTTAGTGAAGTCATGAATTTTTGGATTCCAAAGCTTCATGTTTTGCAAAATAAAACTAGTGTAGTTTATAGTTTTTTCATACCAACAGTATACTTTGTAATGTTTACAGCTCCTTAACTTGTGGTTCCTTTAATATTTTCTCAGTTTGATTTATTTTGACCAACTTTTCAAATTCTGTAAATATATCTAGTTAAGCTGTGTCAGGTTTAATTTGAACAACAGATCTTTTAAAATTATCTTACTCATCTGAAAACTTAAGTTTTACACACTTTGCAGTATTGTTTCTTTTTTTCTTCCTTTTAAGGTACTAAGGGTTTAACTCAGGAGTGCTATACAACTGAACTATATCGACCCTCCCACCCCCCTACTCATTTGAAATAGAGGCTCACTAAGTTGCTGAGACTGGCCTTGAACTCACAGTCCTCCTGCCTCAGCCTCTGGAGTAGCTGGGGAATTGCAGGCATAGGCCATAGTGCTGGGCTTTTATTTACTGATTTAAGTGAAACTGATAAGATCTCTTAAAAGCAGTGTGGACACATCTGTCAACATAAGCCTATTTTACATGATCAATTAACTCTACTTCCAATCGCTTGTCTTATTGAATATAACGTGTAGGTACAAAGGTCTTTTTGTTTTGGTACTGGGGATTGAATCCAGGGATACTTTTCCACTGAGCCACATCCCCATCTTTTTATTTTATTTCTTATTTTGAGACAGAGTTTTGCCAAGTTGCTGAGGTTGGATTTGAACCGGCAATCCTGCCTCAGCTTTCTGAGTTGCTGGGATTACAGGCATGTACCACTGCATCTAGTTCAAAGATAATTTTTTTCTGAAGCATTAAAAAGGAAAAATTAGACATCCTTAAAGCAAAAATCGTGGTATATTCATACAGTGTAATTCCTAAAAGTATGCATGAACTAGTAATTTGATCAAAAGTTTGTACTGGGTTAGAAACCTAATTCATTATTTCAGTTAGAAAAAATAGCCTTCACCACCCTCATTTTATATGTATAGTACTTGAAGAATGTAGCAAATGCCTGCATTGGTCCATTTGAAGAAAACTATTTAAATATTTTATTGTAGGTTCTAAATGAGAAGAAACTTCAAGAGGTTGATAGTTTGTGGAAAGAATTTGAAACTCCAGAGAAAGCAAATAAAATGTAAGTAATCTTGAAACCTAGAATTTAACACTTAACATTTAAGATTGTGGCCCCCACTCCATTAGTATAGTGTTACATTCAGTTTTTTGTTTTGAAATCTGCTTTATGAATAATGGTAATATGAGCCTAATTATTATGGATGTTTTATTTGGAACATAGGCCATCTCAGCTTATTTGTATTATTTGCAGACTAGAGTGGACAGCACCCCAAAATGAATAATTTATAGGTATTTGAAAACAGTTGATTGAATTAAGTATAAATTTCTGTTAAAAGTAATTGTATAAAGCAAGGAATACTGATTTTCTTGCATTGATATTCAGATTTTTTTACTTAGCATATTCATTCTTTCTTTTTTTAAATATTTCTTAAAAAAATTTTTTTACATGTCTTTATTTTTTTATGTGGTGCTGAGGATCGAACCTGGGTCTCGCCCATGCTAGGCGAGCGCTCTACCGCTGAGTCACAATCCCAGCCCAGCATATTCATTCTTAATGACTTCTACTTCCTAGTAAAATAAAATAACTAGCTAATAAATTCTAGATAAAGTCCTGTCTTGGACTCCTCAAGATTTCTTGGCAAGAAAGTAGAGTATAACTTTGATAGCTCAACTGAAGAAATGAGTGGTGGGAGGGACAGCTGGCATTTCCTCAAGGTAGAGTCAATATAGTTATTCCACCATCTCTGAATCAACTTGTGAAATATTTGATAAATGTGTTCCTAGGAAGAACCACTGATCCTCTTGATACTTGTGGTTTTGGGAGGGATCTGTATATGATTATGTCCATGGATGCCAACGGGTATTTGATAATACTTCTGTTATTGCTAACAAAAGGCAAAAGAGTAAAAGGAAACTTCTTTTTGGAGGAGGGCACATCTGGAGATTAAACAGGAGAAACTTGCTACTGCTATGAAAGAATGTTAAACCCAAAGAAATGGCATACTAAACAATTAAAGAAGCAAAATATAGATTGTAGTATTAGTAGTAGAACCCCCCTCCCAAAATTAAAACAGCTTGAATGTCCATCAGTAATGATATTGTTGCATAAACTGTAGTATATAAATCTCTTCACAGTACAGAGTGATGTTCATGAAACTCAGAAAACCAAGCTTCAGGGTAATTTGTTTAACGTGATTTCATTTTTTGTAGTGTCTTTGTTTATATGCATTTATTCAAGTATTGAGAGACACAAACAAATGCCACTTCAAAAAAGATAGACGTGAGGATAAGGTGGGGCAGAAAAAGATGAATTTATTACTTATTACTTTTCCTTCGGATTTTTATATTTTTAAGTGATTTTTAATTTTTTTTACATATACGTTATATATATGTATGTGTATACATATATATTTGTTTTGTTTGGTACTGGGGGTTGAACTCAGGGGTACTCAAGCACCAAGCCACATCCTCAGCTCTAATTTGTATTTTATTTAGAGACAGGGTTTTACTGAGTTGCTTAGCACCTTGCTTTTGCTGAGACTGGCTTTGAACTCAAAATCCTCCTGCCTCAACCTCCAAAGCTGCTGCAGTTAACAGGCGTGAGCCACCACGCCAGCTTTTTAATTTTTTTTTTTTTTTAAGGGATCGCCATGTTCCCTTGTCAGGTAAGAAAATCTTATTTAACACTGTAATGTACAATTAATAATTATTAATAGTTACAATTTTTTGAACAAAACAGTTGTTTCAGGCAAATAGAAGACTGATTTTCCTTTTTCAAGGGTCGTGCTTTTGCTGGGTTAAGGTAATTCACGGTTGTCAATGATGTATTCCAATTGAAACTGAATCTTAGTGATCTAGCTCAAATATTCGTCACTACCACTGAGACAACTATGAATTAACCATGTACATTTCTTTCTACATAAAATGTAACCCTGCGTATAAATGCATATGGGATAAAAGGGGCAAAACAAAAAGTTAAGGAAACAGATGTGACAAACTTGGGGGGGGGGTACTGGGGGTTGAACTCGGGGGCACTCAGGGCCCCACTGAGCTCTATTTTCCCCAGCTCTATTTTGCATTTTATTTAGAGATGGGTGAATTCACAATCTTCCTGTCTTAGTCTCCCAAGCCACTGGGGTGGTGTGGGGCAACAGTAGACTTTTTAAAAGGTGTTTGTACTGGTTAGACAAGTGAATATCTTAAGATACCTTCCTTAAGAGGGCTTCAAATATTTTTTCCTTGGGTCAGTTCTGTGTTGTATAGTAAAAGTCATCTGTGTCCATAGCAGCGGGGATTATGATGAAGCTTCAACATGTTTGTTCTTGGCCTAAGTTTTCTTCAAAGTGTATAACTTTGTTTGTACGATTCTGGACATTACTAGCCCAACATTTAGAAGAACTGGTCACTTTAAGAAGAATATTCTAATTTTGTACCTTGATTCTCATCGACAGTCAATTTCTTTTATTGCTACACACTTTGGAACACCAACACTTTTTTCATGGCTTTTGTAGAATAGTGTGCTTCCATAATATATTTCTTTTCTTTTAAATTCTAGAGTAAAGCTAAAGCATTTTGAGAAATTTCAGGATACAGCAGAAGCATTAGCAGGTAAAGTAAGAGACTAGAAGCTTTTTTTCTTAATTTATTTTGGTGTTGGTAGTTTATTTTCCTTATTAAAAGGTTGTTTGCTTCAGTTGCCTGAGTTAACCTTATTCAATGTTGTCAATGATGCATTCTTAATGGAACTGAATTTAAGTGATCTAACTCAAATTCGTCACTACCACTGAGACAACATTGAGTTAGCTTTTTTCACCATAGGGCTGGTTTTCCCCATGTGATGAGAGGTGAGAAGTGGTTAAATTGATCTCCCTGTGGAAACCAGCAGCATAATGCTGAAGCACAATTCAGTAAAAGCTGTTCTGCAAGGGACCAAGGTAATGTGGTCAAGTACACAGCTCTCTGATAGTTTGATCCAAGGGTAAAGTTGAGACTAGCTGGGATTCACAATTAGGAAAAAAAAAGATAAGGCTCTCCAGGGGTATACATTCAGGTAAGCATATCAATATAATTAAAAATTGTAGGAAAACTAATAGTTTTTTTGTTTTGAATAAACTACAGAGGAGCACAATAGTTTGTTTATATTAAGTTAACAAAAAAGAAGAAGGATAGATAAAGTTGCTGAAATTCTATATTGCAAATCAGCCAACTACTTGGGTGATAAAATTAGGAAATGAACATCTGTAAGGAAGAATATTAAAATTAAGAATTTGACAGATAAAAATAATTTATTCATCAACCATGGGAAAAGATATGATTCTGAGTGAAAATTGAAAATAAATGTGCTTGAATATTATTGGGCCACCTATCCTTGAAGAGGGTAGGCTAAATGAGGATCCAATAATGAGGCCAGTTTGTTTGTTTGTTTATTTTTGGTACTGGGCATTGAACACAGAGGTGCTTTAGCCACCAAGCCACATCCCCAATCTTTTTATTTTTTATTTCAAGACAAGGTGTTGTTGAGTTGCTGTAACTGGCCTTGAACTTGGGATCCTCCTGTTTCTGTCTCCTGAGTTGGTGGGATTACATTCCTGCACCACTGCCTGCCCAGGTTGTTTCTTTTTTTAAATAAGTAGTTCTAAGGCTCCTTCAGCCATATAGCACAACAATGATATTGTTGCCCTGGAGAATTCTTTAAAAGATCTGCTTAAGTATGGGTAGAATTTTGATAAAATCCCAAGCAATATTGTGTTAGCTATACTCCAACAGTAGGGGGCATTGTTTGCATAGATCATGATATTACCGGTTCCTCCTCAAATTGTGAAATGCTGCATCCTTGATCCCTAGTATCTTCTTGTGAATTATTTTTTTTATATCATTGCTAATGTTTTGGAGATTTTTTTTTTTAATATTTATATTTTAGTTCTCGGTGGACACAACATCTTTGTTTGTATGTGGTGCTGAGGATCGAACCCGGGCCGCACGCGTGCCAGGCGAACCAGGCGAGCGCGCTACCGCTTGAGCCACATCCCCAGCCCCGATCATATGACTTTAAATAACAATGTATGTTATCACATTGTTATTTTAAGTCATATCTCTGGCTAGGAAAGTATATCAATAGTAGAGTGCATACTTTGCATGTGTTGGGTTCTGGGTTCAATTCTTAAAACCACCAAAAATAAAAAAAAATTAAGTTGCCCTGGTCTAATCTCCACAATGCAGAGATTGCTGTAAATTGGCAAATTTTTAGATTCTAGGACAGCATCTGACTATACAGGATTTATAATCATGGGGTATATGAATTCGAGTAAGTTCTCTAAGGAATCCAGTCATAGAAACCTGTGGTACCTTTTCCTGTTTTTACCAGTAAGGGAAACATCCCCTTAGAGTTTTGATTTGCAGTACTGGGGATTGCCTCATTCCAGTTTTGACATTGATAGCACCAAACTTGTATCTGTAAATGTCACTATGTATATTTTAAATCCCATAGCTTTAAAAATTAGAGTCTAATGGAGTGTGAAACCAAAATTCTGTATGGGTACCAGAAGTTCACATATGCCATTAGTATGGAGAGGCTTGTTTTTAGTCTTGCTTATGTTTTATATTAAATATAATAATAAATTTTGATATGGGGAAAATACGTATAATTATTAGAGTAGGAATTTTTAACTTAAGAAATGAGGATGAACACTAGGTTATAAATAAAAGATGATACAGAAGATTAGGAACAGGAAGCAAAAGTTAAATTTAAACTTTTCAATTAAGAAGTTTTTCTATTTATGTACATGTAATAGGTAGGTAGGTAGGTACGTGATGCTCAAACCCAGAACCTTAAGCATGCTAAGCAAGTGCTCTGCCACTAGTTACATCCCCAATCTGAGGGTTTAAAACCTTACATAAGGAAAAAATATAAAGAAGACCTTTTTCTCTCTCTCTCTTTTTTTTTTGGTACTGGGGATTGAACCTAGCAGCCCTCTGCCACTGAGCTACATCCTTAACCCTTTCTATTCTTTTTATTTTGAGACAGAGTCTCACTAAATTGTTTAGGGCCTGAGCCTCCTGAGTCAACTCGGGTTACTGGCATGCAAAGAAGACTGTTAGATTTTAAGGAATCAATGTAAAAATTATAAGAGTTTAGAAACCTGCAAAAGCTATGTGAGAGCCAGATGCTTTTTGTCCTCACCTTGAATCTTCCCAGATAACTGATGCAATGGACTTGTAATTCAAATGGATGACATGGAATCAGGAGGGAAGAACAGGTACCTGGCTAATGAAGCAAACTGCTTGACATTAGAAACTGGCAGGTCTTTCTTTCTGCTAGGCATAGTTTTAACCTCAGACAAAGTGAGAAGTACATATGGGTCTGGAAGTACATATACTTATCTAAGGAAGGGCTTGTTAACAGGAGATTTACAGGCACAGGCCTGATGATACATCTGGTTTGGGGATTAGCAAAAATAAGGCTTCCCTCCACTCAAACATGCTTACACTGTTGCACAGCCTTCCTTTTTTCTAATACTCATTTTGATATGATTTTAGGGTATTTTGCAGTCAAGGACATCAAGCTAGTCTATCTGAAATGACAGGAGAATGAATCTAAGACTTTACTATCCTCTCCTAGAGTTTGTGAGAACATTTGTGTGACGTAAAGATAGAAACCCTTCCTATAAGATATGTAACCATTCACATTGATTGTTTCAGAAGTGACATTAAATTTGGGCCTTTCAAAAGGAAGTATTTTGCTTTAAATTTTAAAATACGTTCTTGCAGTTAAAAATCTGAAGTAACTCTTGTGTTTTTCTTTTTTCTATAAAGCATTCACAGCTCTGATGGAGGGCAAAATCAATAAGCAGTTGAAGAAAGTTCTAAAGAAAATAGTGAAAGAAGCACATGAACCTCTGGCTGTAGCTGATGCTAAACTAGGAGGAGTCATAAAGGTAAAGTAGGGGTGAGGGTTTGGCCTAATGATAAGAGTATGTGCTGAGTATGCACAAAGCCCTGTGTTAGGCCCGCAAACACTAAAATGAACATACGAATGAATGAATTTAAAGTCATGTCTTTCTTTTATGCCTGCTAGTTTGATCTCACAGGATTCTAATTACAAAGCCTAGCCTTTGTAATAAGTTGTCGTAAGTTCTCATATTACATCTTTTTTCCTAAGCTACATAATAATTTCCATTAGTATTAGCAGAACCAAACATATATATAAGTAGTTCCTGTTCATTGTAGAAAATACAGATTAACAAAAAAAGATTAAAATTAGCCCTATCCCTGCTACTCATAATCTCTTTTTTTAAATTTATATATGATATTGGAATGCATTACAATTCTTATTACACATACAGAGTACAGTTTTTCAACAAAAATGGGGTCATGATTTTATTTTTTGGGTGTTTATTAGAAATCTTTAGTAGGGGGATATACTTGCTAGAAATAGTGAGAGTGGAAGGAAAGACTGGAAAAATAGCATACCAAACTCAAAAAGTAGAACAGTGAGATCCATTCATGATAGATTGAAGTTTAGTAGTTAAAGTAAATATTTCTGCCACAGGCTAATTGTTGTGATCATAAAACATACCTCTGAATCATGAAGTCAGGAAAGAACTATGTGAAATGGTAGCAAAGTGCTAAGATTTAAGAGCTTTAGTAATAAGTCAATGGTTAATTTTAAGAAGTTCATTTAAATAGATTACTTCTAATACTATTGGGCAATGAGGTTTTCGTTGATGATTTCAGTCTCTCCATCCTTTGCATTGTACACAGGCTTAACTTTATATATATATATATATTTTTTTTTTTTTGTTAAAGGCTATAACTTTTAGCACATTAGGAAGAAACAGACATTTTCAGTATCTTTATGAACTGAAGTATTCAAATTCCAAGTTGAGTTCTTAATGTAGACATTGTACTCAAGAGAATGAAAGCCTGAGAGAATATAGTAAGCAGTACTTGAATCAAGTGTTCATACTTGTGGTATAAGAATACCTACAAAGGCATGCAAAAGGGCATATTGATGATGGGTATCTTTTAAAATTATTTTTATTACTTAGTAAGTTTTTATACAGATTATCATGTATGATACACTAAATTGTGGCAGGGGGTGGGGGGCATGGATTGAATCCAGAGGCACTTAATCACTGAGTCACATCCCCAAGCCTATTTATTTTTTATTTTGAGACAGGGTCTTGCTAAGTTGCTGAGGCTGGTCTGGAACTTGCAATCCTCCTGCCTCAGCCTCCCAAATTGCTGGGTTACAGATGTGTGCCACTGTACCCAGCTATATATTTTCTTCTTAAATGCGTTTTGCATACCTGTTAATATTTGCATGAGATAGACTAGAACTATGTAGACCTGTGTGAAGTAGTTAGCCAATACACTGCAGTATGGAAAATTGAAGGTGTGCAGGGGAAAGAAAAAATTATCCCATTGTGGGTAATTTGAATTTGGCAATCCTCCTGCCTCAGCCTCCCAAGCTGTTGGGATTATAGGCGTGTCGGCTTCATTACAATCTTACAAGTGTATTACCTTTATACTTTAATTTTGTTTTTAATTAATTACATTTGAAAGTCAAATAACAAAGTAATGAAAGATCCTCAAAGCTTTTTTTAAAAAAGGGAACAAAACTACTAAGTCAAATTATATTCATCATTTACAGCTTTTAATTCGATTAGTCAAGCTGTCTTCCAGGAAGTTTGTACAGATTTGACTTCTATCCACAATATACTCGAGTATTTATAAACATATAAGAAACTTCATCAAACTGAAAATGCATGTGCTCAAATCAGTACATTAACATATAAGAACTAATTTCAGGAAATCTCTTATTTATTAGAAATGTTCTTATTCTTGTAGGAAAAACTGAATCTCAGTTGTATCCATAGTCCTGTCGTTAATGAACTTATGAGAGGAATCCGATCACAAATGGATGGATTAATCCCTGGTGTAGAACCACGTGAAATGTCAGCCATGTGTCTTGGGTTGGCCCACAGGTGAGAAATACTGTAAAACTGTTCCTAAAATGTTACAGATATTAACTTAATCCTCATATTAACCTCATGAGGAAACTAATATTGTGAAATAGTAAAGCTGATAAATGATAAAGCCAGGATTTGAACCCATACAACCTGGCCCTATTGCTGGGTTCTTAAAACTTCATCATAGGAATTATTTACCATTCTAGTGTTGGATCCCTCATTTTATTTTATCTCTACCAACTCTAATACTGTGCCTCCACCCACTGCCACTTCCCAGAATTTTCAAATCTGCTATATTTCCTTCCATTTTGTATGTGTGTGTCAGTTTCCATTTTGTATATGTGTGTCAGTGTTGATTTTTTACCGTTTTTTAATACTTTTTTAGAATAAGGCATCTTAATTCTCCCACGTTTAATGACAGGTTCATTATTGTGCACATTGCTGCTGTGCTGTGTTCACAAAAAGCTTGATACTCTGGTGTACTAAAAATAGTTTGTGAAGAAAGTAAGAGATTATAGGTAGAATATTTAAAACCTATGCAACTGTATAGGTAGCACTATCAAAAATGATTCTATGAGCTAAGTTTGTAGATCAGTGGTAGAGGGCTTGCCTAGTGTGTGAGGCACTGGGTTTGATTCTTAGCACTGCACATGAATGAATAAATAAAGGTTCATGAACAACAACAATATATTTTGAAAAATGATTCTTTCTATATGTGGTACAGCACAATTAAAAAGTCTTGTGAAGTTTATATTAAATAAATACTACATGCTGGGCATGGTGATGCACACTTATAATTCCAGCTGCTTGGAAGGCTGAGGCGGGAGGATCGAAAGTTAAAAGCCAGCCTCAGCTAAAGTGAGGTGCTAAGCAACTTAGTGAGATCCTGTCTCTAACTAAAATACAAAATAGGGCTGGGGATGTAACTCAGTGGTAGATCACATCTCTGTTCAATCCCCAGTAGTGCAAAGAAAGAATTATTACAATAAATAGTAGTCTCTAACACAAATTTTAAGAAGTGAGCAGAGGACTAGTCTAGCATTTTTGAGGCCCCGAGTTCAAACCACATAGTAGGGACAGGGGTGAATATAGACTAATGAAAAGGTTGAAGCTGCTGTATTATAGAAATAAGAGTAGAGACCAGGAAGAATTTTTAAATGAGCTTCTCTAAGAATAAGTATTGAAACTGAATCATTACTCAAATATAGGATTAAACAACAATGTGTATACCAGTGGTTCTCTTAAGGACAATTAGATGTTCCCTTGAGTTATTTGACTATCTAGAGATATTTTCAGTTATCGCAACTGATGCTGTAATAGAGTATGCCACCAACATCTAATTGGTAAATATCAGGGATGCTGAAAATGTCCTACAAAGCATAGCTTGGCACCCTCCTATAAGTAATAATTATTGTCAGTTTTGCCAAGATTTTTTTTTTCTTTTTATACTGGGAATTGAACTTGGTGTTAATCACTGAGTGACATCACCAGCCCTTTTTTATATTTTATTTAGAGACAGGGTCTCATTGAGTTGCAAGTGTCTCACTAAGTTTCTGAAGCTGGCTTTCAACTCCTGATCCTCCTATTTGAGTCTTCTGGAATTACAGGCATGCGCCACCATCCCCAGCCAGTATTGCCAAGATTAAGAAATTGTTCTATAGCTTTGTTTTTAGATGTTAAGAGACTAGAATATTTATTTTTATAAATTTTTTTAGTTGTCAATGGACCTTTTTATTTATTTATATGCAGTGCTAAGAATTGAACCCAGTGCCTCACACATGCTAGTCACGCACTCCACTACTTAGTTACAACCCCAGCCCTAGAATATTTCTTGAAAGGTGTGATATAAAGCCTTGATGTGCTACCAAAAAAATCATATGAGCCAATATGACTTTTACCTCTACACAGCATTATTTTGTTTGTTATTCACATATAAACTAATTCATGTTGCAGAAGTGCAGGTTGTAGCAAATGTGTGCTTTGTGATATTTCATAAGTGCATTTATATTTGACTTGGTTTCCTACTTAGAAAAGCTGAAAACAGTATAACTGAGGACAGAGATTTGGATTTGAATTTAAGATGTTAATTTTTCTCATTCCACCATCTTTTACCCTAAGTACATGTATGAAGACATGAATGGTGTGAATATACTTTGTATACAACCAGAGATATGAAAAATTGTGCTCTATGTGTAATATGAATTGTATTACATTCTGCTGTCATAGATAACAAATTAGGATTTAAACATTTTTTTAAAGAAAGATGTTAATTTTTCTCATCACTGCTAGGAACTAAACATAAGGATACTCTACTACCCAGCTGTATCCCCAAACCGTTTTATTTTTATTTTGAGACAGGGTCTTGCTGAGTTTCCCAGGCTGGCCTTGATCCTCCTACCTCAGCTTCCTAAGTCACTGGATTACAGGCATGCTCCAGCACACCTAGAATGTTAATTTTAAATGCTTTACTAATTTGCCATTTTCTCTCTCCTCCTCAGCTTGTCTCGATACAGATTAAAGTTTAGTGCTGATAAAGTGGATACAATGATTGTTCAGGCGATTTGTAAGTATAGTACATGGCAAGGTCTAATCTGTTTCTCTGTTCTTCATGTTTTTGTTTCTATGGAAGCTATTTGTTGAGAAAGGAGTTAAGCTATTACTGAGTTGATAGATCACAAAAATAGTAAAGAAGGAAATTACCCATAATTTGATTAGTATAGGATAACATGAATCACAGTATTAAAATGTAAATTGATGTGTTTTCTTCTAGTAATGTGAAAAATGGGGTAGGATCTATTTAATTGTCTTTTTTACTTAGCTTTTAAATAATGTGTTATTCTCCACGGAGAACTGTTTTTAGTAACATTGTCATAGCTCTTTGAATCTTTAAAATTCCTATAGTAATTCTATTCCTTTATACATACCCAAGAGAATTGAAATTAGTGACTCAGGTTAGTCTCCTGTATTGTTATATCCATGTTTACAGCAATATGATTTACAGTAGCCAAAGATGGAGAAAAACAAAATATCTATTAACAGATGAATGGATAAATAAAACATCTGTATACTTAAAATGGAAGGTCACATCAGATACATTTTACAATGTGGATAAACCTTGAAATAAATGTAAAAGGGAAATAATACCGGATTCTACTTATGAAGTTCTAGAATAGATAAATTCATGGAGACAAAGTAGTATAGATGTTAGTAGGGGTTTGGGGAGATAATAATAGGCAGTTATGTTTTAATGGCTATTGAATTTTCAGTTTCATATAATGAAAATGTTCTGGGAATGGAATGTAAATATGAGAATGTACTTAATGCTACTGGATTGTAATTTTGAAAATGGTTAAATGTGAATTTTATTATACATATATTGTACTGTAATAAACTTTTTTTGTGTGTCCTCATTTTTATCTACTACAGCCTTGTTAGATGACTTGGATAAAGAACTAAACAACTACATTATGCGATGTAGAGAGTGGTATGGCTGGCATTTTCCAGAATTAGGAAAAATTATTTCAGATAATTTGACATACTGCAAGTGTTTACAGAAAGTTGGTGAGAAATTTGTATATCCTTAAAGACATTGAAAATAACTAAATTTGGTTGCATGTCAAAACAAATTTTAGTAACTTAATCTGTTTGATTTCAGAGTTAAAATCAATTTTTACTTTGACCTATACAACAGAGAAAATGGTTCTCTGAGTTTTTCTTTAAGTAGCTTCTTATGGTAAGCTAATTAATAACAGAGGCAATTGTAGACTGAGGGCATCCTATAGTATATTAACTGTATCTAGTATTTACAGTCATATAGCTGTCTATATTGTTGATGTTATATTCTGTACTGTGCAAATTGCTTGTCTCATTAACATTTTCAGAATTAATGGCCCCATCTTCCATATAAAATTGACATTAGTCCTGTACTTACTTTTGCTACCTTTCTGAACTTAAGTTTTTATGGAATGTTTTGTCTTATTTTTATCAATTATATTTTGGAGGGAAATAGTGGGGAGAAATTTATCTCTAAAATCAAGCATTTACACATCAGGATAACTAGTAGGTATGACTTAGTTGTTTTTTGTTTCACTCAGGCATCCTTTTTGGGGGTGGTGATGGTGCTAGGAATTGAACCCAGGACCTTGTGCCTGCAAGGCAAGCACTCTACCAACTGAGCTATATCTCCAGCTCTCATTTAGGCATCCTTTACATTGGCTTATATCTACTTTTCTTTTGACTGTATGGTGGATTTTATGTAATTTGTTAGAGTGATTCTTCCTCATCCTCTGCAAACATTCTGTAGGTGATAGGAGGAACTATGCTTCTGCCACACTATCTGAATTTCTGCCAGAAGAAGTTGAAGCTGAAGTGAAAGCAGCAGCAGAAATATCTATGGGAACAGAGGTTTCTGAAGAAGATATTTGCAACATTCTGCATCTTTGTACCCAGGTAAATTGTATCCATAGTGAATCCAGCTGTTTCCAGCTTTATAATAATTTTCTGATGGCAATGATGATTTTTATAGTTATTGTTCACCTGATAAAAACATGAGGGTGTTCAGTCACTACCTCATCTGATGCCATCTTATTTGGTATACTTAGAAGGGGAAGTACATAGTGGAATGAAGTAATTTGTACTACTAGCATATTTATTAAGAAGCACAAGAAATGTGGCTTGAGTTATTGGAGTTTGTGTTTATAGCCCATGATAATTTTTTGCCCCAAATTTGATAGTTATATACAAAAAATTTACAGATGACACAAATGTGTAGCTGATGGAATTTTTTGAAAACTATTAGAATAGTATTGACAAACTTTTTTTTTCAGAAGCTATACTGTAAGTGGTTTACATACATTTGTTTAATTCAAGACTTACAGAAGTCATTTTATAGAAAACCAGTCTTAAAAGTAAATTTACCTAGGGTCAAGCAGTTCTTTGATAATTCAGGAATCCAGACCTTTTTAATTTGAGATTAGGGTCTCAGTATGTAACCCACACTAGCTTCAAGCTCCTAACCTTATATGACCTACCTGCTTCAGTCTCCTGAGTAATTAGACTAGAGGCACATGCCACTTTGCCTAAGCTGTTGTACTTGAGTGTTTTAGTCATGTAAATTTGACACTGTTTTTACTGATAGGTCTTTATTACTTACTCATTTTATTCCTTTTGTTAGGTGATTGAAATTTCGGAATACAGGACTCAGCTCTATGAATATCTACAAAATCGAATGATGGCCATTGCACCCAATGTTACAGTTATGGTTGGAGAATTAGTTGGAGCAAGGCTTATTGCTCATGCAGGTGACTGTTTTATTGTAATTTGTAAACATGAGTATTTAAAGTCATTTTTTCTGGATTTTGGTCTTTACAACTATTAAAAAGTAACAGCCAAGTGTTCAATGATGATTTTTGTTTGCTGGATTTCCTTTTGGATAATGAAGGCATCTTTAGTCACTACCTCTTCTGAGACACTTGTGGTTCTTTTTTCAGATGTTTGCTCTGGTTAATCAGAAAAATCAGATAATTACAGAAGAATATAATTACTTATCATTTTTCATAATATTAAGAACTTATGAATCCAGGCACAGTGATACACTCCTGTAATCCCAGCTACTCAATAGACTGAGGCTGCAGATTACAAGCTCAGGGCCAACTTGGGCAATTTAGCAGGAACTTGTCTCAAAAAAAAGTCATGAGTTAAGAGTATGAAAATCAAAAGGAGATTAATAGAGGAAAGGGAATGGGGTAGGATGGAAGGAGGGAGGGGGGTAAGATCTGGGGAGTAATATTGGCCAAATTATATTGTTATGTTGCGTATATGTACAAACATATAAAAATTTCATAATTTTATATAAATATAATGCACCAATAAAAAAGATGTGGAAAGAAAAAGTCATGAGTTCGGGAGATGTAGCTCAGTTGTAGAACATTCACCTAACATGCACAAGGCCCTGGGTTCAGTTCCCAGTACCACAAAACAAAAACCCACATCAGACCAAGATGAATATAGTTCAGGCAATGTATATTCTTGATAAATTATGTGAATTTCATTGTTGAATATGCTATTTTTTAATGTATTTGACTTTCAAAGTGTTTTGAAGAATCAATTTATAATAAACTTAATGTGTATGTAGTAAAATTGTAAGGGTGATATGCTACAACAAAAATCACTGTATAATTGAATACCTTTAGTATAGTTGAAGTACCAATTTATTTTTTTTAAATATATTTTTAGTCATTGACAGACCTTTATTTTTTTATATGCGGTGGTGAGAATCAAACCCAGTGCCTCACACATGCTAGGCAAGTGCTTTATCACTGAGCCACAACCCCAGGCCCAATTTATTTTTGTCCTATTAGAGACATTGTTATAATCCATCATAGTTCTTATTTATTATCTACATCAAAGTGTTTAAACTGGAATAACTCTCTTAGCTACGTTTTTAATGAGACAATATTCCATTCAAGTACCCTTCACTACAGGATCACAATCATCTAGCCTGGTTTCCTTGGCTTCACCCAGTTTTGTAGATGTATCTAAACTTATGGTGGTAACATATGCATACAGAGATTAACAGAAATATGAGTTTTTTGCACTTTAAACATGTCTTCAGTAATTGAGCTCCTAACATTAACATTGGGTGTGTAGTGTTTTGTTTTTGTGGTACTTGGTATGCTCTGCAAGCATTAATACTACTAAGCTGTGTACTCAGCCCTTGTTTTGTTTTTTGATACAAAATATTCTTTGCAACATATCCAAGAAAGCAACTTAGTTTAGTTCCAGGCGTATTGCTTCTTAATCCATATCTGAAATAAAGTTAAATGAAGTGAGAATATTTTTTCAGTTAATACTAGTGAGATATTCATATAGTTGATACTACCTAGTACATATCTAGAACAATGGAATATTTGATGTCCAAAATCTCAGGAAATGGGGGATAGATTGATGTGTGTAAATACTTGTGTTTATATATTAATCACTTGGGGAATGCTAATGAATATACAGTAGAAATACCATCTCAGGCAAATAAGTTTAAGTTAAGCTTAACCTTCACTTTGACATCACAAATCTCTGCCTCAGAGTCAAATGAAGCATTAGAATTTTCAGGGAATTTATACAAGATTACATAATTCTGCATCATTTGAGGATTTTTAAATTTATTACTCTAGCTATAATAAACTATGTCTTTTATTTAATACATGGAATGTACATATCTGGTAGTGCTTTATTAGTGACTACTATTTATTTTTTGTAGGTTCTCTTTTGAATTTGGCTAAGCATGCAGCTTCTACAGTTCAGATTCTTGGAGCTGAAAAGGCACTCTTCAGAGCCCTTAAATCTAGACGGGATACCCCTAAATATGGTCTTATTTATCATGCTTCACTTGTGGGCCAGTCAAGTCCCAAACACAAAGGGAAGGTGAGTTACAACTTTTCTGAAGTTAAGCCTTTTCCATCTATCTTCTATCTATTTTTATTTCTAAAAACACACATTTCTCCTGTAATTATAGTGCACATTCAGTCTTTCTATTGTCTTTATCATTTAATTTTGTTTAAATTAAAAGCATTTGTGTGTACTGAAAGAAAAGATTAGAAGAAATAGTTTATTGGTCCATCTGTAGCCATTTTCTTTCACTATTATTTTTTTCCTAGGATTCACCTGTGGGTGATTCACAAAAGGATTTTGCAAGAAAGCCAGTCTAACGTTTATGAACTTTTTTTTTTTTTGAGAGAGAGAATTTTAATATTCATTTTTTAGTTTTCGGCGGACACAACATCTTCGTTTGTATGTGGTGCTGAGGATCGAGCCCGGGCCGCACGCATGCCAGGCAAGCGCGCTATCGCTTGAGCCACATCCCCAGCCCCGCATTTATCAACTATTAAAACTAATAGCACATAGGCAGGCATGGTGGTGCACATCTGTAATCCCAGCTACTCAGGAGGCTGAGTCAAGAGGATCCCATGTTCAAGGCCAGCAACTTAGAGAGACCCTGTCTCAAAATTTAAAATATGGTTTCGGGATGTAGCTTAGTGGTATAGAGAACCCCTGGCTGGGTTCAATCACCAGCACTGCCAAAAGAATAATAATGGTAATAATAGTATGTACTTTCCTGTTTTACAGATATTGAAAACAGACTTAAAAAATTAAGTACTTTCAGTGTTTAAGAATTCCTAATTTAACAGAAATAACTAAAAATTTTTTTTCTTTTTTAGAGAGGTAATTTATTTTAATACTTATTTTTTCGGTGGACACATCTTTGTTTTATTTTTTTATGTGGTGCTGAGGATTGAACCCAGCTCCCCGCGGATGCCAGGCGAGTGCGCCACTGCCCGAGCCACATCCCCAGCCCCAGAAATAACTTAAAATTTTATAAACTTAAGAGCACAGTAATGGAAATAAAGTGTTCAATGAAACAATGTCAGTTTAAAGAAGTACCCGCGATAGTTAAGACTGTTATGAGAGAAATGAATATAGTTGTTCTAGGGGACCTCTTACGGCATTGAAATAGTATCACTGTGTGAAACTAGAGGTAGACATTGGAAGATTAGTTTTAGTTTACTTTATTTTATATTATGTTATTTTTGGTACTGGGGATTGAACTCGGGGGCATTCAAACACTGAACCACATCCCCAGCCCTATTTTTAATTTTATTTAGAGACAGAGTTTCACTGAGTTGCTTAACACCTCACTTTTGCTGAAGCTGGCTTTTAACTTGTGATCCCCCTGTTTCAACCTCCCTAGCTGCTAGAATTACAGGCATGCGCCACCATGCTTGGCTAATTATTAGTTTGAGATAATTTTAAACACAAATTTGTTAAAACGTGTTTTTGTCCACCAAAGTATTAACAGTGATGTATAACCAGTAAGCCATTATACTGTAGCAAAGATGAAATATAGTAGGTGATTTGAGTTGTATGACTTATAATACTTTTGATTTTGATCTTAAAATGAGGTCTAGCAGATGTAGTTCAATGGTATAACTGCTCGCATACCATACATAAGGCCCTTGGTTTGAGTCCCCAGCACCCCCACCCCCTCAAAAAAAAATCTAGAATGAATGGTAATATGCTGATTTGGTATAATTTTTCTCATGAATAGCTGAGAATTTTACATCTGAGCTTGGGATATAGTTTGATTGCTTCTAACTTCATGTTTTCTATTAGATTTCTCGAATGCTAGCAGCCAAAACCGTTTTGGCTATACGTTATGATGCATTTGGTGAAGACTCCAGTTCTGCAATGGGAGTTGAGAATAGAGCTAAATTAGAGGCCAGATTGAGAACCTTGGAGGATAGAGGGGTAAGAACCATATTCCACTAATTGCACAATGTTTCCTGTGATTTGTTAATAAACAATGATAGTCTTATGAAACTGTTGTTTTGTGATCCACTTTAGTATGTACCTGCTGTTAAGTTTCTCTTATTTTCCAAGAATTAATGTATTGAATCACATTTGTCATTAAGATATGCTGTTCAGAGTAAAGAAAAATTATCAGATATTGCTGCCTGTTGGTCCACTGAACTTTCTAGACATAATGTATTATACAGATATTATGCTTGGGGGCTGGGGATATAGCTCAGTTGGTAGAGTGCTTGCCTTGCATGCACAAGGCCCTGGGATCAATCCTCAGCACCACAAAAAAATAAAAATAAAAATAAAGATATTATGCTTGGAATTTCATTAGTAATTTCCATTTTTCTTCTCAGATAAGAAAAATAAGTGGAACAGGAAAAGCGTTAGCAAAAACAGAAAAGTATGAACACAAAAGGTGAGTATATTTAGGGGAATAAATGAACACATTGTTTATTAATTATCAACAGCATGCACATACATGGCCCCCTTACATCCCCTAATTTTTTTTTTTTTTTTTTTTAATATAGGGTTTCACTAAGTTGCCCAGGGTCCAGGCTTTCCTCAACTTTGCAATCTACCTCAGCCATTCACATAACTGGGATTATAGGCATGCCTCACTACAACCAGCAACAGCAATTTTTCAGTTATAAACTTAAGCACCTAATTAGCTCGCAATCTTTTTAACTATTAAAAAATTATATACATTTATCGTATAAGTGTTGTTTTGCCAAGTATGTATATTGTGAAATGGCTAAATTAAGCTAACATGCATTAGCTTACTTTTTTGTGTGGTAAGACACTTAAAATTTACCTGCTGTGTTTGACAGTAGTCACCATGTTACACATCTTTTTTTTTTCCTTCTCATTTAGTTTTTTTATACTCATTTCTATTTTTTTATCCCCAGTGCTTTATATTTTTTATCTTGAGACAGGATCTTGCTTAGTTGCTTAGGACCCAACTACATTTCTCAGTCTGGCCTCAAATTTGTAATCCTCCTGTCTTGGCCTCCTAAGTCATTAGGATTAGGTGTGTGTCTCCATGTCAAACTCATTTCTACTTTCTAATCACTTCTAATTTCTAGTTTCTAACTTCCAGATATTAGTACTAAATGTTTTTCGTATAAAATTCCTCTATGAATTATGCTATTTATAAAAAAGAAAGTTTATCTAGGATTAATCTACAAAGGAAACTCTTAAAAAGAAAGTCAAAGATGGAAGATAAGTTTAAAAATGGTTCATAGGCATGATGAAATACTCAGATCTCACTGTCAACAAGATTTGTGTATAGAGGGGTTCTTTGTTTATCATTTGGTTTAATGCTCCATATTCACATCAGGTTGTGGTGATAGAAGTCAAGTGATACAACTGTTTTGGGAAACAAAACATTATGACATTATGTATCAAGATCCTTCAAAGTGCTCCTAGTCAGTCATTAACCTAATTCTACTTTGAAGAATTTTTAGTTGTAGAGGACACAATACTTTTATTAACTAGTTTATTTATATATGGTGCTGAGGGTCCAACCCAGGGCCTCACATGTACAAGGCACAACCCCAGTCTCATCTGTAAAAAAATTTTTTAAAATATATTTTTAGATGCTGATGAACCTTTATTTTATTCATTTATATGTGATGCTAAGAATTGAACCCAGTGCCTCACACATGCTAGGTTATGCTGTAATAATTGAACAGAGAAAGCAATATATAATTATGTATCTATTCATACATGCAGGTATTAAAAATACATGTTTGAAAATTTTTTCCTGTATACTTTGAAAAAGCCAAATGCATGCACTGTGGACATTAACACTTTAATTGTAAATTTCTAAGTTGTTTACAATAGCTGCATATTCTTTGCGGGAGTGGGATATTGGGGGTTGAACACAGGGACCTTCAACCACAGGTCTACTCCCTCAGATCTTCTTTCTTTTTTTTTAAACAGGGTCTAGTTAAATTTAAGAGACTTACAGTTCTCTTGCCTTAACCTCCCGTGAAGCTGGGATTACAAGCGTGCAACCACCATGCCTAACTTTTAAGCAATCTTTCTGTATCTATCCCCTTTTATTCCTTTGCCCTGTGGGATATCGTGATGAAGATATCTGTATAAATTTTGGTTTTTATTTTATTTCATTTTATTATACAACTTTCTCAAAATGGGATTCAGTTTTTACTTTCTTGCTAATTGTGGAGATGTTTCTCCATTTGTGGGGGGTGAGTTGGGGTACTGGGGATTGAACTCTGGAACACTCAATCACTGAGCCACATCCCCAGCCCTATTTTGTATTTTATTTAGAGACAGGGTCTCACTGAGTTGCTTAGCACATTGCTGTTGCTGAGGCTGACTTTGAACTTGAGATCCTCCTGTCTCAGCCTCCCAAGTTACAGGTGTGTGCCACCACACCTGGCAATGCTTTTTACCTTTGGGAAAACTTAAGTCCTCATGAACGACATCAAATCCACTAAAATAAAGCTATCTTGTATGCTTGTGTATCATCTAGTGACATTCTCTTTTGTCTTGAATTATTTTAGTTACAGATATTTGTAGGGATTTTCTAAAATTCTTTTGTTCTTTTAGTGAAGTGAAGACTTATGATCCCTCTGGTGATTCCACACTTCCAACCTGTTCTAAAAAACGCAAAATAGAACAGGTAGACAAAGAGGGGGAAGTAACTGAAAAGAAAGCCAAGAAAGCCAAGATTAAAGTAAAAGGTTGGTTTAAAAATTTTAAATGCCACTTATGCTATTATGATGATACACTCTTGTACTTACTCTTACACTTAAAAATTACAGACTTTGTGAATCTTGGAATAGTATCCACCTTTACCATTGAGTGAAAGCCAGTGGTGTTTCAATATGTCATTATGTTCCCTGCGAGTAAGTGGAATCGTTAAAGGCATCAGATTTCATAGGAATGTGAGAATATAACTTCAAATACGTACAATTATGTGTTTAACTAGGTTTACCAAAATACATAGTTTCTTCTATGTACATTATTTTAGCAATTAAGAATTTTTTAAAAAGAATAAAGTGATTTCTAAGTTGGATGTTAAGATATTTTTTAGTCATGAAAATGACTAAATGAAAGTAGACTTATTAACATCAGTGGTTTTCTTTGTTATTTGGTTAATAAATTGGAATATTTGCATGCTAGGTTGCTATTATAGTGATATTTAATAAGTACTCACCAGACAACCAAACTGTCTTATGAAGTTGATTAAACCAGTGCCCCATTTGTTAGATGCACCTGTTTATTGAGTTCTTGCCAGTCTAGAAAGAGTAAAACACAGTATCTTTGTTTATTTTTAATGTGGTACTAAGGATCAAACCCAGTCCCTCACAGTCAAGGCAAGCGCTGTACACTGAGCTACAGCCCCAGCCCTTCAATTTGGTTTCTAAATGGCTTAGTTGTCAAAAACATACTGTCATCAAGAATGGACACAGGCAATTATTTAAATTCCTTTTGTTTTCTTATTGAAAAATCAAGAAAATCCCTAAACTCATTGCTAGAATTTGAATCACTGAATTCTAAATTTTATCTCCCCACCTCACCAGTTTTTGTTTTTTTTTAAATGATAAGCTTTTCAAAATTAATGTGACTGGATCTTTGTGTATTCCTAATATTTTGCCTGCAATTTTCCCCATGCTCTAAGTAGCAGTTTTTGTTATTTTGGCTGTAAACTTCAACTTTTTTCTTATAATCCAATCTATTCTGGCATCAGATCTTCTCTGTTCTACTTTGAAAATATGTAGTGGCCATAGAGGTAATACATACTTCACATTAGTTTTCTGTTTGTGTTCTAAATTTCTACTCTATTCCAGCCACATTGACCTATTTGAAGTTTCTTAAATACCCCTCCCCAGATATTTGGAATCTTACCATTTTCTCTTCTTTCTCCTTGGAGTATTCCTTTCAGATATACCATCATTCATTTCCTTGTCTTGATGTTTGCCTGACCACTCTGTCTTAATGTCAATATGTAATTGCCCTTCTACATTCCCCTTCTTCCTGTTTTATTTTTATCCTTAACACTAATTCCTATTGTATATAGTATTATTTGCTTTGTATTTTCATTCTCCCCCTAAAATAAAATTCATAATAGAGGCTTTAAATTCCCGTAACAGTCCAGTAAGGTAAATATTTTTATTTGTTTGTTTATTTGTTTTGGTACCAGGGATTGAACCCAGGGTCACTTAACCGCTGAGCTATATCCACCCCTTTTTATTTCCTAAATGAAATATTTAGAATATTTTCCCTGACTTTCTGTGGCTGGCTTTGAAACTTGCAATCCTCTTCCTCAGCCTTCCCAAGTTTTAGGTGAGCACAATATCTTATTTATTGGTGCTGAGGATCGAACCCAGTGCCTTGTGCATGCTAGGCAAGCACTCTACCACTGAGCCACACCCCAGCCCATCTCTTAACCATTTCTAATGTAATTGCCTCCTTGCCAAAACAATGGCATTGGTAATCTGATAGCCTTTGTTTTAGTCCTAAGTTTTATATGTAACTGCATGATTAAGAGAGAAGTATGTATCTCTGAGCTGTATCTGTATCATTTGTAAAGTTCATGGCATTAGAAAAAGTAGTCCTTGAAGGACATTTTCAATTACAAGATGGATATAAATATTGAATAGTTGACCAGAATGACCAAAAAAAAACCAAGAAGATTTTGGGTGGATTGAGGTGTGGTTGAATGTTAATTGTTAGATCTTTGTACTTACCCAATTCAGTTGAAGAGGAGGAGGAAGAAGAAGTAGTACTAGTAGAAGAAGAGACATCTACCAAGAAGAAGAAGAAAAAGGATAAAAAGAAACACATTAAAGAAGAACCAGTTTCTGAGGAAGAGCCGTGTACCAGCACAGCAATTCCTGTATGTTTAAATAATTCCTGTTTTTTAACTAACCAGTACTGTCTCAGTGTGGGCAGAGTCTCCATATTTTAATCTCTTCTCTATGAGAAATGAGTAAGCATTTAAAAAAATGGTTTTCATTGATGGGGGAGTAAATAAAATTGTCTTATTTGTACTATTAATGCCCAGGTTTTTGTTTTCTTTGATAGAGGGTCCTGCTAAGTTGCTTTGGGCCTCGAAGAGTTGCGAGGCTGGCTTTGAACTTGGTATTCTGCCTCTCAGCTTTGCAAACTGCTAGGATTGCAGGCGTGTGCCAAGGTTCCCATTTTAAAGACCATTTTCCAAATTTGTTTTCTTATTACAAAAAAGTTTGCTTTGAGGAAGGAAGAAAACATGATTTACTTTTTTTTTTAAGTGCTCAGGATTGAACCCAGAGCCTTATGCACATAAGGCAAGTGCTGGGCCACTGAGCCACACTCCAGGGTCATTTTTATATTTTAATCTTACTCCCAAATTTGTGTTTAAGGGACATTGATCTATTTTATAAGGAAAAGTTATTCCTCATGCATACAATTGCAGCTCTTTCAAAAGCATTCTTGTTGCTTATTTCAGAGTACAGAAAAAAAGAAGAAGAAGAAGAAGAAGAAAGACATTGAGGACTAATGGAAAAGGAAACAGTTTTGGCACCTGGAAACATCATGCTTAAGATTCGGTTGGGAGTATGCCAGAGATGCTCTCTAAAATCATCAAGGAGAGGTTGAATGAAACAGTGATTAATCATCTCTAGCTTTTCACACTTGTGTCTTTATGTCAACTCTTGTTAACCTTATTATGTCAACATTTGTTAGAGTCTTTGATATATAAATAAAAATATTTTCTTTGTATTTTAAGGCAGGTCTGTGATCTTTTGACATTTAAGTAGTGAGTCTTTGGTCTTTTCTATATTTTATTTGACATCTGGTGATTATTGTTTTGATTATTATAGTTGAAAAGTTGTTAATGGTATGCTTAATTTGAAACAGTCTTTTGGAAGGCTGTAATTATGATAAGATGGACCGATTTAAGTACCTCATTATTACTTTTTTGGACTATTTTTCATAACCTACCCACCCACCCACGCTCTGTATTTATTTAAATAAAGATTTGTTTCATGTTCAGATTTAAAATTAGGTGAACAAACCATTTCAGGGACTCTTCTAGAAAAAGGAAGAAACTGTGTTTGTAACTTACTAAAACACCCTGGTTCAGTTTTCAGTACCAAAAAGAAAAACAATGTCACTTGGAAAACAGTTGGAGAGAAAAAAATGTCAGTAGAAATGAGGCATAAACTTACAAAAGAATGCTAGAGAAAGATCTTTACTTTTTTAAAACAGTATTTATTATGCCAACAGAAACTTGTTTTCTGTATCATCATGACAGTCATAAGTTTATCAAACTATTATATCTTGCCTCTTTATATCCTGTGGACATAATGCTGAAGTAAGATTCAATAAAAGCATTTGGCAGACGGAAGAAGCTAGAAGCTAGAGACTCTAGCTTTGATTTCTGCTTTTCTTGTGACCACAAGCAAGTCAATAACCCTACTTCAGATTCCTAGTTTGCTGTTAGCTTTAATAGTGTGGTTATTTTGCTTTGAGAAAACAATGTCGTTTTGTAGTACCCAGTAGGATGTGTCCCAGGTGTATGAGGCTTTTGTTTGTTTTGTTTTGTTTTGTTTATGGTTTTTGGTACCACGAATTGAACCCAGGGGTGCTCAACCACTGAGCCACATGCCCAGTCCTTTTTATATTTTATTCAGAGACAGGGTCTCACTAAGTTTCTTGGGACCTTGCTAAGTTGCCGAGGCTGGCTTTGAACGAAGATCCTCCTGCCTCAGCCTCCTGAGCTGCTGGAAATACAGGCATGTGCCACTACACCTGGCTGTTTTTAACACCTTTCATGAAAGTAATTCATTGATCTACCAAGAGTGGTATATTCAAAAGCTTTTACATCTGAAAAAAGTTTAGACTGAGAATGCTAACTAAAAACTTCCAGTGGTTTTGAATAGTTCTCTACAGGCCTGAGGAAAGCCTTAAAGTCTGTCTCATATGATCCTTAAATTTCAGCCTGTGTTAGGTGAGACTATAGGCTCATGCCACTGCACCCACCTATACCTAATTTTGGTTAGCAAATTTGAATTATTTTCTATGAACCCACATAAAATAATCCTTTCTTAAAACATTTATTCTATGGCTAGGAATGTGGCTCAGTGGTAGAGAACTTGGTTGGCATGTGCACAGCCATGCGCAATAACCAGCACGACCTGAAAAAAAAAGCTTGTGACTTGGATTCATCCTTTATCCCAACTCTATCACTTAGAATGACATGCAGTTAGGCCAAGTGTCTCAAACTTACATTGATCTGAATCAAGTCTAGGTTAGCACCCTTGACAGACAGCATTTTTAGCAAGGTCTCAGGTAGTGTAAGTTGAAGGTGCACACAGTAGCCAAGTACTAGGGTAAATAAACTCATAGAACCTGTTTTTCTTTATCTGTAATTGGGTTGTTTAAAGGAATGAGGTATTTGTGAAGAGTTAAAAAATTCCTTCTGCATTGCTTGACATCTTCAGTAGAACTCTTCTTACTATCAGCAATTGTTCCTGGCATAAAATAGGCTTTAATGTTCACTAATGAGTATATGGCTCATGGAGAAATTACTAATTTTATGTGTTATTCTGATTAAAGAATGCCCTTTCTGGTTTTTCTGCAGATGCCTTGAGAACAGCATGAAC
The DNA here is from genome assembly GCF_001458135.2 of Marmota marmota marmota. Taxonomy (NCBI): domain Eukaryota; kingdom Metazoa; phylum Chordata; class Mammalia; order Rodentia; family Sciuridae; genus Marmota; species Marmota marmota. The sequence goes on from NW_026000005.1 coordinate 21,788,405, forward strand.
TTTTAAAAAAATAAGAATTTTTAATTTATTTTCTCATGTGGTGCTAAGGATCAAAACTAGTGCCTCACCTGTGCTAGGCAAGTACTCTACCACTAAGCTACAACCCCAGCCCCCATTAACTTAATATTAAGGGCATAGGTGGTTGAGCCAGTATTTATTAAGGTTTTTAATCTGCTTTATCCTATGGCAACTCATCACCAAGTCAAAACTTGTTAACTATTTTTTAATTATAACAACATTATAAGTACTTTTTTTTTTCCCCCTAGCACTGGGTATTGAACCCTGGGCTTTATGTGCATGGTGAACAACTGCTTGTAGATGCTAATTTATAGTAGATTTTATTTTGTTTGGTACTGGGGATTAAATCTAGGGGTCCTTAACCACTCAGCCATATCCCTAGCCCTGTTTACTTTTTATTTTGAGACAGGGTCTCACTAAGTTTCTTAGGGCCTCACTAAATTGCTAAGGCTGGCTTCATTGTGGCACACATCTGAAATGGCTGGATTATAGATGTGTCGTATCATGCCTGGTTTCAGTAAGTTTTTGTTCAAAAACATTTATTAAAGCAAGTGTCAGATTCTCCTAGAGATCTTCTGGAGTATTTAATAATTTTGATGCTTGGGTTGGTTTTAAGGAGAAATTTTTTAGTAATTTTTTAGAAATGTACGAAAAGCTTTGGTAGGGATTAGATATACCCAGAGGACATGGGGGTAGGGGAGGGTTTAAACTCAGGCCCTCACACTTGCTAATCATGTGCCTTACCATTGAACTACAACCCCAGATTTTTTTTTTTTTTTTTCCTTTGAGACAGGATCTCAAAGTTCCCCAGACTGGTCTCATCCTGCTTCAGTCTCCCAAGTAGCTGGGATCACAGGTGTGGACCACCAAACCTGGCAAGAATTTTCATTTTTGACAAATTCCAGCTCATGATGGTTAAGGGACAGTACCTTTTCTAGGAGGATTTCTTTCCATTATCTTACCTAGCTCTGCAGTTCTCCAAACTAGAACCTAATTTTATGGCCAAGATACCACCATCAGGCCTCAATTGAACTGTTTTGCTGTCAATTGTTCAGAAGCACATTGGGACTGGGCACAATCTGACTAATGTTCTTCCTACATAGTTAAAGAAAACTTGGAATTATTGTTTCCTGTGTATCAGAATTTAGTTTTTTAATTTAATTCCTGTTTCTGTGAGTGTTCTGTGTACATTTTGTATAAAATGAGGAAAAACCAGTTGTTTAAATTTGTGGGCTCATTTGAAACAGCACGTAACAAACAGCAAAAACGTCACATGTAATGCAAAATCATTTGAAAGAAACATTAGTTAGATAATAAACTTATGACTAGTCCCACAAATGTAAATGACCAAGCATATCCTTGACTTATTTTGGTTGATTATAAACAAGGACTGGTGCTTCATATTAGTTATGGTTTACATATTAGGTGTCCACCGAAAGCACATGTGAGACAATGCAATGACTGCGTTATGAGATCCTTAACCCAATCAGTGAATTAATCCCCCACAGAGATTATCTGAGTGGTTACTAAGTGGGTAAGGTATAGCTGAAGGAGGTGGGTCATTGGGGCTGTGCCTTTGATGTATATATTTTGTGAGCTTAGTCTCTCTGCTTTCTGGTGTGATGTTCCCAGTTGCTTTCCTCTGCCACACTCTTTGGCCATGATGTCCTGCCTTACCTTGGACCCTGAGGAGTGAAGTCAGCCATCTATGGATTCAGACTTCTGAAACCGTGAGCCCCCAGATAAACATTTCCTCCTAATTGTTTTTGTCAGGTCTTTTGGTCACAGCATCAAAAAAGCTGACTAAAACAATATTCAAGCATCTCTACTATTTAGTACTTTTCTTTGAAGTTTAGTTTTGGGATTTTGTTGGTTGCCATAAAGCTTCAGTGAATGCCTTTTTGTGCATTTATCATGTGCTTGTGTTTAAATAGGATAGGGCTGGGGTTGTAGTTCAGTTGTACAGTGTTTGCCTAGCATGCATTAAGGCCTAACTTCCATGTACAGCACCGCAAATTTTTTAGATGTAAAATTATTGTGACAAAGGGAATAGATAAGTGTAAAATAGTGATAGTTTGCTCAAAACGTAGTAGTAATTTTCAGTCCAACCAACAATATTAGAAAGCCACTATTTCAGAAACTCTCATCTTTTTAAGAGAGTTGTCCCACCTACTCATTACACACTTTTAGACACAGCAGCATTTTTTTTAAATGGTATTTTAATCAAATGGTTTTAAACTGGATAGTGTCCTCTTAAAATTCTGTAGTCTAAGATGGATAAGAAAATTCTACTTTATCAGTACAACATTGAAATCATACTGAAGCTCATACACTCCCACTCAGCCTTAACTACTAATCCAAAGAGGGAATTTGTGACTAGAAAAAGGTATCCCTTCAACACTGTAATGCTGAAGTACCAGAAGATTTTGGGGAATGTAAGTCAATGACTAGAAGGTGTCTGCCCCTGAATTTTGGTTTTCTGCGGTGAACATCCTGCACTACTTTTAACAAGCAGTAATTCTGGTCTACCATCACTTAATTGGAAAATTCAAAGTAATAAGCCTAAAAGGATAATTAACATTTTATTGATTACTACTCTGTATCCAGCATTCCTCAAGCCCTTTAATTAACTTAAGTCTAACAACCCTTTCTAACAGATTCTATCATCTTGCCTGCTTACACATGAGGAAATTGATAACATGTTAAGGAACTTGGTTGATGCCATTTAAATCATTGGGAACAATGGGATATGGGAATATTGAAGGCATTTTGCCTCTAAGGCCAGTGGCCAGTGATTCTGAAAAATGCAAGCTACTCTTGTGTTGGAACATTTTTCTTAGTAGCCTAAAGAGAATCTTATAATTTCAAAATAAATAAATAAATGGTTTGATTCTAGAAATAAATTGTGTGGGCTACCCTTGCAGAGACAGGTTGAAATAGCTGTCACCAGAGCTTTTTCATTGAACCTGAGGATCCCAATGCTAGTATTTTCTATTCTGTGATTTAAACCAAACCCAAAGACCTAGCAGGCCACCAAGCAATAGCTTTGGATGTAGTTCCCAAGATCTGGCCTAGTGTGTTTGTACACCTGTAGTTCCACCGGTCAAGTCAGCCATTACAATGTCAAGTCCTATATCATAGCAGAAAATGCAGCCTTCAGAGTTGGAAGACACTATTATTAGCATAGCTTTGATGACATCCCTTATAAAAGTGACCAAAGGTGAACAAATGCTCATAAACACTACAACCCCTGATTATGTAGATGTCACGATACTTAAGGAAATGAGACAATGGAAAATGACAATAAATTCCTCAAAAAATTTGATGTGTCTGTTAGTACCAGCAGAGGAGAATAGGAGATTTTAGAGGGCAAAGGAATCAGATTGTCTAGTACAGCTCTATCGCTGCAAGTGAAGATTTTGGTCTGAAAGAGACCTTCACCACACTTTACCCAGTGTGCTGGCATATTCCAAGGATTTTAGGTTTGCCCTTTTCTCTTAGCAATATGGAGAAAATAGTTTGTCTTATAAAAAGTGTTGGCTGGGCATGGTGGTACATGCCCGTAATTCCAGCAATTTGGGAGGGTGAGGCAGGATTGCAAGTTTGAGGCCAGCCTGGGCAACTTAGTGAGAACCTATCTCAAAAGGGCCTTGGAGATGTAGCTCAGTGGTACAGAGCTTTCCAGTCTGTGAGAAGCCCTGAGACCAATCCCCAATATAATTTTTTTTACACATTTAATTGAACATTTGAATCCATCTATTGGAATCGCAGAAAGCAATCAGATCAGAATATGTAACATTAAAATGGGGACAGGCTACAAAAGAATTTCATTATGATTGCTGCTTCAGAATTAAGGGGGGTGTGGAGGATATAGGACTACTGGTTTCATTATGTCATTATTAGTGTATATATTGCTTAGAAAAAAAAGTAATAATAATTTTTTTTTTCGGTATTGGTGATTGAACCCAGGATCTCACAAAAGGTAAGCAAGTACTCTACTGCAGAACTACATCCTCAGTCCTTTTTAAATTTTATTTTGAGACTGTCTTCCTAAACTGTCCAGGCTGCCCTCAAACTTGCCATTTTACTGCCTCAGCATCCTGAATAGCTGGGATTAACAGGTGTGCACCACCACACCCATCCTGAATTCAAATTAAGTATATATATATATTTAAAAAGAAATAATGTGGGGAAGAGGGGCTTTTCTATATCAGGTGGGCAAAGTACAATCTGAGGTCCAAATCTAGGCAAAGCCAACTTTTACAAATAAATTTTTAATACTACATAGCCATGCCCATTCACTTCAAAAGTATCTATAGCTATATGTCTGGCTTGTGTTTCCACAGCCGAATTTAGTATTTATGAAGACATATAGCTCATAAAGCCTAAAATCTTTACTATATGGTCCTTTATAGGAAAGATTTTCTGACTCCTGCTTTGGATTAAAAAGGAACTTGACAGAGTCAAATGCAATGTGTGAACCTTTATTTACTCTGGTTCCAAAAAACAAAAGCTTGGACAAGGCAAGTTTTTTTTTTGTTTTAAAATTTTTTAAGTTGTAGTTAGACACGATACCTTTATTTTATTTTTTTTAAAATTTATGTGGTGCTAGGGATCAGACCCAGTGCCTCATGCATGCTAGGCAAGTGCTCTACCACTGAGGTACAACACCAGCATGAGACGGAAATTTTAATTTAAACCATGTTGATTGATTTCAGGAAGTTAGTTAACTTGTTTTGTATGTGGTAATGGTACTGTGACAATTGGGAGAATGTTCTTAGTTTTTAAAGATGCATTCTGTTGGAGAGAAATACCCTGTTGTCAATCATTTATTTTCTAATGGTTCGGCAAAATTGATGAATATATAAATAGATGAAGCAAATATGGCAAGCAACCTGTATTCCCAGTGGCTCAGGAGGCTGAGATAGGAGGATCAAGAGTTCAAAACCAGCCTCAGCAAAAGAAAGGCGCTAAGCAATTCAGTGAGACCCTTTCTCTAAATAAAAAATAGGGCTGAGGATGTAGCTCAGTGGTTGAGAGCCCCCAAGTTTAATCCCCAGTACACCCCCAAAAATGGAAAACAATTGTTGAAATATGTGGCATTTGGGTATATGGAATTCATACTATTCATTTTTTTCTGTATACTTTAAATGATCATAATAAAAATCTGATTTTAAAAAGCAAAAACATGGTATTTATTTTGCTTTAATTCTGAGTTCTTCGAAAACTTCCAAGGTCTTTATGACATTCTTGGCCAACAAGTATTTGGGACACTCACTGGGCCAGGCACTCATTAGATAGCAGGGAGAACTGGAGCAATTTCGCCTATAGGGAGTTCCCAGAATGAACCTCAGACCTCCAGCCATCCTAATGAGTAGACATGTTCTCATTTAAGCCCTTCTTGAGGAAGGGGGAAAGCAGGGAAGCAGCAGATAGAGATCTCAAATAAAGATAAGAATTATGAAATTATGCAAAGCAGACAAACGCTATGAAGTGTAAGTTGTGTTATGGAAAAGAAACCATCCTTCTCCCCTCTCTTCTAGCCACAAGATACTACACATTTAAAATTAGAGAGCAGAAGAGAGCCATGCCAGGTAATAGAGCTGGAAATACAGCAGCAACACATTGTACTCCATCTCCCCACCCCAAACTTGTCCCTGGAGCTCTGGCAATTTGGTACTGACCTGGAGAGCTTTTCTGTGCCATAAAAATGAAGGGAGCCCATCAGGTGCATTCTTGGGGCCTCATAAAGCTACCTTTTTAACCTGAGCCAAGAAGGGAACGCCTTGGTTCCTAGCAGGGTTAAATGTGTCTGACTCCAGGAAAAGAATCAAGCAGACAACAAGTGCATCTATTTATATCTTAAAATCTGCTGGGCCAGCAACAAGCTAATAACCAACTGAGCATGATGGAGAGGCCACAAGATGACTGTCAGAAAGGAAAGAGCCCTGCACTAGTGGTCAAAGAAAATAGTACATGTTAAAGTGCTGCATAAACCAAAAGTCGCTATGGAATGTCCTTGCTATTGTCATGAACTGATTTCACCATCTATTAATTTGTGTCCTTAAACAAGTCAACCTGTGCCCTCTCATTTCCCTATCTGTAAAGCAGACATAAATTTCTGTTTATCCAGGAAACATCATTTATGCAAAAGTTCCTTATAGGGTTGGGATTGTGGCTTAATGGTAGCATGCTTGCCTAGCCTGTGTGAGGCAGGCACCATATAAAAAATAATTTTTTTAAAATTTGCAGCACCATATAAAAAAATAGTAAAAATAAAGATATTGTTCATCTACAACTAACTAAAAAATATTTTAAAATAAATAAATAAAGATATTGTGTTCATCTACAGCTGAAAATATGTTTTTTTAAAGTTCCTTATAAACTGAACACTTAAGTATTATTATTATTCAATCTCTGTTCTACTTAGAAAACAGGAAAATGCAAGAGTTAAAGATTCCAGGGGAGAAGTCAATGGGAGTATGTTTTAGTCAGGTTTTTTTTTTGGGGGGGGGTGGTCATCGTGACCAAAAGACCTAATAAGAACAATTTTTGAGGAGGAAAAGTATATTTGGAGTTCATGGTTTCAGAGATCTCAGTACATAAACTACCAACTCCATTGCTCTGGGCCTAAGGTGAGGTTGAACATATGGTGGAAAGCAGCTCAGGACATGAAACCAGGAAGCAGAGAGAGAGAGACTCTTCTCCCCAGGGACAGAATATATATATCAAAAGCATGTCCCCAGAGACCCACTTCCTCCAGCCACACCCTACCTGCCTACAGTTACCACCTAGTTAATCCATTGAAGTGGATTAATGCACCAATTAGGCTAAGGCTCTCATAACTCAATCATTTCATGCAATTTTCTTGCATAGTTTCACACATGAGCTTTTGAGGGATACCTAATATCTAAATCATAACAGGAATTAGGTCAATTTGTGTGGTATCTAGCAGCCACCTGTTTATTATACTCATTTTCTTTATTTCCGGGCATACACCTACACTATTCCTGAGCCTTGCAGTTAGATGTGGCCCTGTCGATGAATTCTAACCAATGGGATGGTAATGGGTGGCAGCCATGCTCATCACTTAAGGTCTGTTTCATAAAAAAAAAAAAAAAAATTACACTCCTTAAGTCTCAATCTTCAGATGCTGGCCCTTGCAGACACAGTGACTTTGGAGATACTGTCAAAGAAGATACAAGGTAGAAGAAGCCGGGTGCGATGACACACACCTGTAATCCCAGCAGCCCGGGAGGCTGAGACAGGAGACTTGCAAATTCAAAGCCAGCCTCAGCAGTGGTGAGGTGCTCAGCAACTCAGTGAGACTCTGTCTGTATAAATAAAACACAAAATAGGGCAGTGGTCTAGTGCCCCTGAGTTTAATCCCTGGTACCAAAAAAAAAAAAAGAAGAAGCCTGGGGTCCTGAATCAACAGTAGTATGGAGAAGAGCTCCTCACAGATCAGGAGCATCCAACTTAGACTTTTGCTACGTTTGTTCCACTTACATTAGGTTGAACTATGTGAAATTGTCAATGTTTGACTACTTTTGACCTTTTATAAAAATGGTAATTTTACATAATTCAACCTAAGACATTTTGGATTGTTTTAGGAGCATTGTAACTGTCATACACCATCTTTTTTTTTTTTTTAATATTTATTTTTTAGTTTTCGGGGACACAACATCTTTGTTTGTATGTGGTGCTGAGGATTGAACCCAGGCCGCACGCATGCCTGGTGAGCGCGCTACCGCTTGAGCCACATCCCCAGCCCCACCATCTTAAACTAAATCTTTTTTAACAGTCACATTTTCAAAGATGAGAAGGAAAATTAGGATTCTTGAGTTCATGGATCAGAGATTGTAAACTGCCTACTTTGGGTCCAGATTTGTGTACAAAAATATTTTTAGGGCTGGGGATGTGGCTCAAGCGGTAGCGTGCTCGCCTGGCATGCGTGCGGCCCGGGTTCGATCCTCAGCACCACATACAAACAAAGATGTTGTGTCCGCGGAAAACTAAAAAATAAATATTAAAAATTCTCTCTCTCTCTCTCTCTCTCCCTCCCTCTCTCACTCTATCTTTAAAAAAAAAATATATATTTTTATTTGCTTTATAAAATGTTGGCCCACATAGTTTTTAAAAAGTCAAATTGGAGCAAGCCTGTAATCCCAACGGCTCAGGAGGCTGAGATAGGAGGATGACAAGTTCAAAGTCAGCCTCAGAACAGCAAGGCACTAAGCAACTCAGTGAGACCCTGTCTCTAAATAAAATACAAAATAGGGCTAAGGATGTGGCTCAGTGATTGAGTGCCCCTGAGTTAAATCCCCAGTATTAACAAAAAAAAAAAAAAAAGTTGTTGTTGAATCAAATATATTTTCCTGTCATGCACTCAAAAATATTTTTGTCTGTTTTTGTTTGTTTTACACTTAGAATTAATGTAGCAAAGCAGGGTTGGGTTGTAGTTCAGTGATAGAGGGCAGGCACAAAGCCCTGGGTTCAATTCATCAGTGCCCCCAAAAGTGTAGCAAAGAAAAAAATTCAAACCCAATTTTAAAAGCCCAAGGAACAAAACTTAATAATTAAATCATTAAGGTCTTCAGAGGGAGAGAGAAAATTATAATTATGGGGTGAGAAAGCACAACATGAAATTCAGAAAACAGGGCCGTCCCGGAGTCTACAAGCTTCTTCTCGCAGCTTGCTTCTCAGCCTAGCCCAGCCTCACCATGGTGGACGCCTTCATGGACACCTGGAAACTAGTGGACAGCAAGAATTTCAATGACTACATGAAGTCACTTGGTGTGGGCTTTGCTACCAGGCAAGTGGCCAGCATGACCAAGCCCACTACAATCATCGAAAAGAATGGGGACACCATCATCTTAAAAACACAGAGCACCTTCAAGAACACGGAGATCAGTTTTCAGCTGGGGAAGGAGTTTGATGAGACTATAGCAGATGACAGGAAGGTCAAGTCCACTGTGATGCTGGATGGAGGAAAACTTGTCCACGTGCAGAAGTGGGACGGGCAAGAAACTACACTTGTGCGGGAGCTAAATGATGGGAAACTCATCTTGACACTCACCCATGGCAGTGTAGTGTGCACTCGCACTTACGAGAAAGAGGCATGACCCACCAGCACTGTCACTGACTGTTCCTCTGTCAACTGGCCACCCCTGGACTCAGCACCACATTGCCTCATTTTTTTCCTCTAGCATTTTGTATAAACCTACTTTGGGGAATTCTTCTGGGATCAGGTGACACCAGCCTGGATCCCCAGTTTCCATTGTGTATGTATGTGTTTCTTTTCTTTTTTTTTAAACTGTATCCAAATATGCTCTAAAGTCAATAAAGCAGAGCAGAGGCCCTGCAGTTGCCTCTGGTGATGTGAAAAAAAAAAAAAGAAAAGAAATTCAGAAAACAGGAAAAAATTCAGTGATAGAGTATTTGCCTAGCATGTATGAAGTCCTAGGTTTGGTTTCACAAAATAAATACAAAAGGAAGAAGAAATAAAAAGATTAATAAAATTGACTATATTAAAACTTTTGGATAGCCAGGCATAGCAGCACCTGCCACATGGCATATTCCATTATCTAGAGACTCTGAGGCAAGAGGATTGCAAGTTCAAGGCCAACCTCGACAACTTGGCAAGACCCTGTCTTAAAATTAAAAAATTAAAGGGCTAGGGCTAGGTGCAGTGGCACATGCCTGTAATCCCAGTGGCTCAGGAGGCTGAGGAAGAAAAATCGCAGTTGAAAGCCAGCCTCTGCAATTTGTGAGGCCCTATCTCAAAATATTTTTTTAAAAAACAGGGCTAGGGATGTAGCTCAGTGATAGAATGCCCCTGGGTTAGTCCCTAGTATCACAGACATTTAAAAAAAAAAAATTGTGTAGGAAAAATACTTCTTGGTTAGCAAAAATACTGTGGGATAGTCAAAATATAAGAAATATTTTCTTTACTATGTAAAGAGATTAAGAAAATTAAGATGAAAGAAAGTAACAGGCAGTTCTAGGATAAAAAGTATACATAGATGAATGATCAAAGAATGTAAGAAAAGTTATACTTTGTTAAATTGCCAAATAAATAATACTCTTTGTTGTCCAGAGCACTGGGAGAATATTTCTTTTTTTTCTTTTTCTTTCTTTCTTTTTTTTTTTCTCAGCAGTACTGAGGCTTGAAGGGAGAATATTTACCTAATAGCTATGAAAAGTAAAAATACCAACCAAGCAATGCTACTGCTAGTTTTGTACGTATATAATCACGCAAGTCATTAAAGCACTTGTTTATAATAGCAAAACAAACCAGAAACAACTATAATATCCCATAAATATGGCTAGTAGTTCATCTTATGACTAAAAAGTTTAGCCATTAAGGGACTGGAGTTGTGGCTCAGCGGTAGAGCGCTTGCCTAGCACATGCCGGGCCCTGGGTCGGTCCTCAGCACCACATATAAATCAGTAAAATAAAAGTATAAAAAACAAGTTTAGGGGCTGGGTCTGTGGCTCAGTGGTAGATTGGTCTCCTTGCACGTGCGAGACTCTGGGTTCAATCCTCAGCACCACATAAAAATAAATAAGTGAAATAAAGGTATTAAAATATTTTTTTTAATTTAGCCATTAAAATACAAATGGATCTCCTAGATGAACTATTATAGTGGGAAAAGCAAAGTGCAGAGAACAGTGTGGAACTAGTTTGTAAAATATTTTTTTTAAAACATTTTTTAGTATTGATTTTTTAGTTTTAGGTGGACATAATATCTTTATTTTTATGTGGTGCTGAGGATCGAACCCAGTGCCTCATACATGCTAGGCAAGCACTGTACCACTGAGCCACAACCCCAGCCCTGTAAAGTATTTTGAAAGATATGTGTACTAATTTGTCTTCCATTACTACAGCAAAATGCCAAAAGCTGAACACTTATAAAGAAAATAAGTTTATTTAACTTACATATTTGGAAGCTGAAGTTAAAGTGGATGGCCCTACTAGTTTGATTTATGATGAGAGCCTCGTGGCAGATGGAATCATGGCAGGAGTGTGTAGATAAATAGTGATCACATAAACAGGAAGCCAGAGGGTGGGGAGGATCTTGCATTTTTACTACAACCCCTCTTGAAAGAATTAACCCAAGAGGACTGCCTTAAAATTGTTTCTTCAACATTGCCACACTGACCACCATGTGAATCTTTCAGGCATACACTCACCCATATCCAAACCATAGCAATGTGTATGTACCCCTATCCCTATGACCTGTGTACAAGAAACTATTAACATTTGCCACCTTTGGAGACAGGGATTTGAGGTTTGGAAATCAGAGGGTGGTAAGATTTTTGTTCTTTGTTCCCTTCCATAGTTTCATTAAAAAAAAAAAAAAATGCCTGTGTCATTGTCTCACATTTTCATTAAAAAAAAAAAAAAGACAAAAACATAAACTAGCCAGGCACGTGGTATAATTCCAGCAACCTGGGAGGCTGAGGCAGAAGGATTGCTAGTTAAAGGCCAGCCTAAACAACTTAACAAGAACTTGTCTCAAATGTAAAAAAAAATAAATAAAAATAAAAAGTCAGGGGCTGGGTTTGTGGCTCAGTGGTAGAACACTTGCCTATCACACGTGAAGCATTGGGTTCCACCCTTAGCACCACGTAAAAAATAAATAAGATAAAGATATTGTGACCATCTACAACTAAAAATATTTTTAAAAAATAGTCTGGGGATATAGTTCAGTGGTAAAGCATTCCTGGGTTTAATTCCCAACAGCATGGGGTTGGGGATGTGGCTCAAGCGGTAGCGCGCTCGCCTGCCATGTGTGCGACCCAGGTTCGATCCTCAGCACCACATACAAACAGATGTTGTGTCTGCCGAAAACTAAAAAATAAATTTAAAATTCTCTCTCTCTCTCTCTCAAAAAAAAAAAAAATTCCCAACAGCAAAAAAAATTAAAAAAATAAACAAAACTATAGGCAGTGATGCTGGCTGTTCATCTTATTATTGCTTGTTTGTTTTTTGCCTGCAGAGTTCATGAGGGAATTTGTTGTTGTTTTCTTTTTTTTGCGGGGGGGGGGGAGCAGAGGTACCAGGGATTGAGAGAGGGGGTGCTTAATCACTGAGTCACATCTCCAGCCCGTTTTTATTTTTTATTTTGAGACAGGATCTCTCTAAGTTGCTCAGGGCCTCACTAAATTGCTGAGGCTGGCTTTGAACTTTAGATACTCCTGCCTCAGCCTTCCGAGCTTCTGGGATTATAGGTATGTGCTACTGCACCTGGCTTGTTTTCAAGATGTGGTCTCACTAGTTTGCCTAGGCTGCCCTCAAATTCCTTAGCTCAAGCAATTCTCCTGCCTCAGCCTCTTTAGGCTGAACTGCAAGCACATGTCACTGAGCCCATCTAAGAGGCATTTTTTTTCTTTTCTTTTTTTTTTTTTTTTGTAGTTTAGTTTTGTGGTTTCAACAATGTTATCAGTAGGGTTTTTCCAGTAAGAAACTTAGTTGGAAGAGAAGTATGAATGGACAAATTCTTTGAGTTGCATCAGTTCTCTGTACATAGTTCATAAGCTTCCAATTATTATTCTTTATACCTCAGGCCAAAACATCACTTATTAATTAATGCCTCATCTTCATTTTATAGCAGAAGAACTGTAATCTCAGAAGAGTTATGGTGACAGAATTACAACTGCAGCTCCCACCTGTTTAATTTGTTGAAGAAATATTATGTTATGCAATGCTGATTGGAATGCAAATGACCTGATTTGATCTTACATGATCTGTAATGATTGAAACGAAAGCACAAATAGATATTTATGACTTTGCTCTTCATTCTCTACGTGCTCTAGATGTGCTTTTCTTTTTCTCACATTCTTCCTCAGAGTTTGCCTTCATTTCTCATCAATTCTTGTGATTGGGTTTTCTTCTCCCTTTCCAAATCACAGATGTTTTCCCACCCTGTGAAAACTAGGGACTGGCTAGCCAGAGCATTACTGTAATTGTGTTCTGGAGGAAATCCTTTCTTTTACTGCCAGGAATTTCAGGCTCCAAAAAGGGGGAGGTGGGGGTGGGGTGAGGCTGGCACACTGCCAGGTAATTGCCTCCTTCTTCCCTTTAGCCATCTGTAGGCGACTGGCTGGAGCCCGAGGGTAAAACCACATCCTCCAGGCTTGGAAGGGAGGGACTTTCAGGGATCCTGAGAGTTGAGTTGATCCTGGTCATTTCTCTACCATACAAGCAGGACCTCTATTAAACCACAGTCTAGCAAATTTTAATGCCTTCTAAAAGTAGAAACCATATAAATTCTGTTGATCACAGATCGCCAATGTTAAAAACCCAATCATGAAACCTTTTCTTTCACCTAAACTAGGGGTTGGGGTTGTGGTGTATCTTAATGGTAGAGCACTTGTCTAGTATATATGAGGCCTTAGGTTCAATCCTCAGTACTGCAAGAGTAAAATAAACCAAAGATTGGTTTTTCAAAGAACCAGTACATATTTTAGGCTTCACAGACCACATGATCTCTGTTGGGACTACTTACTTAATTCCATCATTGTAATGCCAAAGCAGCATTGTGATACCAAAACAAATGAGTGTGACTATGTTCCAACAGAACTTTATTTATGGACACTGAAACGTAAATTGAATTTAATTTTCACATATTATACAACACTATTCCTTTAATTTCCAGCCATTAAAAAATGGAAAAGCCTTTTTTAGCTCATGGGCCACGTAAACTGTGTATAGTTTGCTGATCCCTGATCTAAAGGAAGTGGTTTTCAAACTGCTTTGGCAACCCATCTGAGGGGGAGAAAGACTATCTTGGCTACAGAATATGCCTCCCAGGCTTCCTTTTTCCATTTTTTTTTTCTGTTTTGTATTTTGGCCTCCCAAGTTTTGCTTTATTTACAGAGTTTCATAGTTAAAAGTTTAAAAATCCCCTGATCTAACCAGAATCGTTTTGTTTTTTTTTTTAAATTTCAGTCCAGTCCATTTTTTTTTTCTTGGTCTTCCCTCAGTAGAGATGGAGAACAGTTGGTAATCTAGTTCATTTTAAGGACCTCTTAAGGAAGTTATCATGAGGTAATTGAAAACTCAAGCTTTGTCCTTTTCACATACTTCATAAATCTGTCAGATACCCCCGCCCCCATCCTCTAATTCATATTGTTGCCCTTCTCTCCAAAGTCCTATAAAATTCCACAAACTGAACTGGGTCTGGGGGCATACACCTGTAATCCCAACTACTTGGGAGGTGCAAGCCGGAGAATTGCAAGTTTGAGGCAGCCTGGGCAATTTAGTGAAAGACCTTTCTCAAAAAGAAAGAGTCTAAGAGGGAAAATTAAAATCCTGGGGTCAGAATTCAGAAAATCTTGAATTGACAGGAAGAAAACTGGGAAGTAGGTGAAAGCAAGAGTCTTGGGATTGGAGCTCTGAACAACCAGGGGTGCCTCTGGATCATCCCCCATGCCTCTTTTATACACAAATAATGCAAATACGTTCATCACAGCAAATAAAAGAAAATTAGAATCACTCAGATAACTACTGAAAAAATCACGGGTATAGGGACTAGAGTTGTGGCTCAGTGGTAGAGCACTTGCCTAGCACATGTGAGGCCCTGGGTTCGATCCTCAGCACCACATAAAAATAAATAAATAAAGGTATTGTGTCCAACTACAACTAAAAAATAAATATTAAAAAAAAAATCACTGGTGTATGTCATTCCAGAACTCTTTTTATATGAGCATACATATGTTAAAAAAAAAATTTATACTCTGTAGTGTCACCTGGACATCTCATGGGCTATTCAAATTTACTGTGTACAAAACAAAACTCTTCATTTTATCTAAGCCTGGTTCATTGACACTAATTGTCCACTTCAAAACCAAGTTGACCTTCCATCTCCCTCACCACCATTCCAAGTATCACTAACTTTCCTTGTTAGATCTTCACTTAAAGAAAAATTATACTAAGTCACATTCTGACCCATTCTTTCTAAAACTGGTCTGATTTTTTTTTTTTTTTTTTTTTTTTTTTTTTNGAATTAAGTAAGTAGTCCCAACAGAGATCATGTGGTCTGTGAAGCCTAAAATATGTACTGGTTCTTTGAAAAACCAATCTTTGGTTTATTTTACTTTTATAAATACCGGGGATTGAACCCAACCCAAGGGCATTCTACCACTGAGCTATGTCTCTAGTCCTTTTTAATTTATCTATTTATTCTAATTTGTTATGCATGACAGCAGAATGCATTTCAATTCATAGTACACATATACAACACAATTTTTCATGTGTCTGATTGTACACAAAGTAGACTCACACCATTCATGTCTTCATACATGTATTTAGGGTAATGATGTCCAACTTATCCCCATGCCCGCACCTTGTTTTTGTTTTTTGTTTTGGTACCAGGAATTGAACTCAAAGGCACTTAACTACTGAGTCACATCCCCAGCCCTTTTTATTTTTGAGACAGGGTCTCACTAAGTTGCTTAGGGCTTCACTAAATTTCTGAGGCTGGCTTTAAACTTGCGATCCTCCTGCCTCAGCCTCCTGAATTGCTGGGATTATACACACATGTGCCACTGCAACCCACAGTCCTTTCTGTTTTCTATTTTGAGACAAGGTCTCACTAAATTTCTCAGGCTGGCCTCGAACTTGTGATCTTCCTGCCCCAGTTAGTCACTGGGATTATAGGCATGTGCCACCACCATGCCCCAGCAAAGTCTGATTCATAAGCAAATATAAAACATGTTCAAAGACAGTCTTTATATTTGCATAACTTAAAATGAGGCCCCCCAATGAAATGTGCCCAGTGTCCCTACCAGCTGCCTGCTGGACTTGAAAATTGTCATTTTTCAGGGAAATCTGAAATTATGGTTTAAGGCCATCCTTAGTTCCTATGAAGTCAGATAAGACAGATGTTCAGGCTTGAGAGTTAATTTCAGAGGCTCCTGGGGCTTCATGAAACAGAAGAGGTGCAGCCTAGCTCTAAAATAAATTGGATACGAAGGTGTCAAAATAGAATAATGCTGAATAATAATGGTAATTCAGAATCTAAGGAAGGATGATTTGAAAGTGGGCAATTAGTCTTAACTAACACTGGCTCCACTTCCCTTTATAGTCTGAGGAATCTGAGGGAGGAGGTATGCCCAGATGATAGGAACACTCTTAGGCTCTGCTGCACTAATAACAGTAGCCTTTCTGAGCACTTACTACATATTAAGCATAGTGCTAAAAGCTTTGTTTTTGTTCTCTTTCTCACATGCCACTGTCAATGAGGCATATGTAAAGGAAGAAGACAGACTTAGAGTAAGTAGTTCATCTAAAACCACAAAGCTAGAAAGTGCAAGAGCTGGGATTAGATGGGATTAGAGCCCAGGCCATGTGGCTTCAGAATTTTTTTTTTTTTTTAGTCATAGATGGACACAATACCTTTATTTTATTTATTTTTATGTGGTGCTGAGGATTGAACCCAGTGCTTTACACATGCTAGGCCAGTGCTCTATCACTGAGCCACAATCCCAGCCCCAGAATCTTAATTCCTATGACATTTGGTTCTTACTGTCAAAGATTTCCCAGTAAGGGCTATAGTCAGAGAAAAAAGGAGGTTACTTAGCAGGGCCACTCCTGTAGATTTGTAGGAACTAGGATTTCTACTCCAAAGGGAGCAAAATTTCTCAAGCCAAACTGTGACCCTACAGCTTCTGCACTTGAACAAAGGCCTGAAACAGACATCCACAACGGCTGGAGCTGTTGAAGAGATTTTGGATAGGGAGTGAGCTACACTGAAGAAAAAGGCCTGAAATTTGCAAGTTCCTCAATTTCCCTGTGTCCATTGCTATCACCGCCAGTTTTTCACCTGCTGTTCATCTCCTAATTTAGCAATCTATATGGAGAAATCGTTGGTATTTCAAAATATCAAATGTGTGCTACATTTAACACCATCTTTACATATAGCATTTACTTTGACAATATATTAACCTTGCAAGTTCCCACATGACTGAAGATCATATTCACTCAACAATTATTTATTGAGTACTAACTGTGTTCCAGGCACTGTGTCAGATGCTGGGGATTTAATAGTGAGAAAAAAAAGTCCTGATTCTTAAGGAGTATAAAGGAGAAAGTAAGTGCACTTGAGAGGAATTTTTAACAACATATGAGTAATGATATGAGAAAGTTCAGGACTCTATGAAAACACATATCAAAGACACTTTCTGACTCAGAAGCCAGGGCATGTATCCTTGAGGAAACAAGTTTTGTTTTTGTTTTTGTTTTCTTTTTATGATGACTGTTCTTCATAGACTATCTGTTTACAAAAAAATTCTCCAAAAACTGGAAATCATTTTTAAAAGCAATTTTTAAAATTACGATGTTAAGTTGATCTCTACTTCTACAAAATTATATGACACGGGTCTTTTAAAGTTTTACTGCATTTCAAGATTGTTCTTGAAGAGATATTCTGCCAGACATCAACAAGATCATCCTGTTTAACCTTCCATACTCAGTCAGACCCTGCGTTAAGAGTTGGCATAAGGTAGGTCATTAAGTCTTTTCTCAGGGGAATTAATTGAGCCAAGAGTAATTCTCTCTATTCTTTTCACTTCCTCTAGTTGTTTATGAAGAAGTGAACTTTAAGTTGAGACCTGAAGAAATAGGCATTAACCAAGTGAAGGAGAGGTAAAAGAAGATGAGCAGTCTAGGTAGAGGGAAGGTGGCTTTGCAGGAAGGAGGTAAAGAAACTTCCAGAGAAGGAGACTGCGATCAGCAGTTGGAAGGGAAAGTGGGATCCAGACAGAGGTCTTTTTATTGTTGATGTTTTGTTTATGAGATGTGAGAAGTTCACGTGTGTGTGATAAGTCCGTGCGTGTACAAGAAGTACTTGTGTGTTCCTATGCTAATAGGAATGAGCCAGTTCAGAGGGTGAGACTGAGAGATAACTATCCATAGCACAAAATCCAAAGAGGACATGAGAGAAAGAAAGATGGAAATCTCCTTTAACAGGTACAAAGAAAAGAGGAGTTGTGAATTTGGGTGGATTTTTCACTTGTCTGTGGAATTGAGTTGGATTCTTTTTTTTTTTTTCCTGGAAAGGAGAGAGATCATCTATTGAAATTAAGAGTTGTCTAAGAAATTGGAGATCTGGATGTTTGTATATGAATATGCAACCAGGGTAAGTTCACATCATGTATAACCACAAGAATGGGAAGTTATACTCTATGTATGTATAATGTGTCAAAATACATTCTGCTGGCCTAGCATGTGTGAGGCCCTGGGTTTGATCCTCAGCACCACATAAAAATAAATAAAATAAAATAAATAAATAAAATAAAGATATTGTGTCCAACTAAAAAATATTCTGCTGCCATGTATAACTAAAAAGAACAAATTAAAAAATCTAAAAAAAGAAAAAGAAATTGGAGATCTGGGGAAAAGGGGAAAGGTTGGAAATAGCCACTGTGAAGTGTTGTGTTCATGAATGTAGAGGGATGCAGGTCAGCCCAGGTGTGCCACATTTAACAGCCCAAGTGTGGGTACCTGGAAAGCAAAATCTTGGAGTCTTCCAGGCCAGGAGTGTTTCAGGCAAGGGCAATGAAGAGACAAAGGGCAGAGGAGTACAGGGTATTGGCTAGAGAATGAGGGAAGATAGGGCCTAAGGAATGTAAGTTGGGGGGTCAATGGGCTAGTCAGCAGAGAACTAGGGGAGTGCGGATAATTGAGCAACTCTGCTCTAAGTATACACATATCTGTCCACCTCTAACCATTTCCATATTTAACCATTTCCATTACCTGTTGTAAACTACCATCATCTCTTTCTTGGTCCACTGAAATGACTTCTTCCTTCTTCTGTTCCTATCATCTTGTAACCCTCTCTCCATTCAAGTTCTAATTATCTTTTTAAGTGTAAATCCATGATACTGTCAAATCAGGTGCCTCCTGATGATGCACTGAAAAGAACATATCACTTCTGCAGATATGCTGATAAAAATACATAATCTGAATAGAATCATGAGGAAACATCAGACATACCCAAACGGAAGAACATTCTACAAAGTGACTACATTCTTCAAAAATGTCAAGAAAAGACAAAGAAAGACAGAGGAACTGGTCTAGATTAAGGTGACTAAAGAGAACTCACAACTGGGTTGGGGCTATAGCTCAGTGGTAAAGCACTTGCCTAGTATGCATGAGGCACTGGGTTCAATCCTCAGCACCACATAAAAATAAATAAAATAGGGCTGGGGTTGTGGCTCATTGCTAGAGCACTTGCCTAGCACGTGCTAGGTCCTGGTTCAATCCTCAGCCCACATAACAATAAGTAAAATAAAGGCATTTTGTCCAACTACAATTGAAAAATAAATATTTTTTTAAATTAAATAAATAATAAAATAAAGATGTCATGTCCATCTACAACGAAAAAAAAAAAAAGAGAGAGAACTAACTAAGTATAATGTCTTGTCCTGAATAGGATCTGGGACTAGGATACAAGTAGTCATAAGGAATATTAATGGGAGTACTGAAATTTTAATATGACCTGCAGATTAGATAGTAGCACTATTTCAATGTTATATTTCCTGATTTGAACTAGATGCAGTGGTGCTTACCTGTAACCAATGACTGTCTCAAAATGAAAAATAAAAGGGCTGGGAATATTACTCAGTGATAAAGTGCTCCTGAGTTCAATCTCCAGAACCAAAAGAAAAGACAATGAAAGGCAAGGGGTGGTGCCTGTAACCCCAGCTACTTGGAAGGCTGAGGCTTAGGCAGGAGGATTGCAAGTTCAAGGCTAGTATGGGCAACTTAGGGAGATTCTGTCTCAAAGAAAAAAAATAAGAAAGGGTGGGGATGTAGCTCATTAGCAGTACACACTTTGGATTAAATCCCCAGTAGTGAAATATTTATTCAATATATAAGAACAGAATGAAAGGAGATGAAGCCAGATGAAGCAGTGTCCACATCACAGGGACCCTGTAAGTCCTCATGAGGAGTTTTCATTTTAACCATCATGGGAAGCCATTATAGAGTTATAAGCAGGGGACTAACACAGTGACTTTTCTTTGGAAGAGATAACTTTTTCCATGTACCCTTTACTCAAATTCACTAATTGCTTACAGTTTTTAAATTTTATTTGTTTGTTTGTTCTAATCAGTTGTTTGACAGCAGCTCTTTGATTCATTGTACACAAATGGAGCACATTTTCTCACTTCTCTGGTTGTACACAAAGTAGGGTTGTAAGGGTAAAAGAAATTGAAGTTAAAGTGTAAAAGTTAAAGTATAAAAGACCGGGCATTGTAAAGTTTCTAAGCTGCAAGGCCTGAGTTAAAATGTAAAGGACCAGGTATTGTTAGGTTCCTATGCTACCTGAAATTCCTGTAGCTGTTAGGACAATACCGGAACTGCCCAGTAAATATTCCCCCTGACCATCTGGTTGTTTAATAACCCAGGACCCTGTGCGATCTTGCACATAGGCATCTCAGGGCCTGAACCAATCAGTTTGAATGTGTACCCCGCTTTAGAACTGACCTATCACCCCCGCCCGACCTGTTCCCGCCAATGAATGAACTAATCATGTTTAGGAGTTGTTGTTTAATTTTTCCCGCGGTGTATGACGATTTGTTAAGGGAGATTGTGATGTATGTAAAGTCCCCGCCCTCCCCAAAAAGTGTATACTTAAGCATTGCACAACCCCTGCTCTGGGCTCTGGGCTGCTCTCCTTTCTCGAGTGGGCACGGAGCCCCAGCATGCTGGAATCTCAATAAACCCCTTTTGCTGTTTCATGAGCCGCGGTCCCTTGGTGGTCTCTTCCTCCGACGTTCGCCGGACCCTTACAGGGTCACACCATTTGTGCAATCATACATGTATTTAGGGTAATAATGCTGGTCTCATCCCACCATTTTCCCCATCCCATCCCCCTCCTCTCTTATGTTTTAGCCTCATTTATTTGATTGGGTTGTGTGTGTGCGTGCGTGTGTGTGTGTGTGTGTGTGTGTGTCCTTTTCATTCTCTCTCTCACACACACACAATTTTATATACAATTTTTTTCTCCATCATTTGAGAGTAAGTTTCAGACAATTATGCCCCTTCACTCATAAATATGCTTCATGAATTTCCTAAAAACAAGGACATTTCCTTAGATAACTACACTTTTGTCAAAATTATAAAATCTTTCTTTTTCTTCTTCTTTTTCAGGGACACTCTACTACCAAGCTACATCCCTAGCCCTTTTTATTTTAAGTTTTTTGAGATAGGGTCTCACTAAATTGTCCAGGCTGGCTTCCAACTTGCAATCCTCCTGCCTCAGTTTCCTGAGTCACTGGTCATAGGTGTGTGCCACCACATAGTATATACTATACCGCTTCTATGTTTAGACACAGATTCGCAAATACTTGCCACCATGTTACAATTATCTATAGTCTTTGGTAAAGTAACCTGGTGTACAGATTTGTAGTTTGGAAACAATAGGCTGTACCAAGTAGCCTGAGTCTATATTAGGGTATACCAAATGAGGTTTATGATATTTGTACAGTGACAAAATTGCTGAATGATTTGTTTTATTTATTTTATTTTGTTTATTTATGAAGTACTAGAGATTGATCCCGGGGGCCTATACCACTGAGCTACATTCTCAGTCCTTTTATTATTTTTTTTTACTTTGAAACAGGTTCTTCCTAAATTGCCAAGGTTGTCCTCAAACTTGCAATCCTCCTGCCTCAGTGTCCTGAGTAGCTGGGGTTACAGGCATGCTGCTATGTCACCTGATTAAATGATTCATTTCTCAGAACAGATCCCCATTGGTAATGGACCCATGACTACTCCTCCTCCAATTCATAGGGTTAATTTCCCATCATTCAGTTTGTTTTTCTTGTATTACCTCCTCAAAGGAGGTGACATTGCCCCATTCCCCAACCCTTTTCATTATCCAGTTATTTATTCCGCACCCCCTATCCATTTATGCCTCCTCTGATCTCCTGTAAATCTCCAAAAACTGGGTCAGTTTCATCTTGTGTATCTCCCTATCCCTTGCACCTAATTAAGTATAAGAGGATGTGCTCAGGCTGGGTGCACAGCTCAGTAGTAGAGTGCCTGCTCGACATGAGGGTTCGATTTCCAGTACTGTGTGAAACATACACACCCTCACAAGATGTGCTCAATAGCTTTCCAATGAATAAATGAACAAAGGAGAAAGGAGGCTGTGACCAGAGAGCACATTAATGAAGGAAGTGGACCAGGAATGATGAGGTCCAGTGAGTATAGGAGTGGGTGAGTCCCTGACATGCAGTAGAGGCAGCATTCTGCATGGTGAGTGAAGTAAATACCTATGAAATACAGGACAAAGATGTGTAAGAAAACCATACTATTTCTTTTGCTTCCCTGCTTCCCTCCCTTCCTTGGAAGGAAAAGAAGCTGCCAAAGATCAAGGCATTTGTCCCTACTCATTTTAGAAACAAAACTGCGTCTGATTCTTTGCTGCACTCCCAGAGTTTAGAGGCTGGAAAATAGCCCAAGAGCGTCAAAATCCTGACTTTGATTCATAAACATGTTTGGAAAAAAAAAAAAAAGATGAAGAAAGAAAGAATGAAAGAAAACCAGAAACTGTAGTTATGACCTAACCATAGTAAAAAAAAAAAAAAAAATCTCTTTGACTTCCATTGGTTTGGTATTAATGGAAGCCTTTTATCTCTAAAACTTTGTGCTTGTGCTGCCAAGCGGAGGAAGGAAAAATCGGGCAGAAGGCTCTGTGTGCATAATCATGCTCCCACTGGCCCTCACTAAATGCAGGGCAGAGCTCCGCTGGAAGGCTCACCCCCCTGATTCTAGGAGGCCCCAGGCTAGCCTGAGAAATCAGTGGGAAAATGTTCTCTTAGAAGTCAAATCCCAGCTTCTATCAGAAATCAAGGACAGATGAATAACGCCACAGGCAAGGACAGGCTGGCCCTTATGTTACTTATGTGAACATTTAAAAAAAATCTTCATAAATGCTTAGCCTGGAGTTCTTAGATCAAATGCTAATCTTTTCTGCCCTAAAATACAGTTTATGAAGTTAAGAGATCCTTAACTTTAGGCACTAAAGGGCAGTACACCCTTGTAGCCTCTTTCTTTCTCCCTTGTTAGGACCATTTTAAGGGAGGAATAATTTATTTAAAAGTGCATTTTACGGCTGGGGATGTGGCTCAAGCGGTAGCGCGCTCTCCTGGCATGCGTGCGGCCCGGGTTCGAGCCTCAGCACCACATACAAACAAAGATGTTGTGTCTGCCGAAAACTAAAAAATAAATATTAAAATTCTCTCTCTCTCTTTAAAAAAAAAAGTGCATTTTAACACCTGTGGCTCCCTCCAAAGAATTACCTTTTCTCTCATTTCCTATAAGGATTTTTTTTTTCTTCTAGTACTGAGGATGAAACCCAGGGGTGCTCTGCCACTGAGCTACACCCCTAGCTCTTTTAAAATTTTTTATTTCAAGACAGGGTCTTATTAAGTTGCTGAGGCTGGCCTTGAACTTGTGGTCCCCCTGCCAAAGCCTCTGAAGTCACTGGAATTATAGGCATGAGGCACAGCACAAGTTTTATAAGGATTTAGGGCTAGGGAAAGAGCTCAGTGGTAGAGTACTTGCCTAGCATGTGTGAGGTCCTGGGTTTGAGCTCTAGTACTGGAAAAAAAAAGTTTTTAAAAATAAATTTTATTTTACATTAATATTAGGTTAATGAAAAAGTTGCAAAGGTAACATACTTCATATCCCTCATTGTTAACATATTATTGTACTATGGCACATTTTCACAACTAAGAAGCTAGTATTAGTCTATTAACTATTAACTAAACACACTTTGTTTGAATTTTATTTAGTTTTTCCCTAATGTTCTTTTCTGTTGCAGATTCCATTCAGGGTATATTACATTTGGTCATTATGTCTGATCAGGTATTTTGTAGAATTTCCCTCAAATCAAGATTCTCCAATGTTTTCTAACAGATTGTTTATTTTCTAACAGATTGTTTATTTTCCCTGATTATTTGCTCACTAATATCTGTACAAACATAGATATACTTATTTTACATTTTGGGTTACAGTCCAATACTATGTTATTTATTTTGTCACTCAGATTGTTCCAGCTTTTGCTTTCTAGAGCTCCTTCAGGTTGATCTCTGTGTCCCTTTGACACATTCCCATTTTAATAAAATTTTAAAAACATACAAGTGAAAGATAATTATTTATCTTCTAAAGCACTTTATTCTTAACATTATATACATGGACTTGACCATTCCTCGATGAGTCCAAAAGAGATGTCATTTTAGCTGGGCATGGTGGCATACACTTGTAATCCCAGCAGTTTAGGAGGTTGAGGCATGTGGATCTCGAGTTCAAAGCCAGCCAGCCTCAGCAATTTAGCAATATCCTAGGCAACTCAGCGAGACCCTGTCTTTAAATAAAATATAAAAAAGGACTAGGGATGTAGCTCAGTGATCAAGTACCAGGGTTCAATCCCTGGTACCAAAAAAAAAAAAAGTCATTTTAAAAGGTAATGATTTTGTGCTAGGGTAGTGGCTCAGCAGTAGAGCGATCGCCTAGCACGTGCAAGGTGCTGGGTTAGATCCTCAGCGCCATATAAAAATAAATAAATAAAATAAAAAGGTATTGTGTTCAACTACAGCTAAGGAAAAAAAACAAACAAACAGGTAATGGTTTCCTAGCTAGGCACAATGGTACACACCTGTAATCCTACGTACTTGGAAGGCTGAGGCAGGAGGATGACAAGTTCAAGGCCAGCCTGAACAATTTAGCAAGAACATGTCTCAAAATAAAAATTCAAATGGACTGGGTATATAGCTCAGTGGTAGAGCTCCCCTGGGTTCCATCCACAATACTTGGGCAGGGTGGTTGAAAGGCATTGTTTTCCTAATCTGATTGTGTTGCTATTTTAATGACTCATGGTTTACATTTAACTCCTTTTATTTATTTTTTATTATTATTTATTCATTTTTTATGATGCTGGGGATGGATAGAACCCAGTGCTTCATGAATGCTAAGCAAGTGCTCTACCAATAGTAATGTGGTTTTATTTATTTATGTCTTTATTTATTTTTTATTGGTACTGGGGATTGAACCCAGAGGTGTTTAACTACTGAGCAACATCCCCAGATCTTTTTTTTTTTTGTATTTTATTTAGAGTCAGGGTCCCACTGAGTTGCTTAGGACCTTGCTGAGTTGCTGAGGCTGGCTTTGAACTCAAGATCCTCCTGCCTCAGCCTCCTGAGCCACTGGGATTATAGGTGTGCACCACTGTACCTGGCAGTAATGTGGCTTTTGTTTTTATTTTTGTGGTGTTGGACATGGAATCCAGAGCCTCATATTTGCTAGGCAAATGCTCTACTATCGAATCACACCCACAACCCTATCTTTAACCACTTTGATTCTTTTACTTGTTAAAAAATTTACATTAGTGGGCTGGGGTTGTGGCTGAGAAGTAGAGTGCTCACCTAGCATGATTGAGGCACTGGGTTTGATTCTCAGCACCACATAAAAATAAAATAAAGATATTATGTCCACCTATAACTAAAAATTAAATATTAAAAAATTTACATTAGGGCTGGGGATGTGGCTCAAGCGGTAGCACGCTCGCCTGGCATGCGTGCGGCCCGGGTTCGATCCTCAGCACCACATACAAACAAAGATGTTGTGTCTGCCGAGAACTTAAATAAATAAATAAATAAATATTAAAAAAAAAAAATTTACATTAGTAATCTGGATTCACTGTAGGAAAATTCAGGTAAGAAGAAGTGAACCATAATCTTATTATGTAGAGAAAATTACTATTAATACTTTGTTATACACTTTTCTCATTTCTGGTGTGTGTGTGTGTGTGTGTGTGTGTGTGTGATTCACACATCTTGTTAGCATCTTTCCCAAGTTAATATATACCCTTAATGGATATTTAACTTGCTTTCTGCTTCTTTACTATTAGAAATATTCTTCTACATATTTAAATCATTAATTTGTGCCATAGCAACTAAACCAAACTTATTTCCAGACTGTCAAAGTTCACAAATTCCATTCTCTTAGGTCTTAACTGAAATTCTTTAGCATGATTTTTTTTTTTTTTAAAGAATTTTTTTTTTAATATTTATTTTTTAGTATTTGGCGGACACAACATCTTTGTACGTGGTGCTGAGGATCGAACCCGGGCCGCACGCATGCCAGGCGAGCGCGCTACCGCTTGAGCCACATCCCCAGCCCCATAGCATGATTTTTAATTTATTTATAGTGCCTATATTATAGGCTGCACCGTGGTAAATATCAAAGCAATTAAAGAATGTGATCCCTGCTTATGATATAAATATAGAAGCGGAAGACATAAATCTAAGATAATACATAATCAAATATGATGAAACATGATATGTAAATACTGAAGGAATTCCAAAGAAAGAAAAAATAGTTTCTGACTTAGCTGACATTGTGTCACATGTTTCCTTATATGTAGCAACAACTATGGGTGCTCACAGATGATTTTGTTCTCTTTTTCTGACCCAAAGCTAGAGTACATTTTCCAACCTCCACTGCAGTTAGGCTTGGTCATGTGCCTGCTCTGGCCCATGGAATGTGAACAGGAGTGGTGGTGGACACCACTTCTAGGTCCATGAAAACCTCTCAAGCACAATCCTTACTTCTCTGCCATCCCTTCTCCTGCTGAGTGGAAAGGATAAAGAGAAGGACAAAGAAAAGGGTGGAGCCACAATGTGGGAAAAGCCTGGGTCCCTGAATGACTATTTGGAGCACAGCCCATTCTCCTCTTTACGCTGCTCCTTCTACCCCTTTCCTCTGTCCCTCCTCTCTTACTTCTTTCTTTCTCTCTTCCTTCCTCTCCCCCCTACCCTTCCACCAACCCATACTGGACTGTGAACAAGAGAAGTAAACTTTTATTAAACTGCTAGGTCTTCAGGGTTTATTTATTGTAGAAGCTGGGGTTCTTTACTTATATAACACACAGTGGATATACATTTGGGGGATTATTTCCTTCCCTGAGATGTCCTTCTTATTTGAGAACATTTCCTTTTCTGCACAAATGGAAGTGGTTCTTTATAGTAATGAACCTTATCCAAAGAGAGGATTTCCTTGTTTACTGCTTGCTATAATGTTTGCTCAGCCCTTTGCCCTTGGCCCCTCTTCTTCTTTCTTTTTTTTTTTTAAGAGAGAGAGAGAGAGAGAGAGAGAGAGAGAGAGAGAATTTTAATATTTATTTTTTTAGTTCTCGGCAGACACAACATCTTTGTTTGTATGTGGTGCTGAGGCTCGAACCCGGGCCGCACGCATGCCAGGAGAGCACGCTACCGCTTGAGCCACATCCCCAGCCCCCCTTGGCCCCTCTTCTGTAATGCAACCCACTGCTGATACAAGTGTCATCCCAGTCTTTGGCATTGTCCTGCCGGAACTTTGGGGCAAGATGAACCAATGCACATATGCTGATGCTCATGTTATTTGCTGTGCCATGAGTGATAAAGTACTCTGCCTTTGACTCAGGAGTTTCATGTCTATTGCCAGCATTTGTGAAATAGCAACAGGCTAACTTATTAACTTGCAAATAGCCTTCACAGTTCTTGTGCCTTCTTCTCTTGTTCCACTTTTGTACCTACCCAATCTCTGATGCTCTGGGGATAGGGTTACTAGACTCTTGGCATATTTAGAGAAACTAGGAACTTCAAAGGTCTAGAGCTCTTCACTCATGATTCATTCCACAAATATTTACTGAGGACCTATGCCAGCTCTATGCAACAATGAACAAAATAAACTAAGTGCCTTTACTTATGGAGACTGCATTCTAGTGGGAGAGACAAACCCATAAACAAATAAATATATTTTTATAGCAATAAATGATTTGAAGAAAAGTAATTCAGAGTAAAAGAATGGAGCTCTATGATGGGGTGGCCAGAGAAGGACCTCCAAGGTGATGTCATTTGAGCAGAGGCTGAAGAAAGTGAGGGGGTGAGACATGGGAAAATGGGAAAGTAGAGAAAACATTCCAGGCAGAGAGAATAGCAATAGTAAAGGCTCAGAGGTGAGAACATGTTTGGTGTAAAGCAAGAAGGGAAAGGTTAGGCTGATGGGTCAAAGTGGAGAAGTAGCTATGGTTCCCACCCCCGGCCCAAGTGGTACTAGAGACTAGGGGCTCTCTACCACTGAACCACATCCCCAGCCCTTCTAATATTTTATTTTGAAACAGGCCTCACTAAGTTTCTGAGGCTGATATTGAATTTGCAATCCTCCTGCCTCAGCCTTCTGAGTCACTGGGATTATAGAGATATGCCAGTGCACTTGGGCTAGTTTTGGATTTGATATGAAGGCCTTAGAGGCCTTTTCATTGAACTTGGCATTGAACATTACAAGGAATTAGTAACACAGCAATTTCCCAAAGATCTCTTTCCTCTCTGATTTTGGCTTTTTTTTTTTTTGGTACTGGGGATTGAACTCAGGGGCACTCAACCACTGAGCCACATTCCCAGCCCTATTTTGTATTTTATTTAGAGACAGGGTCTCACTGAGTTGCTTAGAGCCTTGCTTTTTGCTGAGGCTGGCTTTGAACTCACGATCCTCCTGCCTCATCGTTCCAAACTGCTGGGATTACAGGCATGAGTCACCAAGCCTGACAAGATACTTCTTTTGAAATAGAAATATCTCACTTAAGGATAACACATTACTAGTATCTTATAATAAATTAGTCTATTGATTAATTTTACAGATTGGTTGAATGTTGTGGGCTAGCACAAAAAATCAATGTTCGGGCTGGAGATATAGCTCAGTTGGTAGAGTGCTTGCCTTGCATGCACAACGTCCTGGGTTCAATCCCCAGCACCACACACACACACACACACACACACAAAATTAGTGTCCCTGGAAAAAGACGAAAGAAAGGTAGAAGTGGAAATGCTAATGATTAACTCTCATCTTGGGGTAGCTATGGCTTACAGAAAATTTCTGGTTCTCAGTCAATACATGATGACAGTGAAACTGAGATTGATATTAATCTTAAGGGTAAATAAAGGGTGCTAAGTGATCAAGACTGATTTAATAATGGTGATTTTGGAGTAAAAGAGTAATAACAGTATTTTACCTTTATATAGCATCTCAGAGTGTTCAGTGCATTTCTGCAACCACTAATTTGATCCTGACTGAAGCAGTGAGGAATAAGGACATTAACACTCAGAAAAAGTGCTTTGATCACTAGCCCAAGGATCACTCTCCTAACTAGCAGAGCTGGACTAGAATGTAAGCATTTTGATGATGTCTGGTATTATTTTCATTGCACTTCTGGAACAAATCTGACCCTCAGGAGGACTGATGAGAGACTTATAAAAGAATCCACAGGAAGGGATATATCTAATAACAGAAAGTTCAAGGCAAAGATTATGAAAAATTATAGTGTTCTGAAAAACAAGGGCCCAAACCATGTAATGCTGGATGATTGTTTTTGAATTCCCTTGATTTCCTATCAAGTTGAGTCCTGCTCAGACATTGAGACTCGCCCTTTGTTTATTACTTGGCTTGAGTCACCATAGGCAGTTGATCACACAGCTGTAGTGTGCAGCCCAAACACCTCCAGGCTGATTTCTTCCCACCTCTACTTTATAAAGAAAATTTCTCAAGTGAGTAGGTGTTATTTGCCAAAAGAGAGCTTCACTTAAAAACGCCTAACTGGGAGCTGAAAAAAAAAAAAAAAGCTGTTGTCTTTTCTCAAGAAATCCTTTTTTTTTTTTGAGGCAGGGTCTCACTACTTTGCCAAGGCTGGTCTCAAACTCCTATGCTCAAGACATTCTCCCACCTCAGCCTCCCCAGTAGCTGAGACAAGAGACGTGTGCCACTGTGCCCTGCTTGCTCAAGAAACTTTTAATAAACAATTAGATAAATTTAGGTGATGTTTTTTCTTTTTCTTCCTGCCCATTTGTGTTTATTCATTTTTATTTTTTATTTTTTTGTGGTACTGGAGATAAATCCAGGGTTGCTCTGCCCCCAGCAACATCTCCAGCCCATTTTATTTTTTATTTTGAAACAAGGTCTTCCCAAGTTGCCAAGGCTGGCCTTGAACTTGTGATACTCCTATCTCAGCCTCCCAAGTAGCTGGGGTTATAGGGATTTGCCACCACTTTGGGCTACTAAGTTGAATTTTTTTATTATAACTCATAAATTCTACATATTTGATCACTCTTCATATCCTTCTATTGTATTATAGCTTTTGTATTCAAGGGTCTTTGATCATTTTGGGGTCAACTAGAATACTTCTCAGTAACATTTTTCTGCAAAGTGTACATAGTATATTTTATGGGCCTTTGAATGAATGAAAACTGTGTGATAATACTTTCAGTTGTGCTGCTTAGGAAAACCAGCCTCTCTTGGTAAAGGATTCTTGGATCACAATAATTTTCCCTCAAAGTTTGCAATATTACTTTATCACGTTCTGGCATTTGGTGCTAACATGGAGAAGGGTGATGATATTGATGTTTTCTGTGAAGTTGGCTTTTAAAATAAAATGTCACCAGGCACAGTGGCACATGCCTGTAATTGCAGCAGCTCCAGAGTCTGAGGCAGGAGGATCACAAGTTCAAAGCCAGCCTCACTCAACAACTTAGTGAGGCCCTAAGCAACTTGGCGAGACCCTGTCTCAAAATAAAAAATAAAAAAAGGGTTGGGGATGTGACTCAGTTAAGGGTTAAGTGCCCTTGGGTTCAATCCCTGGTATCAAACAGACAAACAAGCAAACAAAAAGATAAAATAAAATGCCTCAATATTTCTTTCAGGTTTCTTTTTTCTATCCTTAAACTATTTAAAAATTCTGATTACAAATGTAAGATCGGAGGGCTAGTGGTATAGTAGAATGCTTGTGTAAGTCCCTAGGTTTAATCCCTAGCATCTCCAAAATTAAGTAAATAATAATACTTATAATAATATACTTATAATTCTACATAGACTAGACAAAATTTCAAATTATGAAAGTTTGCAAACAATTCTAAGATATTTATTTTATTTTTTCAATATTTTTTAGTTGTAGTTGGATATAATACCTTTATTTTACTTATTTTTATGTGGTGCTGAGGATTGAAGCCAGGGCCTCAAACGTGCTGGGCGAACGCTCTACCACTGAGCCACAACCCCAGCCCCTAAGATATTTGATGGTCCTTAGGATCTTGCAGATATGGAAAACCATTGACAGTGTGGTAAAATATGAACACTCTAGCAAGTATACTCCAAACATTTCCAAAGAAAATGAATATATAAAGCTCCTCCATATATTCCAAAATAAGAAAACTTGATAATAATGAATAACACTGTTTGGTTTGCATCTGGAATGTATCCCAAAGTCTCATGTGTTGAAGGCTTGCTCCCCAATGCAGTAATGTTCAGAGGTGGGGGTTTTAGGAAATGATTAGATAATGCAGGTTCTAACCCCATAAGTGGATAAATTCATTTGATGGATTAATTATTTGAAATAATTTGAATGGATTATTGGGATGCAGTGGAAACTGTAGGAAGTAAGATCTGGTTCGAGGAAGTAGTCACTGGGAGCATACCTTGGGACGATATTTTATCCCTGGCACCCTGCCACTTTTTTGTAGTTGTAGATGGACAGAATACCTTTATTTTATTTGTTATATGGTGCTGAGGATCAAACTCAGTGTCTCACATATGCTAGGCAAGCACTCTGCCACTGAGCCACAACCCCTTCCCCTCTCTCTCCTTGACTGCCATGAACTGAATAGCTTTTTTCTGCCACACCCTTCTGCCAAGATGTTCCGTTTCACTTCAGGCGCAGGCGCAAAGCAAAGAAACTGTCCAATCATGGACTGAAAACTGTGGAGCCATAAACCAAAGTGGATCTTTCTTCCTTTTAAGTTGTTTTTTTTCAGGTATTTTGATTGTAGTGACGAAAAGCTAACACATCTATTGAGTTATTTCTGTATACTATGCACTCGTCTAAATGTTTTACATGTATTAACTAATTTAAGATTTATCATGCCGGGGGTGGTTGTGTGTGCCTGTAATCCCAGCAGCTCGGGAGGCTGTGACAGGAGGATCACGAGTTCAAAGCCATCCTCAGCAAAGGTGAGGCACCAGGCAACTCAGTGAGCCCCTGTCTCTAAATAAAATACAATACAAAATAGGGCTGGGGATGTGGCTCAGTGGTTGAGTGCCCCTGAGTTCAATCCCCAGTACCAAAAAAAAAAAAAAAAAGATTTTTCATAATCCTATGAGGAAGATAATATTAGCTCCATTCTTCGTATCAGGAACTTAAAACATTGACAGGTGTTTAGTTAGCTTTTATTACTATATCAAAATATCTGAGGTAATTAATATAAAAATAAAAGGTGTATTTTGGTTCCTGTTTTGGAGGTTCCAGTTCATGATCAGTGATCTAGAGACATCTTCCATGGCCCCACTTCCTCAAGTCCTAAAATCTCCCAATAGCATAACTGTGGTAGCAAGTCTTTAACATAGGAACCTTTGGGTGACATTTAATATCTAAAATTTAGCAACAGGTTAGTTAATTTACTCAAGGTCACACAATTGAGAAAGTGTCAGAACGCTTAACCATTAATCTATGTACCTCAACTGAGTTTTTGTGAGAGCTCAGTAGAAACAATTTTTAAACTCAGCGGAGAAAGTTCAACATTGTGTTATATCTAGGCTGGCCCATAAACTTGGGAATCCAACTCAATGTGGCTTCCACAGAGGTCATTCTTCCAGATTAACCATTAATAGAAGTCATAAAAGGAGCTTTGCTGTTCTACATACAGCCATCAATTTTTAGTTTTTTTTAAATATAATATTTATTTTTTAGTTGTAGTTGGATACAATACCCTTATTTATTTATTTTTATGTGGTGCTGAGGATCAAACCCAGGGCCTCGCTTGTGCTAGGTGAGTGCTCTACCACTGAGCCACAACCCCAGCCCAATTGTTAGTGTTTTTAAATATATTTCTAAATTTTAAAAAACTCCTCTCACTGAGTGGTGTCCCTTGAATCTGGATGGGTCTCTGTGACTCCACTGTGACTATGTATAAAGAGTAGCTAGGCTCGATGACAAAAATGCCACGCAGCTTGCCATACTCGGCCTTTTGGGATGCTCAGTTTTAGAATCTGGTCATCATAATGTGAGGAAGTCCAAGGAGCCACAAAGAGAAACCACATGACAACCCCAAATGAGGCCCCATCTGACAGCCAGAGTCAACTACTCAGACATTTGAGTGAGGGAGGCTTTAGAAAATTCTGGTTTCAGCTGCCAAGTCAGCCTTTAAGTCCCATCACCTGAGTTTCCATACATCCTGAAGCACAGATGAGCCATTTCTACTGAATCCCTCCCTAATTACAGATTTGTGAACAAAATGAATTGATTTATTTCATTATTATGTATTTATTTTGCAGTGCTGGGAATCAAATCCAGAACCTCATACATGCTGGGCATACTACATCCTCAACCTGTCAGCCTATTTTTTTTATTATTATTATTGTTGTTGTTTTGGTATAAGGGACTGAACCCAAGGGTGTTCAACCACTGAGCTCCATCTCCAGCCCTTTTATTTTGAGACAGAGTCTTGTTAGATTGCTTACAGCCTTGCTAAATTTCTGAGGCTGGCTTTGAACTTGTCATCCCCCTGACTCAGCCTCCCGAGCCACTGCCATTACAGGCATGCACCGCCACCTCCAAATATCTGTTCTTCAGAGTTCAAACCTTTTCTGACCATAGAAACATCAAGTGATTTATTTTAGGCCAATGGAATAAATAAAAAAGTTGCTATGAGTATTGAGTTATATGTGTAAAGCACTTAGAATAATGCTCAAAACATAAAAATTCCTCAGTGTGAATGAGAGAGCT
This sequence comes from Marmota marmota marmota, assembly GCF_001458135.2. Lineage (NCBI taxonomy): Eukaryota > Metazoa > Chordata > Mammalia > Rodentia > Sciuridae > Marmota > Marmota marmota. The sequence continues at coordinate 21,822,247 of NW_026000005.1, forward strand.
GCTTTGGACCTGAGGACATTGCTGATTGGGAAAATTTGACCCAAAAGTTGTTTTTTTTTTTTTTGTTTTTGTTTTTGTTTTTGTTTTAAGTATTGAGGATTGAACCCTGGGCTGCTTTGCCACTGAGATACAAACATCCCCAGCCCTTTTTATTTTTTATTTTGAGACAGGGTCTTGCTAAGTTGCAGAGACTAGCCTCAAACTTGTGATCTTCCTTCCTTAGCCTCTCAAGTCACTAAGATTACAGGTATGCACCATTGTACTCAGCTCTTAAAGTTTTAATGATGCATGAGAATAAGAAAACATACATGGTAGGATCGTTTACAAAGAAAGGGAAATTCTTGCCACGATAAGGTATGGTCAACTCAGCAAATCAAATGAGTATACAAATATGCATTGCCTAGGATCCTAAAGTATTATTGTTATTATTATACTACTATATGATGTATTTCAAAGTGTTAAATCCAACATTCTAAAATATATTCTACATGCATGCATTAGGTATTAATGCATTAGGTTTTAAGTGATATAAGGGAAAGTAATTTCAGAATCATAATTTAAGCAAGGACAGTTTAGCATTAAACTACCTAAACAAATTAAATTAATTCAATCAAATCATAAATTCATTTTTATATTACATTAAGATGTTTTATGAAGTAAGATGTAGAATTTGCTTATTAACTAAAATACCTTTCTTTTTGACTTTACCAAACTATTAGGGTTCTCTTATGCAAAAAAGAATATACTACTATGTAAGAATTTAAATCTCAGTCATTTGACAAATGAACTAAAATGAGAGGACAGTTTTCAAGGTAAGGATGGTAAAACAAATAACATAACATCTGATTTACATTCTGGTTTCTGGATATGGACACATTGCTAAGTTACATTTTTGTTTGATATTAAAGGTTCAGTATCTACAATACAACCAAGTATTGTGATGTTTGGCATCTTTAGACCACTAGGATAGAGAAGACAAGTATTTAGAGAGCCCCCAAATTCTGACTTTCTTTATTTGTTCTAAAGATGGGATCTACCTCACACTATATATAGAAACAACTTAAAATGGACCAAAGACCTAAAAGTAAGAACTAAAACTATAGAAACACTTAGGAGAGTCCGGCGTGGTGGCACATGCCTGTAATCCCAGCAGCTCAGGAGGCTGAGGCAGGAGGAACATGAATTCAAAGCCAGCCTCAGCAAAAGCGAAGCACTACGCAACTCAGTAAGACCCTGTCTCTAAAGAATATACAAAAATAGGGCTGGAGATGTAGCTCAGGGGTCGAGTGCCCCTGAGTTCAATCCTCAGAACTGCCCGCCCCCCCCCCTAAAAAAAAAACCTCTTAGGAGAAAACTTAGATATCAATGTACATGACCTCAGAATGGGCAATAGTTTCTTTGACATGACACCAAAAGTATAAGAAACAAAAGAAAACATAGATAAATGAGACTTCACCAAAATTTAAAACTTTCGTTGTTTCAAAGAACAACATCAACAAAGAGAAAGACAGTCCACAGGATAAGAAAAAATATTTGCAAACCTTATATCCAATAAGACTTTATATTCAAAATATCTGAAGAATTCAACAACAGTAACAAAAATTAGCAAGGGATCTGAATACACATTTCTCCAAAGAAAATATCCAAATAGACAACAAGCACATGAAAAGATGTTCAACATCCTTACCATTAGGGAAATCTGAATCAAAACCACAATGAGAAACCACTATATACCAGCTAGGATGGCTAAAATTATAAATGACAGAAAAATATTTATATAAATGAATAATATATGTAATTGTGTAAATTGGTACAAACTTTTAAGAAAGCATAGAAATATGGATATATACATATGTATATAAGAAGACCTTGTTTCAAAATACAGTTCTAAAAAAAAAAAGGGCTGAGTATGGAGTTGAGTGGTAGAGCCTTGCCTAGTGTATGTGAGGCCTTTTAGGTTTAATCCCCAGTACAGAAAAGAAGTATAAAAATAAATAAATAATATAGTTTGATGTACTATCTGTGTTTGATTATTGAATTGAGAGCTTTGTGTGGGGGTGGTTAGTACTACATAGATACTGTGAGGGATGAAATAATGAAAAAAATAATATTATATGCTTTTGAAACATGTATTTTAAAAGTTGTATAACATCATTTCCTCTGCTAAATTACATTCTTGCCAAGTAGAAATTCAAGTTACACAAGCAAGAATCAATTTTAGCTTCTTCCATAGATGCCTTATCTATCTCTCCTAGATAAAGATCAGAGTGTCTTTCATATAGGAATTTCAAAGCAGTTTGAAGACTTTAATTAGGTCTCATAACAATTCTGTGAAGCAAGTGTATTTTATTATGTGTATTTTCCACATGAGAAGACTGACAGGCTGAATGATTTCCCAGTATCCCTTGCTTCCTTATTGTTAGTGAAACTAATAATGTTATTACTTCATTAGCCATTGTTCTTTTTATTTATTTATTTTTTTGAAGTGATAAAGCAACTGTTTGGTTAATAGACCAAACTAAAATAATTGTTTACATGTCAAATATTTTTAAAACACAGTATTTTTATTGTTTGTACTACTAAGCCATCTGGAGTATTTTTAATTTATTCTATACCACAAAGGTTGATTGGAACAATGTTTTAAAATTGAATTCTATTTGAAAATCCATAAATAAACAATCAGAGATAGAGTCTGATTACAGTAACATCTAAAATCTGCTTTGGGTATTTCTTCAGTTACAAGAAATGTAGTGGCATGGGGTGTAACTCAGTGGTAGAACACTTGTCTCCCATGTCTCCAAGGCCCTGGGTTCAATCCCTAGCACACAAAATAAATAAATGAAGCACAATAAACAAAAACAAGAAATGTACTTACAGATGAAGTAATGTGGTTCAGTGTGTAGGAGAGTGAGTTTTAGGATAAATGTCCTGGCACACCTTAAGGCTAAGACACAATGTGTGTACATGGTATTTGTGTGGTGCTGGGGCCGTTCTACCACTGAGCTACATGCCAAACCCTTTTTTAAAAATTTCATTTGAGTCTAGTTCTCACCATGTTGCCAAGGCTAGCATCAAGCTTGTGATCCTCCTGCTTCAGCCTTCCAGGCAGCTGGGATTAAGATACAGTCTTGAGGGGCTGGGGATGTGGCTCAAGCGGTAGCGCGCTCCTCTGGCATGCGTGCGGCCTGGGTTCGATCCTCAGCACCANATATGCATGCCAGGCCAGCGCGCTACCGCTTGAGCCACAGCCCCAGCCCCAGCCCAGTTCTTTTTATTTTTGAGACAGAGTTTCACTAAACTGTTGAGGCTGGCCTCAACTTTGTGATCCCCTGCTTCAAACTCCTGAGTAGCTGGGATTACAGGCATTCCTTTTGCCCCTGAGCCTAGCAATAATGCTTTTACTTTTATTATTTATTATTTTTATTTTTTGGTACTGGGGATTGAACCCAGGGGTGCTTAACCACTGAGCAATATTCCTAGCCCTTTTTATTTTTTATTTTGAGGCAGAGTCTCACTAGGTTGTTTAGGGCCTCACTGAGTTGCTGTGACTGGCTTTGAACTTAGAATCCTCCTTCCTTAGCCTCCCCAATTGCTGGGATTACAGGTGTACGCCACTGCACCCAGCTCAGTAATTCTATTTAATGCTATATTATTTTCACCTCCCCATGTTCCACCCTGTGCTTGAACCCTTGAATCAGTTGTGTGATCTTAACCTGTTATGTTTGTTCACTTGTTAGTTTTGCAGTGCTTGGGATGGAACCCAATGCCTCAGGGCTTCATGCATGCCAGGCAAGTGCTACCACTGAGCTATACTCCCAGCCTCTTGCCGTTTAGAACTGTATATTTATAAGTATATCACTTTAAGCTATTATTATAGCCAATTTAATTTTTGATAAAATTTTTTATGCATTACAGTGAGGCTTTCTATTTTTTCTATTCCTGTTTTTACTTTATTGAAATGTCTATTCTTAAGATAAATTTTTTCATGTACATTTTAAAATGAAATTCATTTAAATCATTGGGTGTTTGTTTGTTCTGTGGTGCTGGGGATGAACCCAGGTCCTCCTGCATGCCAGGCAAACCCCCTAACGCTAAGACACATCTTCAGCCCCAAGTCATCAGGTTTTTATCTTCATCAAACTGTCAATTTTAACTACGGCTATTGTGAACTTTCTTTTATGGCTATGATTTCCATGAAGTTTGATTTTTCTCTCTGACTCAGTCAAAACATTCATCAGGTTAAAATGCTGGGATCCACACTTTTTTTTTTTTTTGGCCTGGGATTTAAGAACTCTGCAAGGGTGATTTCTTATGACAGACCTGCTCTAGTCCATCCATGGAGGCTCCAATGCAAATATATGTGGAAGTGCTTTGTAATTTGCAAAATTAAATGTATTTCACTTCACTGACTGTTAAAATAAGTCATAGAAACCCATCTTCCTGGAACTGTTCTGAAGGTGTTCCAGCACCTTCTTATTCCTGAAGTGACATTCTGTGCAAAAATGCCTGCAGACTTCTGCTGATTTCCTAAGGATATCCTAGCAAGGCAGTGACTTGTCGTTTGTTTTCCATTCTGATCTCCTTAATTTTTCTTCTCTAGCCCTTACTGAAATGCTCTGTGAAGTATTCTTTTGCTATAACTGTTGCATGGGATTGAGTGCCAGCTTTACTGGCTGGCAGTTCTTTGAGAAAAATTAAAACAAACCTGTCACCAAAAAGATGATATCTCAGCAGGGGTCAGACGCACTTTTATTATGAGATATTCTCTTATCGCAAGTCTGTCTCTTGCTTAATACTCCATTGAAAGAGTTTTAAGGGGAGTAGAAAAGCCACTGGTAATTTAAAGCAAAGTTTACAAATTCCAGGATCTGTTTTGAGACCTCAAATTTACAGGTTAAGGTTTTTGTTTGTTGTTTTTCCATCACACATCTTAAAACAGGATAAGATTTCAGGTATTATTTTCAACAAGCCAAATTGTTTATAATATGATAATATCAGGTAAAGGCCGATGGGAAAGGAGTGATCCAATTTCATCATCTTGATCTTCTCCTGCTTGTAAGATTAATATAAGGACTCTTTGTGTGTGTTGTGTTTTTATTCCCCATGCTGGCAATCAAACCCAGGTCCTTGTGCATGCGAGGTAAGTCCTCTTCCACTGAGCTATATCATTGTTCTTAGTAATTTAACAGTGCTACAAGATATCTTCTAGTTGCTTTTTCTTTTTCTTTTTTTTTTTTTGGTACCGGGCATTGAACCCAGAGTGCTTAACCACCGAGTCACATCCCCAGCACTATTTGTATTTTATTTAGAGAAAAGGTCTCACTGAGTTGCTTAAGGGCTTGCTAAATTGCTGAGGCTGGCTTTGATCCTCCTGCCTCAATCTCCCGAGATGCTGGGATCATTTTTTATTTATTTATTTATTTTTAAAATTTTAATATTTATTTATTTATTTTAGTTTTCGGTGGACACAACATCTTTGTTTGTATGTGGTGCTTGAGGATCGAACCCAGGCCGCACGCATGCCAGTCGAGCGCGCTACCGCTTGAGCCACATCCCCAGCCCGAGATGCTGGGATTATAGGCATGAGCCATCACACCTGGCTTCCAGTTATCAGTGTCAATAGCCAGTATCTCTTTCTTTCTTTCTTTTTAAGAGAGAGAGAATTTTAATATTTTATTTAGTTTTCGGCGGACACAACATCTTTTTTGTATTTGGTGCTGAGGATCAAACTGGGGCCGCCCGCATGCCAGGCTAGCGCGCTACCGCTTGAGCCACATCCCCAGCCCCCGCCAGTATCTCATTGGAGGGTTCTTCTTCCTGCCCAGGATAACCTAAGTCACCCTAAAACTTAAAATCTCAAATAATTAGTGAATAACAAAACACACATATTCAGAAATATATTTACAATAGGTGAAGCCCCTGATAGATCTAGTCCTCATGGGTTCTGGAGTTAGACAAAGAAAAGATGGCTCCGGTGGTTTATTTAAGGGGGTACATCAAAGGCAGGCATAAGGTTTCAAGGGTGGAGTCTTGCTTCCTGATATCTTGTAGTCAGCAGGTTGATGGACATCTTGGCAGGTCACACCTGTCTCAGGTGCTCTGTGGGCCATGGAAGAATGGGATAGTAATTCACATTGTCCCTGGGCAATTGACAAGAGAAAATGTCCACTGGTCATTCCCAGACACCAGATGTCTCTGTCCACTAAATTTCCATGTGCAGTGACCCACATGCAACCTGTGGACCACTCCTGACATCCAGTTGCTTTTTTTTTTTTAACAATTTTTAAAATTTGTTCTTTTTAGATATACATGAGAGTACAGTGCTGCTTTTTAAAACACTTTTGTTAAGATGTAATTCACATAGAACACAGATCACCCATTTAAAGTGGACATTTCTAGTCTTTACCATATTCATAGAGTTGTGAACTATCACCACATCAATCTTAGAATATTCTCATCACCCCATACAGAAACTCTTTACCCAATAGTAGTGACTGACTCCCTGTTTACTACCAACTCTCCTCCACACCCTCCAACCCTAGGAAACCACTAATATAATTTGTAGATGTGAAAGGATCTTATTTTTGCCCTCTGGATGCTCAATAAATAAATGAGTCTGCAAAAAAAAAAAAAAAAAGAGATAATAGATTCACAGGAGAAAAGGTATACAAGTTTATTACATGTAAGGGGGCATCATAAGAAAGTGCCCAATAATCCACAAGATGTAGAAGCTTATAAACCTTCTTCCTGGGGGAGAGGGAAGAGGAGGATGTTGACAGTTTTAGAAAAGTAAATAAGTTTTCGGAGAAATGAATGGACCCTGAGAACAGACAATATCCTGGGATAAAGTTTGTCTGGGCTCTGAATGTGGTGTCACCTCTAGTTTTCCTTCCCATTAATCTCCCCTGGTTGATGAGGTATTTGGGGAAGGGATTCACAAAAAAGACCATACTTTGGAGGGTTCAGTCTTTAAAACAGGTAGGGGAACTTCAGAGAAAGCCCTCCCCTACATTTTCTGCTTTCCAGGTGCTCTCAATTAAAAGTCCAAGTGGCATATTTTGGCATATCATTTTCTGATCCCTGACAAATTTCTGTTTCTAGATTTGCCTATTCTGGTCTTTTCATATGAAAAGAACTATTTGCAGAGGGTCCCTGAACCATGAAGTTTTGACTTATCAATTTTATGATGATGCCAAAGTATACCTATATAACCATTCTGATTTTTACTTTCACTGCAGTATTCAATAAATTACAAGAGTTATTCATCACTTTATTATAAAATAGTCTTTGTGTTAGATGATTTTGCTAGGCTAAGCTTTGCTGATCAGTTGATTAGGTGGATTCAATCCATTTGACTTACAACATTTTTAGCCTACAATGGGTTTGTTGGAATATTGCCCCCTGGTAAGTAGAGGAGCATCCATAATTTGTAACCTTTTTGTAATTTGCTTCTTTCACTTAGCATGTCTTTTGTTGTTGAGGTAAGTTCTTGCCATATTGCCAGCTGGCCTTGAACACATGATCCTTTTGCCTCAGTCTCCCAAATAGCTGAGATTACATGCATATACCACAGTGCCTGGCTAGCATATTTTTAAGTTTCACCCATGTTAAGGTGTGTAGCATGTACCTTATCCCTTTTATAGCTAAATAATCTTTCATTGCATGTCTATAGCATTTTTATTTATCCATTTATCACTTGGTGGACATTTGGTTTGTTTCAACTTTATAGTTATCATAGATACCATATAGTTATCATAGTGCTACCATGAACATTTGTGTACAAGTTTTTATGTTGTTATCTATTTTTGGTTATGTTTTTTGCTTACAATCTGGAGATTGAATGGAGGGCCTTGTACATGCTAGGCAAGTGCTTTTGAGCTACATTCCCATTGCTAGGCATCTAATTTCACCTCTTTTGTTATATATGTAGAATTGCATCTTTTTTTTTTTTGGTCAGGGGGGTGGGTACCAGGGACTGAACTCAGAGGCCCTCGGCCACTGAGCCACATCCCATCTCTATTTTGTATTTTACTTAGAGACAGGGTCTCACTGAGTTGCTTAGCACTTTGCTTTTGCTGATGGTGGATTTGAACTTTCCATCCTCCCACCTTAGCCTCCCAAGCTGCTGGTGTTATGGGCGTGCACCACTGCACCCAGCAAAATTGCATCTTTTGAAGAACTGTAAAGTTGCTTTCCAAAGAAGTTGAATCATTTTGCATCCCTATCAGCAATGCATCGAGATTTTAATTTATCAACCTTATTATTCTTTTGATTCTGTTTTTTTTTTTAATTTTAGCCATTGTAGTGTGTGTGAAGTGGAATCTCATTGCTGTTTTAATTTCCCTAATAAACTCATGGTGTTGAGCATCTTTTTTTTTTTTTTTTTTTTGGGATTGAACTTAGGGGCATTCAACCACTGAGCCACATCCCCAGTCCTATTTCATATTTTCTTTAGAGACAGGGTCTCACTGAGTTGCTTAGGACCACCTTGCTTTTGCTGAGGCTGAGTTGGCCATTTATACATTTTCTTTGTAGAAATGTCTATTCAGATGCTTTGCCCTTTTTTTTTTTTTTGCGGTGCTAGGGTTGAACCCAGGGCCTTGTGCAAATGAGCTATATCCCCAGCCCATGCTTTGCCCATTCTTAAATTGGGTTTTCACTTTTACTTCAGGAAATTGTTCATATCTTCAATTTATTTGAGAATTTTTCCTGATGTTTCTCTGCTCCTTAGGAAAATTATGCTTTATTTTCACTTATTTATTCATTCATTGAAATAAGCATTGAATAATTGAGGACCCAAGATCCATCCAATTTATGCTAAATCTTAGTGCTAAAGTCCCAGACCTTAAGGAACCCACAATCTCTATTCCTAAGGAGATAATTTGTAACACAATGCTATAAATACTATTGTTGATTTTGCAGTGTGAGATTTAAAACTGCTCAACAGTAAAACCCCTGTAGAGATACAGACAAGAAGGTTTTAACTAATGTTGCAGTAAGTACAATGGAGTTTTTTGTGTTAAGTGGAAAAAGTCATAGTATACCAAGTTTGGCTCTCATCAGTCAAAATAGTACAGAAAATGCTGATCACATCAAACATGAAGGCAGCTGAATGAAAGATGCTGGCATCACAGCAGAGTTTGCAGGGTAGAACAGGAGAAAGGTCATTTCCTAGGATTAAATAAAACAGGAACCTTTTGCAAAGCACTGGCCAAACACCTCAACAATACACTGATAGAATCTTTATTTGATGTCATCATTCAGAAATTATAGGATTAGAAAATATCACTCTTCTTTTCCCCCTTCCCCCTACCCTGGGATAGAGCCCAGGGCCTCAAGTATGTTAGGCAAGCGTTCTACCACTGAGCCACATCCCCTCACTGTTTTCACAGATAATAAAGTCACTATCTTGGAAACCACCTTGCATTCTTAGCCAGACCTGCACGTGTAAAAATAGGACACACGAATGAAAATCAGCACTGGACAACACAAGAAGATAAATTCATATAGAAAACAGAACTTAGCCACGTATGCCTAAGGATTTCCACTATTGTATAATGACAAGAAAATGGAAATAAATATCAGAAGCTTCTACCTATCACTTATAGTTTGTTGCATATAAACATGTTTGTGTTGACTATATGAAAGTTCTTTTATACTTTGTGTTGGAGTTTAGCCACTTGGTTAGTTATTTTTGCTATTTTCATTAGTTCTTGCTCTAAGGAAGCATTCTTTTTTAAAATACTTATTTCTGGGGCGGGGGATGTGGCTCAAGCAGTAGCGTGCTCACCTGGTATGCGTTCGGCCCAGGTTCGATCCTCAGCACCACATACAAACAAAGATGTTGTGTCCACCGAAAACTGAAAAATAAATATTAAAAAAAAAATAAAGGAACTCACTTTGAGTCTTTAAAAAAATACTTTTTTTACCCATCAGAAACAATCAGAATTCTGGTACTTGGAATAGCTTAGTTATACCCTTTCTATTCCACCAAGGGCTTTAGGAGGCTTACTAGAATCACACAATATGATAAAGTAATCATATGTTTTTTTTAAAAGAATAAAGTTATAAATCAGAGTGCTACACAGAATGCTAACATACCCAGAAGGCTTCAATAAATATTAGGATATGGAGCTTATAATAAGAATCATCTGTGAAGCAACTGAGTTTTGATAATGAGCAGAGAGTTTATATATATATTTTTTCACTTCCTTACCTTGAGTATAACTTTTGTTCTGGACATTAAGGACTACATTTTATTTTTTTCTCCTTTGCCCTGAACTAATATTTTAAAATAATTCTTATTTTAAAAAATACATTGTAGGAAATTAACATATATAGAAAAACGTACAGAAATAAAGAGCCAGGCACTGTGGCTCATGCTTGTAATCCCAGCTCCTCAGGAGGTGGAGGCAGGAGGATCATAAAGTCAAGGCCAGCCTGAGCAATTTAGTGAGACCCCATTGCAAAATGAAAATTAAAACGGGCAAGGTATGGGGCTGGGGTTGTGGCTCAGTGGTAGAGCGCTTGCTTTGCACTATGAAGCACTGGGTTCCATCCTCAGCACCATCTAAAAATAAAAAATAAAAAAAAAAATGAAGATATTGTGTCCATCTACAACTAAAAAAAAGGGCAAGGGATGTAGCTCAGTTGTAGAGCACCCCTGGGTTCAATCCCTGTTACTAAAAACAAAACAAAACAAAACAAACTTATTTTAAGGAAAAGGTCATACATTCAAGTGGAAGAAGAAATCTACATTTTAAAGCATGGTTAGTTTTGTGTTTGAAAAATAAAAGCATCACATTCAGCTTGAAATATCTAATCAATTTTAACTATGATAATTCTAGATTAAGAAAGAAAAAAGTAAGTTTTGATATGGATATTTATGTGTTTTAGGAGCCTCTAAAAAAGGATGAATATGTACTTATCTTCCCTAGAGTGAAGGTTATGAGGGTGTGTATTACAGTAGCTTCATTATTACACAAAAACTGCTCTTGAGATTATTTGTGTAATTTTTGCAAGCAGATAGTCCAGCACAGTTATTTGGAGGTCATTAGGAAGGGCCAGATAAATATTTATCAAAAGTCAGAAAAACTAGAATGCAAGGCCATAAGAAGGTCTTGTTTTTTAAATTCAGTGCATTTCAAATGCGTATACAACAGCCTTAGCCACTAAGTGAGAAAAATGTAGACATGCTTAATAACTGAAGAAAGTACTGGAAATGTACCAAACATTTGTAGAATGTGAAATAATAAAATATTCATTATGATTTTTTCCCTAATCCTCAAGATACAGATAACCTTACATAGGATTAAATATTTGATTTGTTTTATGTCCTCAATTGGCTGGCTTTTCACTTCAGTAACTATTGAACTTTTTCTGGGTATGTAACAGTATATGATTTAGTCACTACTATAAATCTTTCTAGGAAATAAGATTTTCACACATGAAATAATTATACATGAAATAATTAGAGGAAAAAACTTAACACTTTTATCACTTCTTGACAACATGTCATGTTAATCATACTGAAATAATAAGCTTTCAAAGATTAACACTGAGCTGGGCACAGTGGTGCATGTCTGTTACTCTAGTGACATGCAAGCTGAGGCAGGAAAATCACAAGTTCTAGACCAGCCTCAGCAATTTGGCAAGGCCTTATGTGATTTATCGAGACCCTGTCTCAAAATAAAAAATAAAAAAGGGCTGGGGATGTGGCCCAGGGTTAAGCACTCCCTGGTTCTCTCCCTGGTTCTCTCCCTGGTTGCAAAACAAACAACAACAACAGCAACAAAAACAACAACAACAACAACAAAAAGCAGGAAAATATGTTACCTACTCCTCAGACAAGGGATTTTTTTTTTTTTTTTTTTTTT
>NW_026000005.1:21834842-21842730 GCF_001458135.2 Marmota marmota marmota
TTATGCTGTATTTATTGCTATCAATGTAGGTATGAGAGGCTAAAGTTTCCTCTGATGTCCTTATTTTGTCTTCCCTGTTGTCTTGGAGTTCCCTAGAGACTCCTTTATAAATAGAATCTGATTCTTGCTGTTCTTTTCAGCTGGCGTGCTTTGTGGGACTGGAATCCTCCTGATGTGGTACAGTGCAGGGTGGGTGGTGGAGAAAAAGCACTCAACAATCCAGTGATGAGTTTTCAATCTTTAGTGAGTCTCTACTGTTATACAGACTTGAATTTCTTTTCTTATTCATTTCCATTACACATTTTTTTCTGTTGTTGGTTTGATTAATTTTTGTGGATGTGCTTTTTGGTTTAAGGAGATTAGCTTCCATTAGTTGCAAATATGTTTCCCACGTGTCTTTTGATTTCATTTATGTCATTTTTATGCACAGAAAGATTTAAATATTAATAAATTTGATAACATAAAATTGATCATAAGTATTTTCGGATTTTTTTCACCCCAAAAATGAGACAGGAAGAATAAAGGAGGCTGAATTGGGTATTTTTCTTCCTCTAAAGCAGTTAGGTTCTGATAAAACCTCAGTAGGTTAGGTTCTGGTAAAACACTTTCCCTGAAGGCAGGATAAGGAGAACAGAAAAATTTGGATCTATCTTAAAATGATTACATGTCCTCTCCCCCCTGCTGGAAGTATGAGGGGGTTATTTTTGTTTGTTTATCTTCACAGTGAGAACTTGGTTGAGTTCAGGCAGATAAAACTCACAAAAACGTGGGTGCCTTCTAAAGGCTGGGCCTTCAGAAATTTTTAATCTCTCAAATTAGGCTCAATCATCTAGCAGCTCGTCAGTTACCCTGTGGGAATTCCCACCCAGTGGCCTCCAGAGGGATTTTGCACACTTGCACGTGCACATGAACACATACTACCACCCACCACCACTACCACCACCACCCTGAGATATGGTCTCTGCCTCTACTCATCTCTCCATTTCTGGCAGTGGTGATATGCTCTGTGACCTCACTGCTCTGATGGACCCAGCAAAAGCTGTTGCTTTTCAGTTTTTCAGCCTCTTTCTGTTGTGAGGACAAAGTGATGACTTCTAGACTATTTATATATGAAATCAGAAACCAAAGTCTACCATCTGCTTTTGTATAGCCTGGGAGCTCAGGATTTTTTTTTTCCAAAAAGTAAAGTAATAATTTTGTAATATCAGACAAGGGATTAATATCCAGAATATATAAAGAACTAAAAACATTTAACATCAAACCACAACAACAAAAACCTAAACACCTGATTAATAAATGGGCAAAAAGAACTAAACAGACATTTTTCAAAAGAAGAAATACAAATGGCTAACAAATAAATACATGAAAAAATGTTCAACATTTCTAGCAGGGAAATGCAAATTAAAAGTACATTGAGATTTCATTTCATTCTAGTCAGAAAGGCAATTATCATGAATACAAATAATAAATGCTGGCAAGGATGTGGGGAAAAAGGTACACTCATACATCGTTGGCGGGACTGCAAATTAGTACAATCACTCTGGAAAGTAATATGGAGATTACTCAAAGAACTAGTAATGGAACTACCATATCACTCAGCTACCTCCACTCTTCGGTATTTATTCTAAAGAACTAAAATCTGCATACTATAGTTATACAGCCACATCAATATTTATAGCAGCACAATTCACAATAATCAAGTTATGGAAACAGCAGAGATGCCTGTCAAAGACGAGTGGATAAAGAAAATGGCATATATACACAGTAGAAGTTTTACTCAGCCATTAAGAAGAATGAAATTATGGCATTTGCTCGGTAAATGGATGGAACTGGAGAACATCATGCTAAGTGAAGTAAGCCAGACTCAGGAAATCAAGGGTCAAATGTTTTTTTCTCATATGCAGAAACTAAACTCAAATAAGAAAAAAAAAAAGTGATGGTGGGGAAGTCCTGTGAAAATAAAAGAGAGATTAGTGGAGTGGAAGAAAGGTATTGAGGGTGAGGAGAAGGGATGGGAGTTTCACCTTTATGTATCTCTATAAAGCACTAATTAAAAAAAAACAAACTGTACATAAATAGAAGAAAGAGCACTAGAGTAGTGGAAAAGTTATGGGGGAGGGAAGAGGGAAGAAAAAGGGAAATACTGGGGAGTGACTTGGAGCAAATTATATTCCATGCTTCTATTATGTTAAAATGAACCCTGATGTCATGTATAACTATAATGCACTAATAACAAAAAAACAAATAAAAAGTTAAAAAATAAAAATAGCAAACCATTTTTTCCTGATTACAAAGCTCTATCTAGTATTACAGAAAATATCAGAGTATAAAAAAATAAAAATTTAGGGCTGGGGATGTGGCTCAAGCGGTAGCGCACTCGCCTGGCATGTGTGCGGCCTGGGTTTGATCTTCAGCACCACATACAAACAAAGATGTTGTGTCTGCAGAAAACTAAAAAAATAAATAAATATTAAAATTCTCTCTCTCTCTCTCTCTCCATCTATCTTAAAAAAAAAAAAAAGAAGAAGAAGAAGAAGAAGAAAAAATGGGACGGAAAGGAACTGAGCACCTATAGGTAATGATCTACACACTTATTATGGTCTACTATCCACTTAGCACATGCCTACCTTTCAAACTTCATCTCCTGTGCTCCAATAATCTGGCTTCTTTTCCATTCCTAAATCATACCTGCATTGTTTTTTTTTTTGGGGGGGGGGCGGAGTGAATATCAGGGATTGACCTCAGGGATATTCAACCACCGCCCCACATCTCCAGTCCTATTTTATATTTTCTTTAGAGACAAGGTCTCACTGAGTTGCTTAGCGCCTTGCTTTTGCTGAACCTGGCTTTAAATTTGTAATCCTCCTGCCTCAGCCTCCAGAACTGCTGGGATTATAGGCCTGTGCCACACACCCAGCTCAACATTGTTTTTATTAGCTCAGGACCTCTGCCTATTTTCCAAGTCCAAAAGTCTCTTCTGCTAGATCTCTGCCAAGCCATTGGTTCCTTTTCTTCATTCATGTCTCAGGCCAAGTCTCATTTGCTCAAACAGGCCTTCCCTGATGAGTCTTTCTAAGGTAAAACAGCTGTTTCTCTCATAGTCTCTTCTTGCTAAAAGACAACATAAGGAACATCCTAATGCGATACTCCCCCTCACCAAGATATTTATATTCTTGCATAATCCTTTCCCCTTGAGTGGGAGTAGAACCTGTGCCTTACTTCTAACCATTAGACTACGGCCAAGGTGATGGGATATCACTTCCATGATTGTTATGTTATGTAAGATTCTGTCCTTAGCAGAAGGAAATAAGATAGACCCCATTTTGAAGAAATAAACTATTATATTTTGAGAATGCCTGTGGAGAAGTCCACATAGGGAGGAACTGTGGGGGCCCTAGAAGCTAGAAGGAGCTCAAGTAAACAACCAGCATCTAAGTGATTAGATTCTTCCCCGTTAAGCCTCCAGATGAGAACACAGCCTGGATGACCCATAGATTACAAACAACCTCGTGACCCTGAACAGACAGCCCAGCTAAACTGCTGACAACTGCCTCATGGAAACTGAGACAACCAAATATGTTGTTTTGAGTTGGTAAGTTTATGGTAATTTGTTACCCAACAATAGAAAATGAGCATAAGTCAGTATCACGAGAGGATGAAAGGAAGGAACTTATCTACCTTGTTCCTAGCTTTATCTCTAATACCTACAACAGTGACTGGTTGACTGTTTAATATAGCCAGACTCTGTCTCAACAAAACAACAACAACAAAATTTGCTGATTACATAAATTGATGGTTGAATGGAGAGGATGGGACTGGATCCTAAGAATATGGTTGTTGGCTACAGGTTAAGGAATAATAGTTTTGAAGAGGAATACACATTTTTCTCCTCCTCCTCTCCTTCCTCTTTCTTCTTTTCTCCTTCTCCTTCTCCTTCTTCCTCCTTTTCTTCTCCTTCTTCATCTGCAACCGTCTTAAAACAAATTAACCACCCAAAATTTTAACCACATATGGGCATAGAGTAGCTTGGAGACTAAATGAAAGGCCCTGTATCTATCCTCTGGAGGAATGTTAAGCTCAGTGTCTAGCATTCGCAAGGAAAAACTCTTAGAATATGTCCATAGAGAAGTCCAGAGCAAATCAAGTAAAAGTGTGGTAAATATTAGTTTTCCTTGGGATTTTTTCAAATGCTTGAGGAGAAGCTAGGGTTTTCTGCTGACAGTCACTCAAGATGGGAGGCTCAGATGATTTTGTTTTGTTCTTGAAGGAAAGGGTGATCCTAGGTTAGTTGAGCTAATTAAAATTTCAAAAGATAGATGAAAAGGAAAGGGAAAAGACAGGAATATAGATTTAGGTTCCAATAGCTCTTCTTATTTATTTATTTACTTTCCTTAAAAAGGTTTGAGAGAGATTTAAAGTTGTTTTCAAGTCTTGGGATGTCAAGGAGGTCAATCTTAATTTCATCTTCTTACCTCACAATTGGGTTTTCCTATCTCCCCATAAGTATACCTTGATCTGCCAAAAAGAGACTATACCATGTTCTCAGTTTAAGCCTAAAGATTAAATTCTAAAGTTCTAAGCAGCTTTAAGTTGTCTTCTGTTATTCTGATTTAGAAAGATGTCCCAGTGCTAACCTCTGGGCATCCATATTGTTTTTCTAGTAGAGTTAAGAATTTTTCTTCTACTTTTCTCTGATACTACCCCTTTATGGTCACAAGTTTATTCTTAGAAGTACTCAGTCTTTCTGGGCCCAGGTAACTCCTGTGTGTTCTCATTCATTTAACAGAAATTCTGCCTGAGTTCTTACTCCAATTCTTATTCTAAGAATCTGCTTAGTAATTCTGTCTTTTCCTAAAACCATGTCCATTTGCTTTTGCCAATCCTTCCAATTCAAAGGAAAGATATAATTCATGAGGGGCTGTAATACATAGTAAGGATCTATCAGTCTTGTTGGTGCTATTGGTCTGTTCTCCTGGATTTCTGTGTTGCTCCCCTTCGATATCTGGTTGAGGATAATACCATTCTATTTGTTGGACTTTTGGTGATTAGTGTACTAGGTATTATTTTACCCTTGGATATCATAGTAGTCATTAAACTATTCATAAGTATCCAGGTGCTCCACCTAGTATCATGGCATAATTGCCGTGTGACTTCAATGACCAATAAAATGTGAATGGAAGTAAGGACATTATTTTCTAGGTGGAAACTTTTTAATGGCTAGGGCAAGATGATGCATCCCTAGGATTTAAATTTTCTACTGTGACAATTCTAGAAAGCATATATTCCAGTGAAGCCTCTATCAATCTGGGAATCTCAGTAACTACAATGAGCAGGGTCCCTGCAGTGGATATTATGCTGAGCTCCCTAGATCCAGCCTTTAGATATGAAGCATTTTTTTTTTTCTCCAAATACTGGAAATGTTGGTGGCTAAAAGCTGAGTCCTTCTCTGAGATTGTTCCTGGCTAAGGTTAACTTCCTTCCCTGGGTGCAACCCATAGCCAGTAACTGGCTGCTGAAAGGGCATAAAGACCTAACCCCCTGACTCAATGAAGGACAATGCTGAAATTGGGTGAAGGATCATTTGCAATTGTATTATAGTTCAACTTCTCCCTCTACTCAATCTTGCCTCCTCAGTCCCCAAGGAGCATTACTCAATAACCTCCTGCATACAAATTTCACAGTTTTAGGGCTTGTTTCCTGGTGAACTTCATTCATGATAGGTTCCTTGATGACTTGTATCAAAGAACTAATCTGTGAGAAATAAATCTTTGTTGCAATAAGCTGTTTGTTGAAATTTCGGGGATGTTGTTACAATCTACTTATCCTGATTTAGTATAGATGCCAGACCTCACTGCAAGTATGGGTCCTTTGTTCTCACCTAAGCTTGACTTGTATTGTCTGTGTATGTAGTGGCTAAGTCATTGCCAAGTTCTGATTCTTTGATGTTTTTTTCTCACTGTAGTGAATAACTATGTCCCAACTGAGATATTACAAAGACAACAAAAAGGAAAGGGTTTAATATCTAGTTGTTTACTAATTATTCCTACCAAGTTAGTGTCATGTATTTCTTCATGTGAATTTCCTAAGACCATTTTTCTCTTTTTTATATAATTTACCCTATATATGTATAAGGGTAGTTAATGTTTCTTAGGAAAATTTTGTGTAAACAAAAATAGAATAGGGCTGGAATGTAACTCAGGGTTACAGTGGGATGTAGCTCAGGTTTAGAGTGCTTACCTGTCATGCATGAGGCCCTAGTTTGCATGGAGCCAGGAGTTCCATCCCCAGCAAATAAATACTTAAGTTCTTGATCCCAATTTGAAGGAAAACAATATACTACCAATTAATAAACTTTCTGCCCTTCTAACATAATGAAATCCTGTTTTCCTGAGTGTTAGATATAATTTCTTGAAAGCCAAATGTTAAAGTAATACCAGCTTCTTATTTTAGACATTTTAGGCAAAATAAAATATAGTAAATAAAACTAATGAATCAAAGCATATGCTCCTCTCTTTTTAAAAAGGGATTTTACTATATAGAAAAACTTCTCTTTGCCTGAAGGGTAAACAGTATAAAAATATTTCAACTAAAAAGAGTCTTAGAGTTCTGTGCAAGTATTACTACAACCCCTAATTATAGCTGATATATATGATAACAGAAACCAGTTTAAGGAATGTGGAGATTTATTTACATCAAGTTCAGATAAAGAGATTAAAGAAGACTTGAACAAGCAAGCAGAGAGTGTGATTTTCGGAGTGCACTTATGAAGACCTCTTTGGAACTGCCCCTAGCTATAAGGAAAGACCAGCAAAACCAGCCTTCAGAATAACCCTTCTGCCTACTAAGAGAAGGGACGACTAGACTTCACCTCTTAAGATCGCCCTCCCACATAATTTTTCCACCTTGCAGCTAAGAATTAAACCCAGACTTCCGATCATGGCGCCAGACACATCACCTTCTCCCCTCTCCTCCAGCAAAATCCCACCCATGTTGGCTGACCCTGCAAGGTGTTGGATGGAACTCCCTCCCCTATCCTGGTGCTTGAGTCAAACCAAATTTGCAAATAGGAAAACAACAAAACAAAACAAAACAACAACAACAAAACCTAAACAGACTACGGAACTGTGGTACCAACAGAACCTTCTGAATTCTAAGGGTGTGAGGGCTTGATCTCACTCTCTACCCCAAGGCATTAACTCCATTGCAATTTTCCTTCCATATGCCCTAAAAAGCCCCTAAAGACCCGCAGTCTTTGTGAATAAAAGCCCTCCCTCGGAGATGTGGAAACCGCGTTGCACAGACAGACGTGCACGTAGGGCAAGACGTTGTGTAGAATTTTCAGAGTTTTCTTTTTAGCTTAGCATCCTCGCAAATGCTCAATTATTCCTGTCAGCTAAAAAGGACTAAGGCGGAAAGGTGCCTGAGGAAAACGCGGCGCCGATTAGAGCAAACACATCAGTTTAGGGGTGGTCTTTCCAATTCGGGCTTTTGTTTGAGCAGTAAAAGGAGACCAAGGAGGCCAGGGTCTCCGTTCTGGGAAAGGCAGGTCCGTCCGGATTCTTTGGGTTACGAAGAAAGAGGCTCTGGCTGCATGAAACAACGGGGGTAATTCTGCCCCTGAAGCTTTTCTCCAGGGGACTTGGGGCGACAGCGACGCCTCAGTCCAGCTAAATGTAGGAAGAGTTAGCCGAATGCTGGACAAAAGATGTAGTGTACGTACACACACAACTGTCTAACCATCCGCGTACGGAAGGCTTGTGTGTGTGAGGCAGAAGGGCCACTGCTGCCCGCGCGGGTTGCCAGCCCCACCCTGCCCTCCGCGGCTTTGGTGAGAGACACTGCGCGAGGCTTCGGATCTCGGGCCAGCCCGGAAGCCAGGGGCGGGGCC
>NW_026000005.1:21843521-21850732 GCF_001458135.2 Marmota marmota marmota
AAAAAAAAAAAAAAAAAAAAGCTGGGATATAGCTCAGTGGTAAAGTGTCCCTGGGTTCGATCCCCTCAAAAAAGAAGAATGTAATAAATGACAGGAACATTTTGGAATGCATTGCTTTACCAAAACTATTAGTATATAACATGTACTATTTGTTCTTAATTACATTAATTCATTGTCTGGTGGGAAGTTTTTTATATTCTAGACTGTTTCTATTTAAATATGTACCCAAAGGAGTAGCCAGAAGGGCAGGGGAGCACTAAGAATAAATAGATAACATGGAGGGAGAGCTGAAATATTTGCACAACCAACATTTATTATGTTTCCTGTGTGCAAGATTCTTTTCTAAATGCTGATACAAAGAAAATAAGAAAAAAAAAGAAAGATAAATAAAAAATAAATTAAAAATAAAAACAAAGGAGGCTGGGGCTGTGGCTTAGCAGTACTGCACTTGCCTGGCATGTGTGAGACACTGAGTTTGATTCTCATCACTGCATATAAATAAATAAAATAAAAGTCTATCAACAACTAAAAAAACAAAAAATTAAAAAAAGAAAAAAAGTCTGCCTTCCTCCCTACCATCTCATGCTTCATAAGGATGATACAGAAGTTAGATATACTATTTGGAGCAAGGGTGAACACTTTGCATTATTTTCTTTCTTTCGTCTATCTTTCAGGATATCCCTGTGTCTTCTTGATCATCTCCACCCTCTTTTAGGTGGACAGCATGCCTTTATCCTATTTGTTTACTTTTATGTAGTGTTGAGGATCAAACTCAGTACCTCACACATGCCACACAAGTGCTCCGCCACTAAGCCCCAGCCCCAGCCCCAGCCCTCCATCCTCTTTTACAATGTTTCTTCTCAGCTAGCCTTTTTGAAAGAGCACTGAAAATTTCCCACTTTCATATTTTGAACTCCTTTGCTCCCCTCTCCCTACAGTGTGTATTAGGTCAGTAGTGACTTCCTAATTGCCAAATCCAGTTATTTTTCTCTTTACTGAACTTGACAATTTTGGTTATCCCTTTCTTGATGATTTTACATTTCCCTAGTTCTGTATCTTCTCCCCTCCTTTCTCCTAAATGTTTACAAGTAAGTAAGCAGTTTGATCTTCATAAGTATATGGTTTGTTTGTTTTGTTTTTTTCAAATCCTGGGGGTTGAACCCAGGGCCATTAAGCTATGCTCCCAGACTTAGTATTTCAAGTTTAGCTTAGGTTGGGGGAAACTGTGCCGCATTCTAAATTTGTAAAAGCACTATTTCAAGAAAAAAAAAATCTTTTGCAAAGACATTTTATATCTTGATTATATATGTTGAATTAGCACAACAAAAGTATAAAGAAAGGCTCTTTAGAAATATGCTTTAATGAAAATATAAGAATAGCCATGCATGATGGCTCTTACCTGTAATCCCAGGGATAGGGATGCTGAGGCAGGAGGATCATGAATTCAAAGCCAGTCTCAGCAATTTAGTGAGGCTCTAAGCAACTCAGTGAGACCCTGTATCCAAATAAAATACAAAAATGGACTGAGGATGTGGATCAGTGGTTAAGTTCCCCTGAGTTTAATCCCTGGTACAAAAAAAAAAAAAAAAAAGGATTCCTAGAATTTTAGGGTTAGGAAAGGATCTTTTAGTGGACTTTAAATAATTAGAAGTTCACTTAAGAGGATTAGACTTCTCTACAATCTTGTCTCATTTTAATTTTAAAATAAAAAGCTTCAGCTCAGTCTTTGACCCAATTGTCATACCTTCTACATCAGTGATATCTAGTTAATGCCATTTAGACTTTAGTTTAATGTTTTTTCATTTAAAAAAATTTTTTTAGTTGTAGATGAACACAATATCTTTATTTTATTCATTTTTTTTATGTGGTGCTGAGGATTGGACCCAATGCCTCATGCGTACAAGGCAAGTGCTCTACCACTGAGCCACAACCCCAGCCCAGTTTTTTTATTTTTAAGCAGCTTTATTGAGATATAATTTACATACCATACAATTCAACCATTTAAGGTATGCAATTCAGTGATTTTTTTGTATATTTTAAAATTGTGGTTAAAATATGTATGTGTGTGTATGTATACACACACACACACACAATATTTGCCATTTTAAACTGTTTTTGTGTGTGTGATCCTCCTGCCTCAGCCTCCTGAGCCTCTGGGATTACAGGCGTGTGCTACCGAACCCAGCAACATTTTCACAGTTCAGTGTCATTAGTTATATTTACAACATTACTAAAACCTTTTCATCACTCCAAGTAGAAACTTTTAAAAATATTTTTAAATTATAATTTTTTTTTTTGTACCAGGGATTGAACCCAGGGGTGCTTTACCTCTGAGCTATATCCCACCCCTTTTTATTTTTTATTTTAAGAGAGGGTTTCCCTTTTTTCACTTGGAAATCCAGTTGTGCCAGTTCCATTTGTTTATGAAACTGTTCTTCCCCTATTGGTGGAATTGGCAGTCTTGTCAAGAATCAACAGGGCAAGGCTGATTTAACTAAGTGGTATAGCATTTGCCTTCTATGCATGAATTCTTGGGCTCAATCCCCAGCACTGCACAAACAAAAACTAAAACAAAAATGACTAAAGTTTTATGAATTTATTTCTAGACTCTCATTTCAACTTGTCTATAGGTCTGTCCTTATGCCAGTATTATTAGTATTTTGATTACTGTTGCTTTGTAGTAAAATTTTGAAATTGGGATAGGTAAGTCCTCTGACTTTGTTTTTTTTCAAGATTGTTGTGGCAAATCAGAACCTCTTGCATTTCTATATAAATTTGAGAGTTGACTTTTCTATTTCTGCATAAAAGGCTGTTGGAATTTTGATAGGGGTTTTTGGGTCTGTAGACCACTTTGGGATTGACATCTTAATATTGAGTCTTCCTATCCATAAATAAGGAATGTCTTTCCATTTATTTAGGTCCTCTTTAATTTTTGTCAGTAATGTTTTCTAATCTTCAGTGTACAAGTGTTTAATTTCCTTTGTATTTTATTCTTTGGTTCCTTGACTATTTTTTTTTTTTTCAATTTGGTGATATCTCTCTCTCTCTCTCTCTCTCTCTCTTGCGCGCGCGCGCGCGCGCGCGCGCGTGTGCGTGCGTGCGTGTGTGTGTGTGTGTGTGTGTGTGTGTGTATGTTTATGTTTTGGTACTGGGGATTGAACTGAGGGGCACTTAACCACGGGAGTCACATTCCCAGCCCTTTTTTGTATTTTATTTAGAGACAGTGTTTCACTGAGTTGCTCAGGGCCTTGCTAAGTTCTGAGGCTAGCCTTGAACTTGGAATCCTCCTGCCTCAGCCTCCCAAGTAGCTGGGATTACAGGCATGCACAGCTGTACCTGGCTCTTGTTTTTATTCTTAAGTAAATGATAAAATAATTAATTTTTAAAATATATTAAGGCACTTAAATTTGTTACTAATAAGATAGTGATTTTGGTTGATTAACTATTTTCATTCTGAAAAGCTGAGAGAATAACATTAGCTAATTACTTAAATTTTACTTTATGTTGTTGAAGAGGATTTTGATTGTTATATCTACTAGACCTACTTGCCTAGTAGGTCTAACAATTAGACCTACTAGAATAGCTTAAAGTTTTTTATATCTTCTGATAGGTATTTTATTACTTTTTCATTGAAGTAAACTGAAATAACTTTTGTTAGGCATATGTGAATTAAAAATAATTTGTATAAATGTACTGCTCTTAAATAAACCATTAGGAATATCTTGGAATTTCTGTTTTGTTCTTATAGATAAGGTTTAGATGGAATTTGGCATGTGGTAATCTCTATTTAATAAATAATGAGTTTGTTTTCTGTGTTTTGATTTCCTGTTTCACAGTTGTACTAGTTAATGGGATTAGGCAATCTTGATTTGTTTCTTCTTTAATTTAATTAAAAGGTTTGAAGCATCTAATAAATATTTCTGTTATTTACTCCTTGTCATAACATGCTCTTTGGACAGCTCTTTTGAATAAAGATCTGTTGCTAAAAATGAAGAGAATTTTCTGTCCTTTAAACTTTGATAATTAAATTAATTTCTCAGGCTGGGGTCGTGGCTCAGTGGTTGCCTAGCATGTGTGAGGCACTGGGTTCGATTCTCAGCACCACATATAAATAAACAACTAAAAAAAGATATTAAAAAAATTAATTTCTCATATCTGCTTTTGCTTTTGTAAAATTATTTTTAGTTTACTGATAATTTGTTTTGGGTGTTGTTGAGTCACATCCCCAGCCCTTTTATACTTTATTTAGAGATTACTAATTTGCTGAGGTTGGCTTTGAACTCATGATCTTTCTGCCTCAGCCTGCTGAGCTGCTGAGATTACAGGCATGTACCACTGTGACTGGTTGGTTTTCTGTTTCTTGATTGTACATATTCAGCACTTTTCTGAATCAGTAAGCCTTTTTTTTTTAATATTTATTTTTTTAGTTGTACACAATACTTTTATTTTATTTATTTATTTTTATGTGGTGCTGAGGATAGAACTCAGGGCCTCGCACATGCTAGGCAAGTGTTCTGCTGAGCCACAACCCCAGCCCGGTAAGCCTTTTTTAAGAAAATACTAATGATAAGGGTAAGTATTGTCTTTGATATAATCTGTCATATTAATTTTTTACCATTATGCATTTTTTAAAAAAGATTTTTTGGTTGTAGGTGATCACAATACCTTTATTTTATTTTTATGTGGTGCTGAGGATCGAACCCAGTGCCTCACACATGAGAGGTGAGTGCCCTACCACTAAGCCACAACCCTAGCCCCATGCATTTTAATTTTATGTAAGTCATTTGAGGTGTTGAATATTTGGCAGAGGAGTAGAGAAATATCCATAGAAAATATGATGTTCAGTCAGCGTGTGACTTTTTGTGAAAATACAGTAATGAATGAGATAAAATAAAAATGAAAAACATAGTAAAGATATAGAAAATATAGCAAATGAAATATGTAATAAAGACATAGTAAATTTTATATGCTGACCAAGCAAGTAAAACTCTTATGCCAGCATTTAAAAATGAAGTAAATGATAACCAAAAAGTCTTTTATTAATATTATAGAAATCTTATATTCTCACGTGAAATCTACTAATTAACTTTTTCATGTATGTAAAAATCTTAGAATATTTTTTAGTTTAGGAATCTTTGACCAGGTTATAAGTTTTTGTTTTTTTTAAATTTTTGATTGCAGTTTCCTTTAGTTTTTAATATTCATGTTTCCACTGAAATTTGGAGCTATTTAAGACTATACTGTTCATTTAATACTTGATAGCATCTTATAAGTGTTTTTAGTTTTGGTATTTTACTTCCCTTGGCATATTTATAAATCCCCCTGCCCCTGGTGCTCAGAATCCAACCCAAATCTCATGCATGCTAGGCTAGGCAAGTGCCATATTTATAAACTTCTTGAAGGAAGGTAGCTTTTGTATGTTTTTAACAGAGATAATTGTGCTATGCCTTAATCCCATGGTTCTCCAAGATGCAGTGTGCATTAGAATTACCTGGAGAATTTGTTGAAACAGAATTCAAGGCCCTACCCTGGAGTTTCTGATTCAGTATTTCTGGGTGGAGTTTGGAAGCTGGCATTTCTAACAAGTTCTCAGGAGTGATTGGTTTTGATAGTTTGAGTTCTATACTTTGACATTCACACATAATAAATGTCTGTTGAATGATGTAGGTTGAGCCAACACATATTGGTTATGGATGCTGTTCTTGGAAACCTCTTCCATAAGGATTTTTCTGAAGATTTAAGTACTGATTTATTTGGTGTAGGCTAATAATTCTCAAAGTTTGGTTCCTAGATTAGTGGCATCAATATCACCTGGGTGCTTCTTAGAAATGACAATTTTTTGAATCTGAGGCCTTTGAATAAAAAAGATCAGATCCAGTAATGTGTATTTTAGTTGGCTCTCTAGGTGATTCTGATGAACTCTAAAGCATAAGAACCACTGATTTATACAATGAATTTAGAGCTTCCATTCTTTTTTCTTTTTTTAAAATTTATTTTTTGGCAGTGCTAGGGATTGAACCCAGGGCCTCATACATGCTAGGCAGGTGGTCTACCACTGAGCTACATCACCGGCCATTTTTTAAAATTTTTTTTACTTTGAGATGGAGTGTTGCTAAGTTGCCCAGGCTGGCCTTGAATTTGCAGCCTTTACACCTCAGCTTCCACAGTTGCTGGGATTATAGACATGTGCCACTGTACAGACAGGAACCTCCATTCTTAATCAGAGGTTTATATCAGAATCATCTAGAGGACTTTTATAAAATGTGCCTGGGTTTGATTCCCATCAGTGCAAAACAACAACAACAACAACAACAAAACAACTACATGGCAAGAACATGTAAGGAGGGGAATCATTTCCAAGAGAACTAATAGGAACTGGGCTTAATGTTGCACACCTGTAATCCCAGTAACTCAGGAGGCTAATGCAGGGAGATCACAAGTTCAAGGCCAGCCTCAGCAATTTAGTCAGATCCTGTCTCAAAATGAAAAGGGTTGGGGATGTAGCTCAGTGTTAAGAGTGCTCCTGGGTACAGTCCTTAGTACTAGGGGGGGAAACCTTAATAGAAAGTTTATGCACATGCCTAGAATCCCAGTGTCCAACACTCTATATTAATTCTGCTATGCACATATTAAATCTCATTTAAAATGCATTACTCAAATTATCAAGATATAATGTAGAATTTGTATAATCATTCTCACCTTGAATGCAGATGGAGGATTTATGGGACATGATAAAGTATTGTGCCACAGGCATTGGCTATTAAAGTATTAGGGAGAGTTAAGTGTTCAGGGGAATAGGAAGATAAGACACACACTTATCTGTTTGTGTCAATACCACATTTGTTTCTGGAAGTTTAGATGAAAGTGGAGATTGAGAAATTTCATGTTGTTAAAGTCAGACTTCCTCTTATAGGCAGTTTTACCCTTATAATCTGTGTCAGAATACATATGATAATATATTTTCATTCTTTTCTAACAAGTGCAAGATAGGAAGATTTAGAACAAAATGTGACTTATACAAATGATAGACGTGTGAAGGAATATTTAAATGTTTGATTAATAATCTAAACTCTCCAATTGTTTCATTTTTTTTTTTTTTTTTTCGTTAGAACAATCTCAGCAAAATAAAATTCTGGTTTATTGTTGGACAACATTGTTTCACACATACATAAAATAGAAGAACAAAAAAAGGAAAAAAAAAATTATCTTGA
>NW_026000005.1:21853530-21883547 GCF_001458135.2 Marmota marmota marmota
CAACATCCATTCATCCTCGTCATCTTCCAGCTGCCCCGTTTGCCCGTAGCTGCCTCAGCCTCCTCATCTTCATCTCCACTCCTCTTCTTCACCATCACCTTCCTCCTCCTCCTCCTCTTCCTCACCACCCTCTTCCTCTTCTTCATCTACCTCATTGTCAGCCTCCTGCTCCCCATTTTCCTCATTAGCATTCCCATTAGCAGGGGCGTCTCTTCCATTCTCTGCCTCCTCCACAACTTCCTTCTTCTCCTTTAAGTCCTTGGTGGTGATTTCAGAGCTAGTGTCCACGGCCGCGTCTGACATGGTGGGGCACGCCGGTGATCCGATGCAGTGGGTTAAAAAGGAAACTAGAGTTCAGGGACTCTGGCGATAAAGCTGCCGGAGTCCTCGGCGGAGGTGGAGGCGCGCGGCGGAGGTGGTTGCGGCGAGAGGGGAGCTGGACCCAGGAACAATGCAAAGATGGCTTTTCAGAGCAGCCAGTGGGGCCAATTGTTTCATTTAAATGAAGAAATAAATAGCTAAGACTTTTCTATCACTATTAATCTGTCTTCAGTCTTTGCCTTTGTAGGTTTATCTATGAACAAAGCTATATAATTGTACTAGGTGCTCCAAGCTAACTGTTTTTGTTTTTGTTTTTTTTTTTTTTGCTGTGCTGAGGATGGAACCCAACGCTTTTCAAACTACTAGGCAAGGGATGTACCGCTGACCTACATAAAACCTCAGGCTAACCTTTACTAGAAAGTTTCATTTGTGTTTTTATTTGAAAAATACAAAAAGTACTAATAGCCCACAATCCATGTATTTCCTTTTAAATATAAAAAGTATATGTAATTTTGTATGGTTGTGATTTTATAATATCTTTTAATTATGTCTTGGATTTTTTTAGTAACCAGTAGTATGTCGTAAGCATGTGTGTGAAATCTTAACTATCATTTTAATAGTTGTATATATTCCATTGAGTATATTTGTTATTTATTATTTCCTATTGGGAGGTGTTTAGGTATTTTCTGATTTTTTTCCCTCTAATAGTGCTTTATTGAATACTTCTGTGCCAACATCCTTTTTGTATTTGATTTATTTCCAAGTTCTCATCTTGACCTATCAGCTAGCTGCATTAGTCAATTTAATCATTTTTCTTCCTTGAAATACTATATTTTTTTTGATAGTTCCTTATTTTGCACCTGACCCCTAAATGTTTTATTGCCCCAAGATTCAGTCCTTGTACCTTTTCTGTAACTACACTGACTCTTTTAATGATCTTAAACAGTATCATGGCTTTAAATGGCATCCAGAGGCTAAGTTTTAAATGTATTTCTATTCCAGATCTTTTTCCTTCCTTGAAACCTGGTTGCAGGTAGCCAACTGTGTATCTACCATTTTCACTTGGGTAGCTCTTTTTTTTTTTAATATTTATTTTTAGTTGTAGTTATATACAATCCATTTATTTATTTATTTATTTATTTATTTATTTATTTATTTATTTATTTTTATGTGGTGCTGAGTATCAAACCCAGGGCCTCACATGTGCTAGCTACTGCTGAGCCACAACCCCAGCCCATCACTTGGGTATCTCAAACTTAAAGCATCCAAAACTGAACTCCTGAGCTTCCTCTCCAGGCCTGTTCTTCCCATAAATTTAATTCAATTCAGCAAATTGCAGTTTTGTTTTTCCTGTTGTTTAGCCCTAAATAAGATATGTTTTTAGTCTCCTCTCTTTTTCACATTCACATTCACATTCAAGTTGATAACAAAATCTTTTGGCTCTACCTTCAAAATAATAGTCTGACTACTTTTTTACCCCTTCTACTGCATCTTAATCTAAAAGTCACAATCTTTTCTTAGTTGTAACTTTTCACTAGCCTGTTTCTCTGCCTTTTTCTAGTTATAGTCTTTCAACATAGTAGCCTGGGTAACCATTTTCAAATATAAATCAAATCATGACATTTCTTTAATTTCTCCAGCACTTCCCCATATCACTTAGAATAAAAGTCATAATCATTTAAAATATTCTACATAATCTGGTCTCTACTGTTCATGACTTTATGTGCTAATCTGTCTTGCTTAATTTTAATTGTGCTTTTAACTTTATATAGAACTAAATTCAGAAAATCAAATGTTTTAAAAGTGGTTATATTTAAGATGCCTTATTTAAGTAAATTGACTACAATTAGTGAGTAAATACATATATTGGAGTAAGGGAGAGGTCTCGTGAACATTTTTTGAGACTTTAGTATACTTACTAAGTTCGTTACACACTACTATTTACTTTATTGTCACATTGCCCTCTAAACCCATTTTGTCCCAGTGACCCAGATGTGGAACACCTATAGATCTTAAATTGAGCAACAATATACCACTTATGGTAACTTTGAAATAATTTCATTAAATTAATTGGAAATTTGGGACTTAATGGGTCTTAAAGTATAAAATATTTGAAATATTTTATTCATCTAAAAATCTTATGGCATTCAAATCATCAGGAATAATTATTCAGGCTGAACTGTGTTTGGTTATAGTCTTTTATTTTGCTGTAAATGACAGCAGATATTTTCGGCTTTAGTTTTGTGTTTAACATTCAAATGTTGGTGGATAATAAAGCATTTCATTGAAGATTCAAAACTTCAGTTTTGGAAAAGAGCACCAGATAGATTAGAAAAAAGATGATGACATATTTAGTCAATGATAAGTTTTTCATGTGTTGTTAGTGATTAGAACCCCTAGGGGCTACTCTGGGGCGAAGAGTAACTTTTTATATTTAGTTACTACACAAAGGACTGTATTATGGTGATAAGAGAAGCAAGATTAACAACAGTCAAATGATATCTAGAGATGGATTTATTCATGTTACTTTTTGAAACAAAATTTTACATTTGACAAAACTAATATTTTCCTGTGACTAAAATGCATGTGTTAGCTTAATGAAATGTATCAAGAATGTTAGTCTATAAATACACTTTAGCTTTTAGCATCAAGTTGTATCCATTTATACAACTCTTAGGTTTATGAGAAACTTAGGTTTATGAGAAATTAAGTTTGTTGACTACTTGCTGCTAAGTCCCTTTTTAAAAAAATATTTACTTTTCAATCATAGTTGGACACAATACCTTTATTTATTTATTTATTTATTTTTATATGGTGCTGAGGATTGAACCCAGGGCCTTGCACATGCTAGGCGAGTGCTCTACTACTGAGCCACAACCCCAGCCCCTGCTAAGTCCCTTTTTAATTAAAAACAACAAACAACAACAACAATAAAGCAAGGTATTGAGCTGCAGATGTAGCTCAAAGGTAGAGTATTTGCCTTGCATGCAAGAAGCCCTGGGTTCAGTCTCCAGCACAGGGGGAAAAAAATTATTCTTAGACTGGCACTGAACTCTACTGTAAGTACATATAGATATAGTAAGGTATTTTATTTCATACCACCCTATTGATGAAAATAGAAATTCTAGTGTGTTAATGCATGGTTTATGGAACTATGCCAGTTAGATAGGCTAGGTTCTTCTACAATAATTTTCTTTTTGGGGGGCTCCTGGGGATTGAACTCAGGGGGTGCTCTACCACTGCTACATCTCCAGCTGTTTTAAAAATAAAAAAAAAAACATTTTTTAAAAATTTGAGATAGAATCTTGCAGTTTCTGAAGTTGGTCTCAAATTTATGGTCCTACTGCCTCAGCCTTCTAAATTGCTGGGATTACAGGCCTGCCACCATAACTGGCAACAATGGCTATTTTTTTTTTTTCTTTGCTTACATTGTATATTCATTAAAGGTTTCAGGAGTACTTTATTTGTTGTTCAAGGATCTGGGTTGAAGAAAATACCATCTTGAAAGTTGCTGATTGTGCCAAAAGTAAAAAATAATATGTGAGGGTTTTTCATTGCAATTATGTTCTGCCTAGAAATGATTCATATCACTTCCACCTAACAACTAAATTGTTCA
Organism: Marmota marmota marmota; assembly: GCF_001458135.2. NCBI lineage: Eukaryota > Metazoa > Chordata > Mammalia > Rodentia > Sciuridae > Marmota > Marmota marmota. The sequence goes on from NW_026000005.1 coordinate 21,857,468, forward strand.
ATTTCATGGTCTTCCCTAACCTCTAAAAAGTGTGAATCCCCCACTCCCCGCCCCATATGTCCAGAAAGGAAATTTGAGGACCAATGACCAATGATGACTACAGGAAGTAATAAGATAAACTTGTGTGTTGACTTTGTTTTGTATTTTAAAACTTGTCTTTGCTTTAAGACTTTGATTTTATTTCTTGAACTTTAAAAAATCCTTAAATTGTAAGATCATTTCAAAAAAGATTTTTTAATGATAAGTATAGAAATGATAATGAAGTATAGAAAATAAAAAGATCCCTTCTCTCTTTACTTTTTCTCTAATCCCATTCCTTGGATATAACTATTGTTAATAGTTTGGAGCATAATATTCCATATGTAAGCATATGTATGCACTATTAAAAAATCTGTGTGAATACACACACACACACACACACACACTTTTTTTTTTTTTTTGTACCAGGGATTGAACTCAGAGGTACTAGTCCACTGAGTCACATCCCCAGCCCTATTTTATATTTTATTTAGAGACAGGGTCTCACTGAGTTGCTTAGTTAGCACCTCACTGTTGCTGAGGCTGGCTTTGAACTCGTGATCCTCCTGCCTCAGCCTCCTGAGCCACTGGGATCATAGGCATGCACCACTGTGCTCTGCCCTATAACAAGTTTTTAAACAAAATAGAATCACATATTATGTGTATTTTTAAAAATTATTTGTATAGGACAGTTCTAGAAGTAAGAGCATTTAGTCAAATTTGGACATTTAAAATTTTGATATGAAAAATTTTCCCAAAAAAGATTGTATCAGTTTTAATTTCCTCCAGTAGTGTATGAGAATTTCCATTTTCTTTTACCTTTTCTAAGTAGAGTATCTTACCTAACTTTTCATTTTTTTGCCAAAGCAAAATAGTCATGTTCTGTTTCAGTTTTCAGGGCTTTAATTTTTAGTGGAGCCAAACTTTTTTCCATACACTTTTGGCCAGTTGTATGTATCTTAATTTCCTGTTCATATATCATATTAATTTTTCTGACTAGTTTTTATTATTTGGTTGATGTTTTATAAATATTTTTTGGCAATTAAAATCATATTTTTGTTCCCTTGTAACATCTAGTCCTGAGTTATCTTAGAAAAGTCTTTACCATATCCACAATTAACAAAAATTCTATCTTTTGGTTCTATATGGTTCTATTTTCTTATTTTTAAAATAGGTAATTTAATCAATCTGCAGTATTCTTAGTGTTGTACATATGTTAACTTGTAATGAAAGTCTGAAATAGATATTATGATTATTTACATACACAGATAAGGAATTTGGAATAAAGAGAATAAAATTGTTTTCTTTCTCAGTGCTAGGGGTTGAACCCAGGCCCTTGTGCATGCTTAGCAAGCCCTGAACTGCTGAACTATTCCCTAGCCTCATCTTTCATACTTTTAACTGACTGCCTCTTATGTAGCAAAGGTTGTCTTTTTTTTTTTTAATGTACTGGGTGTTGAACACCGGGGTCCTTTACCATTGAGCTATATCCCCAGCCCTTTTTATTGTTTCAGAATTTGAGACAGGATCTTGCTGAGTTGCTTAGGGCCTTGCTAAATTGCTGAGATTGGCCTCAAACTTGGAATACTCTGGCCAGAACCTTCTGGGTTTTTGGGATTATAGCCACTGTCCTGGCCAGTCAAATTATCTTTTATTCGTAGAATTCCAAGAGGAGAAAGTGTATCATTTGGTTTGAAAGCATCATTTAGGGACAATTAATTTGAAAAGCATAAAATATATTTATGACACAATAGATTTTATGCTTTTATTGGTAAACAGGTGACTAATACCCGTTTCTTAAAATACCTTAACATAGGAACCCAGACATTTTTGGCTCTCAGAGCCTTAGTTTTTGTGATTGGGGATCAAATCCTGGGCCTCACACATGCTAAGCATGTGCTCTACCACTGAGCTAAACCCCCAGCTCAAGAACCTTACTTATTTTAATTTAAAAGTTTCTAAGAACCTTGGTTGTTTGGATTTCTAGTTTATAAAAGTTGAGGAAAGTCAGGTGTGGTGGTGCAGGCCTATAATCTCAGCAATTTTGAGAGGTGGGTTGGAGGATCACAAGTTCCAGGCCAGTCTCAGCAACTTATCAAGACTCTGTCTTAAAATAAAAAGGACTTAGGGCTGGGGTTGTGGCTCAGCGGTAGAGTGCTCGTCTCGCATGCGCAGGACCCTGGGTTCAATCCTCAGCACCTTTAAAAAAATAATTTAGTGAAATAAAGGTATTGTGTCCAACTATAAAATAAATATTTTATTAAAAAAAAAAAGGACTGTGAATGTTACCTCAGTGGTAGAATGTCTCTGGGTTCAATACAAAAAAAAAAAAAAAAAAAAAAAGAGGGGTATGTGAAACGAATTGAATGCTTGTAATGTACTCAGTATTCCCAGGTATATGCAGTTTGTGAAGGAGCTGGAAGGCCATTTAGCCATTCAGGGAAGTAAGTCAGCAGTTTCCCTGCAAGGGAAACCATTAAAATAAGTTAGAAGAAATTAGATATTTAAGAAGACAAGTGTGTAACACTATTCAAATAAATTAAAATAAAATACTTATCTTCAGCATTCTGAATATTCTTGTGGTTTTCCCATGTCTTCTGGCATTTGAACATTGTTTAGTAGTGTTGTAAAGAGATACAGAATGTAGATTGGAGCTATTACATTCTGTTGTATTTATGAAGATTAGGTTAGGTTAAGAGAATACCATAGTATTGTATAGTCAGGAACAACGCATCTGGATCCCTGCCTTCAGTGGCACTTGTATACTTATTGAGAAGGCAGATCATAAATAAGCTTGTTCATTTATGTATTTACTTATCATAGATTAAGATAAATGCCACAAGGTTGTATTAGAGGATAAGAGGGGAAGCCCACTTTAGATTAAGGTGGTCAATGAAACCTTCTTATGAGGTAAGAACTGAAGAATTAAATGAGCCAGATATATATGAAAAATTACAGGAAGAACACTCCAGGCAGAGAAACAAGATACGTAGGCTGGGAGGTAGGAAAGAGCTTGGTATTTTTCTGACTCAGAAAGGATACTGGTATGGGCTGGGGTTGTGGCAGGGGTAGAGTGCTCACCTAGCATACATGAGGCACTGGGTTTGATCTTCAGCACCACATAAAAATAAAATAAAGATACTAAAGCTAAAAAATAAATGTTAAAAAATAAAAAAGATGGCTGGGATTGTGGCTCAGCGGTAGAGCGCTCACCTAGGTACGGGCGCGACCCAGGTTCCATTCTCAGCACCACGTAAAAATAAAGGCATTGTGTTGTGTCCATCTACAAAAAAAAAAAAAAAAGATATTTTCTCTCTCTCTCTCTCAAAAAAAAAAAAAAAAAGAAATAGAAAAGAAAGAAGGGAAAGAAGGGATATGGTAAGGCTAGAGCATAGTGAGCTAGGGAGAATTGCATAACAAGTTATTAGGCAAGCAGGAGTCAATTCATGTGGGTCCTTGTAAGCCATGATAAAGATGAAAAGTTTTAATTGCATTCTGAGAAAATGGCAAATGCTTTTGAAAGATTTTATGCAGGGTAATTTTATAATCTAATTTTCATTTTTCAAAGATCAGTCTGGCTTATGGGTATAGAAGGATTGGAGAGGAGCTATAGGAGAAACAGGAAGATTGACTAGGCAGATGCAGTAGTCAAGCTGGACAAGTGTACCCATACTTGGTGGCCTATGCCTATAATCATAGCTACTTAGGAGGTTGAGGTATAGGGATCACAAATTTGAGGCCAGACTGGGCAATTTAGTAAGACTATCTTAGAATAAATTAAAAAGGACTGGGATGTAACTCAGTGGTAAAAGGCTTGCCTAGCATGTGTGAGGCCCTGGGTTCAATCCCCAGTACTTGGGGGAAAAAAAAAATAAAATGGATAAGGTGGTGACAGTTGCCTTTTTCACCCTGGTGGGCCAGGTGGCATTTTTTTGTTATCCGTGCATGCCTACTTTTGTAATACAGTGTCTAGAAGACCATTTCTTGGATTTAGAGTGTATAGTTTAATTGGTTGAAAATCCTTATTTCCCTCAAGTGTTTATTTTAGATGTCTGGGTTATTCAAAGATGTTATGTACTACAAATGCATATTAGTGTTATTTATTTATTAGAAAAAATATAAGCATGGAAAGTACTTTGCCTTGAGTAATAATTCAAAGATTAGAGACCATGGTTCTGTCTCCTTTTATTACACAGGCACTAATTTCAACTTATATGGTCCTTTGTAGATGAGGACTTTCCTGTTTTTCCTGTTCTTGAAAGTCTATTATTGCAGTATTTGAAGACTGTCTCATTTATATTTTTATTTAGAGAAACGTTTGTTTTTTTTACTCCAGTGTGAACATATACATATTGTATCACTTTGAGATTTTTGTAGTTTTTGTTGATAGTCTTCTCTTCCTTGCAGTATCATAAGGAAGTGCTCACTTATATATCCTTGTAGTTCTTTGTTCAACTTTTCCTTATCTGTGATTATTTTCAAATAATATTGGAGTTATTTGTAGCTGCTAGTTTTCATACTTGGATTCTGGAATAAAATTGTTATGACTGCAGAGTCTATTTTTTTTGAACCCAGGGTCACTTAACCACTGAGCCACAACCCTAGCCTTTGTTTTTTATTTTGAGATAGAGTCTTGCTAAGTTATTGAGGCTGGCCTTGAACTTGCAATATTCCTACCTCAGCCTCCTCAGTACCTGGGATTACAGGGGTGCACCACCATGTCCCACTGAGATTAGCTTTTAAGAACCAGATTTTATCCATATTTGATTTTTTAAGGTAAGTGCAAATATCCTAAGGGCATAGCACAATAAATTTTCATTAGGTAACCGTTATAAGTGAAAGCATTCCTGTAATACCCAGTCCATTTACAGAACTTCAGAAACTGCATCTTTGTGTGTGTGTGTGACCATCCTGACTTCTATTGTAGATTAGTGTGGAATATATGAGGCTGAATATTTTTTCTTAAGTTGGTTTCATCATATTTGAACTTTACTTACTGAAGTATCACTATGTAGGTTTTTCCCTCTTAATTTAGTCTAACAGTTAAAAATGAAAACTTGCCTTAGTAGGGAGAAGCAATTACTCAACTCCTCCCCTATTTAGCATAACATTGACTAGCTATCCAACATTTTTTTCCTAAATAACTCTCCTTTCTTTATTTTTCTTTTAGTTCTGCAATTATTGCAGTTATTATTATGCTTACTTAAAGGTTGAATTATCATTTATCTCTTGGGAAAGTAAGACAAATTGGAGATAATACAGAAGTTTGAAAGAAAACTAAATGGGAAGAATTGCTTTTTTTTGATGTTTTTGAAGGTGTAAAGCAAAATATAAAGATCATTAGATAATATAAGAGAGAACAAATAGAAGGGGGAAAAAACCCTGTTTCTTGAATTTCCCATGGCTTCAATGTTCCTAAGAGCCATGCTTAGAGAAACTTTAGAGGAAAATGAGAGTAAGAGCAAAGATGACACACAAGTAAGCAATTGTTAGTGTAACAATAGCAGCCATTTTCCGCCAAGTGTAAAAGTTTTATTTAATCAGGTGATTTTTTAAAAATTCTCATTAAAAAGACCTCACATTCTAAGGTACAATAATTATTTGCAGTCTCAAAATGATGTTCATTATGGTTTATGTAGCTCATTATGTAAATCGCTCCACAGTACATAACATGTGCACCAAACAACCATTGGATTTCATTCAAGAGGGTTCACTGAAGTGTGATTGCTGAAAAAGCAACACAGTTATTGATGATTTTCTGGAGAAACATGTATGGTATATTTTATAAAGAAGATTAGTTTATAGTGTTTTCTTTTTCTTTTTTCTTTTGAGAGAGAGAGAGAGAGAGAGAGAGAGAATTTTAATATTTATTTTTTAGTTTTCGGCGAACACAACATCTTTGTTTGTATGTGGTGCTGAGGATTGAACCCAGGATGCACGTATGCCAGGCGAGCGCGCTACCGCTTGAGCCACATCCCCAGCCCTATAGTGTTTTCAAAAGCTTAAAATGCAGAGAACTAAGATGCTTGTCAAGTGGAGAAGATTTTCTATAAAATATTATGTTTATCTGTCAGCAAGAGGTCTGGGATTACTCCCATACAGTTTTATCAAACTATACATCTGCATAATATGCAAAAAAACTTTGAAGAATTATTGGCACAGCAAACTTATTTTCTGATTAACTTTCACTCTGATGTATACCCTTTTTGGCTGCTTATTGTTCTGTTGGTGATCTTAAATCACTATATCTTTCTGTTTCTCTCCTCCCCATTGTCTTGCTTATCAGTAGCTTCATAACTGTCTTAAAGCAAAAAATCAAATTGGACCTAAGTAAATACACTTATCTGTCTTTTTCACACACACACACACACACACACACACACACACCTTGTTGCCCTTTGTTTTGTGTGTATAAGTGTGAGAGTACGTGTGTGTGTATTTTTTTTCCTTAACTTTGCAATTTAGCATTCACTCTTAGTAAAACTAACTAAGATTGCATTCACAGTGTTATAAAATACAGTAACTGCTGGTGCTGAGTTGTTCTCAGACCGTTGGTAAGTTACAATTTTTATTTGATTTTAAATTTGAAGGTATTATAACCTGTGCTTTCTGCAGATGGAGATACCTGCAGAGACTTATTAGGTACCAGATTCTTTCTGAAGTCAAACAAAATAGTTTCAATTATAATCATTTACCATATTTTTGTATCTTAATCTGTTCAGGCTGCTAGAATAGGGTACCATAATTGGGGTGGCTCATAAACAACAGCAATATATCACAGTCCTGAAGGCTAGGAAGTATTAAGATCAAGGCACCTAGTGAGAGCTTCCTGGTTTATAGATGGCTGTCTTCTCACTGTGTCCTCATGTGATACAAGGAATAAGGGAGTTCCCAGAAGTCTCTTTTATAAGGACACTAATCCACATCCCCAGCCCTATCTAGAGACAGGTCTCACTGAATTGCTTAGTGCCTCACCATTGCAGGTGCTGGCTTTGAACTTTCGATTCTCCTGCCTCAGCCTCTTGAACCACTGGGATTACAGGCATGTGCCACTGTGCCCAGCTACATTGCAGAATTTCAACATAGATTTTAGTGAAACATAAACATGTGGTCCATTGTACCTTGCTATTTTGAACTTGGATACTTCACCATGTCCCCAGACCTTTTATTTTTTATTTTGAGACAGAGTCTTGTTGAGTTGCTTAGGGCCTGGCTGTGTTGTTGAGGATGGCTTTGAGCTTGGAATCCTCTTGCCTCAGCCTCCTGAGAAGATGGAATTTAAGGCAGGAATTACAGGCGTGCATCACTGCACCCCAGTCCAACTGACTTTTTTGTTAGTAAAAGGTATTGCATTTTCACTTTCCACCAAGCTGGTCCTTTTTTTTTTAACTTTTTTTTTTTTTTTAGAGAGAGAGAGAGAGAGAGAGAGATTTTTTTTAATATTTATTTTTTAGTTATTGGCGGACACAACATCTTTGTTTGTATGTGGTGCTGAGGATCGAACCCGGGTCGCACGCATGCCAGGCCAGCGCGCTACCGCTTGAGCCACATCCCCAGTCCCAAGCTGGTCCTTTTAATTTGTTCATAGTTCCTATAATGTATAACTACTGCAGCGTTGGAAAGTTTGTTTAAAGTGTCTGTAAGTATCCTGCACCCTCAATGCTTAATTCTGTTAAGCTGTCAAATGCTCTCATTTTTCTTTAGCATACCATGAATGAGTCCCTAGGACACTGCTTACATGACTCTTTCTAGATTAATGAGTGTCACTGCATTATTGGTGGAGGTAGCTTCATTTTTAGACCTAGTGTTAGTGATGTTGGTGATAACCTTTTTTATTTTGAAATTATTTCAGATTTTTAAAAAGTTGCAAGAATAATACAAAGAATTCTTGTATATTGTTACTTAGCTTCCCCAAATGTTAATATTTTACATTGCCTTTATTCATTTTCTCTACATGTACATATTGTCTTTTTTTGGAACCTTTTGAGAGTAAGTTACTGACATGGTACTCTGAAACTCCTAAATTCTTCAGTCTGTTTCCTAGGAAGCAGAGACATTTTCTTATATAATCACAGTGCAGTGTTTAAAATCAGGAAATTAATATTTCCTAATCTGCAGGCTGACAGACAACATTAATTGTTCTAATAATTTTTTTATAGAAAAAGAAAAAAAAATTCTGATCCAAAAAATTTTTTCTGATTGATCGATCCAAGAGATCAATCCAGGATCATGTGTTGCATGTAATGTCTCTTTTTTCTTTTAATCTTTGACAGTTCCTCAGTTTTTCTTTGTCTTTCATGATTTTGACATTTTTGAAGAGTACAGATTATTTAGTAGAATGTCCCTCAGTTTGGGTTTATCTAATGTTTTCTCATGATTAGACTCAGGTTAAATACATTGGAATACCACAGAAGTGACATTGGGTTCTCAGTGCATCACATCAGGGGGCACAGGATATCAATTTTCCCCATTATGTTGATGTTAACTTTGATCATTTGGTTAAGGTGATATTTGCCAGATTAAATTTCTGTTTTTCCCTTTGTAATTAAAAAGCCACTTTTGAAGAGATATTTGAGACTATATGAATATCCTGTTTCTCGTCTGACTAGTTTCAGCAGTCATTGATTATCATTTGTTGCCAAATGATAATTTTTCTAAATCTAATTCTGCATTGTTATTCTACTACAAGGAAAACCTTTCCTTTTTCCACATTTATTTTGTTTATATCAGTCAAATTTCTATTTTATTCATTTGCATGTTTCTTAAGTGAAGGAGACCTTTTTAGTTTCTTGTTAATGTGTGTGATGCTCACTTAACTCTGTTAAGCACCTATTTCTCAAGGTGTTAAAATGATTCAATCAATTACATATGTGAAAATGTTAGTAAAATAAATTAGTTAATATAAGTTTGTAATGTCAATGAATTTTTGAATTTTGAAACTGTATCAACAATATTTTGTTAGCTTGCAGCATCCTCATTGGGTGGCAAAAGTAGGTCTGAACTGATAAGAGCCTTTTTACAGTTTTTATCTAAGTGCAAATATTCATACTTTTTGCTGCAGAAATAGTGATAGATTTAATTAGTTGGTCCTTATACAGATCCTGCTGGGAATGTTGTGTAATATATGGCATGCATGTGGTGCTTTCCTAAAATCGGAAAAAAATTCATAATTTACAACATATTTGGTTAAAAGGATCTCATGTAAAGTACTGAGGACTTAATATTTATAACATTTATATTTATATTATATTGAGGATATAATGTTTATATTACATGCTGTGTATTTGTAAGTATATTTTACTAAGCATTTATCACTAGTTGGTAAAATTGATGCTACTAATTACACTATTAACTGTTAAACAATCAAAGAATAGTTTTATCAGCATTTGCTTGAAGAGAAGAGAAAAGAAACCCAAGAACTACCTTTGCTATCAGGTAGACTTTCTTGTGCTATTTTAAATACAGTTATGGAGATCAAATTCTCTTGTGCTTTTCTTACTCATTTACTCATGAGCCTGCTGTTCTTTGTGTATAGTACTTTGCTACTTGTTGCTCACTTAGGCAGATTCAAAGGTTCAATTAATGCAGCTCTATAATATAGGACATCTTGCTTTTCCTCAACTGTGCAGTGGAGTTAATTAACATAGTATTCTTTGTAGAATTAAATTCAAATAGAATGATACAAAGACAGATTTTAATTATACCTTCACTGAAAAGTAAGTTCTTTTTAGAAGTCTGACAGAGGAAATAGTCTTAGATTTTAGGAGATGATAATAGCACACATTGCTATCTTTTCATAGCTGATGAGCATGAAGATTATATGGCATCTAATGGAAATGTTTAAATTTATGTTTTTTATTCCTATATGGTGATTTTCATAACAAGTAATACTTAAGCTCAGACTTCAAAATAAATTATCTAGCTCTTCAACAGATGAATGGATAAAGAAACTGTGGTACATACACACATGGAATATTACTCAGCATTAAAAGAGAATAGAATTATAGCATTTGCAGGTAAATGGATGGAGTTGGAGAATATCATGCTAAGCAAAGTAAGCCAGTTTCATAAAACCAAAGGCCAAATGTTTTCTCTGATAAGTGGATGCTGATCCATAATGGGGAGGGGTTTGTGGGAAGAATGGAGGAATTTTGGGCAAAGGGGAGGGAGGGAAGGAGAGGGGATATGGGGGCAGAACGATGATGGAATGAGATGAACATCATTACCCTAGATACATGTATGACTGCACATGTGATGCAACTCTACATCATGTACAACCAGAGAAAGGAAAAGTTTTGCTCCATTTGTGTATTATGAGTTAAAATGCATTCTGCTAACATGTATAAACTAATTAGAACAAATAAAAAAAGAAAGAAAAAATAAATTATCTAAGTAGTGTATAGTTTTAAAATGTTTAACTTGAGAACTAGTAATTCACTCAATTTTTATTGATTGTGAAACTTGCCCCCCTCCCCCAGTCTGGTACTAGGGGTTGAACCTAGGGTCACATATGTACTAGGCAAGCTCTCTTCCACTGAGCTACAACCCCAGCACTTTTTATTTTTCATTTTGAAACAGGGTCTTGCTAAGTGGCTCAGGCTGGATTTAAACTTGTGATCTTCCTGCCTTATCCTCTTCAGTAGGTGGAATTATTTAGGTCTGTACCACTGTATCCAGTGTGAATTTATTTTTCATCAGTAGTTTGTGTTCTTTTATTAATGTATCGATTTGAACTTTTCTTATTTAAATTAATTCTACTTCTACAGTCTATTCTAATCCTGAATTTTGAACTTCTTTAAGTTGGATGGCATGTGGTGATAATATCTGAAAGGAACATAGTTCTAAGAGTAAATTAAAATTGTATATGTTTTACTCCATTGGATGCAAATTTTTTTGGTAGCAGAAACAGTATGCTAAGAATAATGCTGAAGCATTTCAAGGGAAAAGTATTATGAAATGAGAATAGATACAGATAGTTTGTTTTGTTAATGAATTTTATAGATAATGTTTAGTAAGGCCAAATTTACCAAGTTTTAAATGCCAACTAAAATATCTTCATCTTGTATATAGATTGCTAATCCTTAATATGAAATATATATTTACTCTTTTCTTTGGTATAAGTCAATAAGATAATTCTTCATTATATATTTTAAATGTGCAATATTTTATAGATGTATGTATGTAGTACTAGGTATTTAATCCAGGGTCACTCTACCTCTGAGCTATATCCCCAACCCTTTTTATTTTATTTTTGAGACAGGGTCTTGATAAATTGCCCAGGCTGGCCTGGAATTTGTGATCTTCTTGCTTTAGCTGCCCAAATTTTTGGGATTACAGAGGTATGCCCCCACACCTGGTTTTCAGTTTTATTTTTAAAGCAAAAGGGTGAACCTAGAATGTTAATCTTTACCTGATTTGTGAACAAAAATTTATTGAGATGTTCTAGATTAAGGAATCATATATCATCAAATAAGGAGTCTCAATATAATCCAGCTTTTTTTTTTTTTGGTAGTGTCAGGGATTGAACCCAGGACCTTGTGCATGTGAAGCGAGCATTCTACCAACTGAGCTATATCCCCAGCCCTACATAATCTAGCTTCTTAACAAATATATATAATTTAATTTTTTGTTATTGAATGATTTTAGGACTACATTTTTTGGGGGAGGATTGTTCTGTGTTTCTATTCTCTTTTAATGCTGGAAATTGGGGCTGGGATTGTGGCTCAGCCGTAGAGCACTGGCCTGGAACGGGAGGGGACCGGTTTGATCCTCAGCACCACATAAAAATAAAGGCATTGTGTTGTGTCCATCTACACCTAAAAAATAAATTTAAAAAAATGCTGGAAATCACAATATTTGCTTAAAATTGAACATGCTGCAAAAAGAGACCAAGAGTGCTTTTTGTGAAGAGTTCTATTGTTAGCACAATTTTGCCGGTAGGTCTTTTCTTTTGGAGAAGGTTGTAATGCCTAAAAGTTGCCAGGATTTCATTAAGCTAAAGATGTATTTTTTAAAAAAGTATTTATTTTTTTAGGTGGACACAATATCTATATTTCATTTTTATGTGGTGCTGAGAATGGAACCCAGTGCCTTGCACATGCTAGGAGCGTGCTACCACTTGAGCCACATCCCCAGCCCCAAAAGATGTATTGTAGCCAGACGTTCAGTTGGTCAAGACTTCAAACTTCTCTGAAACCCACCCAACAGGAACAGTTGAGAAAAGAAGTCAGGTAGAGTGAGAGAGCAAGGGATGGTGGAGGGGAGGTGGAATAGGCATTTTTACTCAATTTTTATTTATTTATTGTGTCAAATGGTTTTAGCAGACTTTTAGAATAAATCTAGTCTTTAAGCTCCGTTTTTCTGTAGTCACATTCCTACCATTCTGCTCAGTTTTTTCAATTAACAAGTAATAATACTGATAGCAAGATTTGCATTTTTTCTTGTGTAACATTAACAAAGTAATTCTTTTTTAAAATTTAAATTAGAAATCAGATTAGAAATAATATCTCTAAAAAGTTAACATTTGGCTCATTTTAAGAAAGCAAAATTAAAGGCCAGTGATGTAGCCCAGTGATAGAGCTCTGGCCTAGCATGAATGGGGCCCTAGTTCAATCCCCAGTACCACCAAAAAAAAAAAAAAAAGAAAGAAAGAAAGAAAGAAAAGAAAGTAAGTTTATAACAGAGTAATATTATTTGTTTAGATTCTTTAGATTTTTATAATTTTATTTTTAAGAAGTTTTAAGTCTTCTGCTTATTTTATTTTAGATTTATGTGAATGTCACTTAAAAGTGAGATATTAAGGGCTTTTGCTTTCTATTTTTTACACTTCTGTGATAGTTAAATTTTATTTTTCCAAATCTGTACATCTCATAATTATGGTATTATATGTACAGTTTTGAAATGTAATAAAATGACTTATTGATACTCATTTCAGAGTTAAATTTTTGTTTTACCAGATATCTGGATTTATAGGCGAGTGTCTGGTAGCAATTCATTGTTCATTTAATAAGTGAATAGTTAATGAACCTCAGATATTTGTTATATAGTGGAAAGCTAGAAAAATGATGTATTTCATTTTCAGGTTTATAGTTCAGAAGATCAGGGATTCATATGTGTATGTGTGTGTGTGTGTGTGTATATATATATATATATATATATACACACACACACACACACACACACATACATATATATATACATATACTTTTTTTTTTTTTTTTTTGGTGCTGGAATCAAACCCAGGGNATCCACCTAAAAACTTAAGAATAAATATTTAAAAAAAGGTTTCTCTAGTGAGCTAGTGAGTGAATGAGTGTATGCATATATATGTGTATGTATGTGGATGAACACTTGAAAAAGAAACAGATTTCATAGGCAATGATATCTGCACTGTTAGTTTGAGTAATACATGAAGTCAGAAGTGTGGGTTATGGATTCCTGAGATAGACGTGGGTGTCCCTAGGTCACTTTCAGGGAATGAGAGGTTATATATTTCTTCATAGTTCTAAGATGTTATTTGTCTTTTTCATTATGTTGCTTATTTGTACCCATTATGCAAAGGCAACAGCAGATAAAACTTCTGACTCCTTAACACAAGTCAAGGCAGTGGCACCAAATGTAGAAATTTTCCCATTGTGTTTTTTGTTACTAAGAATTATAGTTGGAAATAAAAGCCAGTTTTACTTAAGAATATCCCTTAATTGAAACAAAAAAATCATTAACTTTATTAAATGTAGTCCTTTGAATTATATTTTGTGCAGCAAAATGGGAAGTATTTCTGCTGCATTCCAAAGAATGATTGTTATGAGCCAAAAAACTTGTGTGATTGAATTGAGGACAGAATAAGTTTTTTCATGGAATAGTGTCTATAGAGCACTTATTAGTGCATGTGTGAGGCACTGGGTTCGATTTTCAGCATGGCATATAAGTAAATGACAGGGTCTCACTGAGTTGCTTAGCGCCTTGATGTTGCTAAGGCTGGCTTTGAACACGGGATTCTCCTGCCTCAGCCTCCTGAGATGCTGGGATTGAACCCAGGTGCTCTTTATCATTGAGCACATGCCACATCCTCAGCCCTTCATTTTGAGACAGGGTCTATCTAACTTGATAAGGCTGGCTTTGAATTTGAGATACGCCTGCCTCAGCCTCCCCAATAGTTGGGATTACAGCTGTGCACCACCATGCCTGTCCTGACAGACATTTTCTTCAAAATAGGTGGTTTTTGTCATTTCAAGGAAATCAGCTCATAGAATTTATTTCTGGTGATAAAAATTTGAGCTTTCATATAAAATATTAGATTTTTGGAAAAAGTTTATTTTGTAGCAGGAGGTTACTACTTAAAGACTTTCTTGGGCTGGGGATGTGGCTCAAGCGGTAGCACGCTCTCCTGGCATGCTTGCGGCCCGGGTTCGATCCTCAGCACCACATACAAAGATGTTGTGTCTGGCGAAAACTAAAAAATACATCTTTAGCTTAATGAAATCCTGGCAACTTTTAGGCATTACAACCTTCTCCAAAAGAAAAGACCTACCGGCAAAATTGTGCTAACAATAGAACTCTTCACAAAAAGCACTCTTGGTCTCTTTTTGCAGCATGTTCAATTTTAAGCANAAAAAAAAAAAAAAAAAGACTTTCTCATGAAATTAGTGGTGATATTAGCAACTGTGGTTTTTAAAAAAAAATATAATGTATAATGAAATGTGCCCACATTTGGACTAGCAGTGTAGCACAATGAACCAGTGTTTTCTAAATGACCAGTGTGTAATGTTATAGAATTCTGTATTGGTAAAAGATCCTTTAAAAGAACAGTGGATTTTAGCTAGGTGTGGTGGTGCACACCTGTAATCTCTTGGCTTAGAAGGCTGAGGCAGGAGGATCACAAGTTCAAAGCCAGCTTCAGTGAGACCCTGTCTCAGAAAATGAAAAATAAAAAAGCCTGGGATGTGGTTCATTGGTTAAGCACTGCTGGGTACCAAAAAAAAAAAAAAAGGCAATAAAGACAATGAATCAATGGATTTTACAACAGTATGAAAAGTTCATCAGTATGTTTTTTGATTCAACTTTGTATCTAACTTTGAAGAAATCACTACTTGTCAAGTTTTGTTACAGTATTTAAAAAAAAAAGAATTTCCACACACATCTGAAAGACTATTATATTCCTTCCTTTTCCAATCACATGTCTTCTGTATGAGGCTGGGTTTTCTTCAGATACTTCAACCATAATAATATCAGAACAGGTGGAATATAGAAACAGATATGAAAATCTAGATTTGTGTTTTTTTTTTTGTGTGTGTGGTATCAGGGACTGAACTCAGGGGCACTCAACCACAGAGCCACATCCCCAGCCCTGTTTTGTATTTTATTTAGAGACAGGGTCTCACTGAGTTGCTTAGTGCCTTGACATTGGTGGGGCTGACTTTGAATTTGTGATCCTCCTGCCTCAGTCTCTTGAGCCACTGGGATTATAGGAGTATGACACTGCGCCCAGCCAAAATACAGCTTTTTAAAGCCAAATATTAAAGAAATTTGTGAGAATGTTAAGCAGTGCCATTCTTCTCACTAAATATTTTTTATTTTTGAAAATGTATTTTTCATAAAATATGGTATTAGCAGTTATTATATATAATATTTTAAAGGAATTATAAATATTGGAAAACAATAAATTTTAATTTCAAATATTGCAAAATTGATAAATGTGGTTCACATTACAACAGCTCTTTGGGATACTCAAAAAGGTCCTGAGACCCAAAAGTTGGAGAATCACTCTAAAACTTTCACGTTTAGAGAAGATTAAGCCTTCTGCCTTCTCCATTTGAACTCAAATGTAAAATTCTGTATTGAGGCTAACAGCATGAAAACAACTTTGAATAGTTATGAACCGTGTAAGTTCCCATGTGATTATAATTTGAAATGATTAAACTGAATAGTCTAGGAGAGTTTTTTACTCAGCCTGGATTGATTTCCCTCTCTTTTTTTCATACTTTTCTTAAAATAATAATGATAATAAAACAATTTCTGGGTGTTTAAAAGCTCTTAAAATTAATAATATTCCTACTTTTTAGTTAATTTAGTATGATATATCGAGCAAAAAGGACATTGGACCCAAAATGTTTGCATGCACATTCTTACTATGTCACCTTTCTGTATCTCAAATTTTCTCCCCTCTACCCCCACTTTTTTTTTTAACCTTGAAGGCCTTGATTTTAAAAGATACTTATTTCTATATGACTTGATAAATTATTTGGGTAGTATTTTAACTTAGGAATTAATCTGTTTCTAGTATTTCTGTTAATGCCTGGTTAGGCTTATGTTTGTTTAAAAAAAATTGTGTGGGTGTATCCTAGTGTGGTACTAGGGCTTGAACCCAGGGGACACTCTGCTGCTGAGCTACATCTCCATCCTTTACATTTTTGAGACATCGTCTCACAAAATTGCCAAGGCTACCTGGAACTTGTGATCCTTCTGCCTCAGTCTCCTGAGTTGCTGGGATTATAGGAATATGCCACTGTGCCTGGCTTAAAAAGTTTTTTTATTGGACATTGATAAATTACTATATATATTAATGAAATACAATGATATACATGTATATATAATGTGGAATAATTGAATCAAGCTAATTAACATAGTCATTACTTCAAATATTTGTTATTTATTCCTCAATCTAACCAAAACATTGTACCCTTTGACCAGCATCTCCCCTTTCTCCCCAATCTCTGGTCTCTCTTCCTCTGTTTGTGTGTGTTCAAGTATTTTAGATTTCATATGTAGGTGAGAATATGCAGAATTTGTCTTCCTGTGCCTGGCTTATTTCACTTAGCATAATTTTCTCCAGATTCATCAATATTGTCACAAAAGGCATAATATCCCTCTTTTTAAAGGCCAAATAGTATTCCTCTGTGTGTGTGTGTGTGTATGTGTGTGTGTGTGTGTGTGTGTGTGTGAGAGAGAGAGAGAGAGAGAGAGAGAGAAAGAATATTTGTGTATCACATTTACTTTTTTTTTTAAAGATTTCTTTTAGTTGTAGATGGATACTATCTATTTTTTTATTTTTATGAGGTGCTGAGGATCAAACCCAGTGCCTCACATATGCAAGGCAGGCACTCTACCATTGAGCTACAGCTCCAGCCCCACATTTTCTTTATTCATTGGTTCACTTATGTTTGATTCTTTAACTTGTCTATTATGAATAATGTTACAGTCAACACATGAGTACAGAGATCTTTTTGATAAACTGGTTTTAAATCTGATGACATATGCTCAGAAGTGTAACTCTGCTTTTAGTTTTTTGAGGAACTTGTACGTTCTTTTCCATAATAGATGTATGAATTAATAAGGCAGATATTTTATAGGACTACTTGAATAAAGTAATATTTTTACTATAATAATTTTAATAAAGTAGAAAAAGACTATTACAATTCAAGTTCTGTTAAAGGCAGTCTACTTCCTTCCCTTATCTTTTTAAACAAAATTTTTTTTAGATGTTGATGAACCTTTGTTTTATTCATTTATTTATATGCGGGGCTGAGAATCGAATCCAGTGCCTCACACATGCTAGGCAAGTGCTCTGCCACTAAACCACAACCTCAGCCCCCTTGTTATCTTTCACCATTCAGGACTATGTCTGGGTACTTCTCAAATTCCATTTAGAGCATTGGTCCCTAGCTTTTTCTTATTTGAACACTAATCAAGTTTTGTGGTCCTGAAACCTGAAAAGAAAGTCAGATATAGTAGTTAGTATTTAACTTTTTTGTCATTTCCTCTTCTATCATGTTTTGATTCATTCATTAGAAGTCTAGACAAGGGAAATTTGAGTGTTGGCTGAGGGACTTCCTTATTTGTGGGGCCTGAGGCAAAATGGAAATGCAGGTTCTCTTGTTCAAAGAGTAGGGGAAAAAGTGCCGTTAAAGGTTCTAAAATAAAGCTTTTTCTTTGTTGTCTCTCCTTTGACTTGTCATATTTAAAAAGATTTATCTTTTAATGTCATTTGAAGAAAAATGAAATTATAAAATGTAAATAAATATAAGAATATTTAATTCATTTTTTGGAATCACTGGAATTGCATAGTTGTACTTTATATATATATTTTTTAGTTGTAGATGGATACAATATCTTTATTTTATTTATTTTTATGTGGTGCTGAGGCTTGAACCCAGTGCCTCATGCATGTGAGGCAAGCACTATACCACTGAGCTATAGCCCCAGCCCAGTTGTACTTTTTTTTTTTTTTTTGGTACCAGGGATTGAACTCGGGGGCACTCAACCACTGAGCCACATCCCCAGCCCTATTTTGTATTTTATTTGGAGAGAGGGTCTCAACTGAGTTGCTTATCACCTCTCTTTTGCTGAGGCTGGCTTTGAATTCGTGATCCTCTTGCCTCAGCCACCTGAGCTGCTGGAATTACAAGCATGCACTACCGTGCCTGGCACATAGTTGTACTTTGTAAAACCTTGTACTTGCATGTGTAGTTTGAAAACATTTAAAAAAATCTTAATGGATACATATATCTGCCAATATTCTACCTTCAGTTTACTGATGATAAGTAAGGGAGAACTGAGACAAGAGGAATTTCTAATTATCCTATCTTTACCTTTCCTTTTATGTCGCCATATTCAGCACAAGTGGTTGGCTAATATAAGCAAGAAAAGTACAGTAGAGTTCCTTGATTGTTCATGTTTCACAAAATATCACTGCCTTCTTTCTGTGTTTTAAGCAAGTTTGGCTTCTCAGGGCTGTGAACAACCCCCTCCAATAACATTTGGTAAAATTTTCTTTGTACTCTGTGGCTGAGGAAGAGACTGTTATTCTTTTGAGAACCTTTGCTGAACTTTGTAGATCCTTGTCAGAAGGACCCCAGGTTGTAACCTGGGTTTAAGGAAATTGATTATATGCTGTAAACAGTTTTATAGGAATTTAAGAACCAGGCCAGAACAGGAGCCCCACTGTTCTGTTTTCTGAAAAGTGAACACAGTTTCATGAGTGTGTAATATTTTGAGCAAATTAAAATTGCTCTCTAGGTACAGCTAATTTATCCATTATTGTTTTATCCTTTTTTAAGGGGCAGACTTTTCATGTCATGGTATCATTCCAAGTTAGGGTTAAGTGTTAGTTAAAGGTTATGACTTGGTAATTCAAGTGTTTCTTTGTCACTGGTGTGTCCTGGCTGCTCTGCAGGAATAGCAAGAATGGCCTAATAAAGCTGTGGTGATGCTGTATTGATATTAGTAGTGGTTGAGACCTGGATTAGTGTAACTGAACTAATTATTCTGCATGTTTATATTTGTTGTATCCATTTGAATTACCTTGTTGATTATTATAAATGTTGGTGTGATCCATCTAGTTCAGATACTTCTCTCTAATGCTGTGTTCACATTTTTTTTTCTACATAAAATTTTTACACTTAGTATTTTATGAAGAAAACAAGATTGAAAAAAATCATGTCTGTTTAACTATATGAAACCAATGTATAGTGCTGACTATAATCTTGTCTCGGGTGATAAATGAAGCGCTAAAAGGCATATACCTTCTATGGAGTGATTTTTTTTACCTTTGCACTTTCAGATGGCAAAATAATTTCATTTCCTTAGGGAAACCATTGTCTATTGTTGCTTCTTAGCTCTATTAAATATGTGTCTAACTGTACCAGTAGGTTAAATTGTTTATCTTAAAAGATTGGCATAGGGGTTGGGGTTATTGCTAAGCAGTAGAGTGCCTAGCTCGTGCGGGGTTCTGGGTTCGATCTTCATCACCACATTAAAATAAAAAAAAATTGTGTCCAACTACAACTAAAAAATGTTTTTGTTTTTTTTAAAAAAGATTGGCGTTGACAAATTTTTGCTGGTAGCTTTTCATTATCACCAGATGTTTCTTTGTCACTGGTGTGTCCTGGCTGCTCTGCAGGAATAGCAAGAATGGCCTAATAAAGCTGTGGTGATGCTGTAATTGATATTAGTAGTGGTTGAGACCTGGATGTTGACTATACTGGCACAATGGTGTATAAAGTCTAGGGAGGAAACAAATCAACGTGAATCATAGCAGAGTTAGTGGATCTTTCCCAAAGCTCTCATTTAGTTAGATAAATAAATATAAAGTACTTAGCATTGTGCCTGGTACAAAGGATGCATGCGACAAGTGTTTTAGAAATAAATAAAAATTCAGATTTTTGTAAGAATTAGTACTAAATATATGAAGACTTTCCAGGCGCTGTAATCAGTCTTCTTTCTCTGAGATCTGAAAGAAGCAGGAAACAGGGCGTAGGACCTACAAGGGAACAGGAAGATTACCCATGTTTTTATTTCACATTCCACTTGAGCTATCTTGGAAACACAGAGGAAAGCATAAAACAATGGTTGTATAAGTGTGCGTGTGTGTATCACTGTGTTTATCTACTTTGTATTATATTATCATTTTAGGACACGGGATGGGGTATTCTATGTCTGGAATGTCTTGAATTGATTCATTAATGTCAGGAACCATGTGAGTGTTTGTCAAGGAGGCATGAGTTTTCTTTCCATTTCCAGTTCATTAACCAAAGAAACAAAATATTCTTAAATGTTCATTAAAACAATTATATTATCCCCAGAATAAATAAATCTCCTCATAACCAGGATGTAGGGAGAACCCAAAAGTTATACAAATAGTAGCAAATCAGCCAAATTATATTATAAGTGAATAACATGTGAGCAAGAGATTGTGTGTGTGTGTGTGTATGTGTGTGTGTGTCGAGGGTGAACTAGCCAGAGGTATTTTGGAAAACTAAAGCTAAAAACAAGTTTAAACCCAAACAGTGAACTCTAGTTAGTTTCTTTCTCTTAGGGCCATGAATTAGCAATTATGAATTACTGTTGGCAATTTAACTATATACTTGTATTGAACAAATAAGTAAAAATATTGTGGATCATGACATCTAGGTTCCTAATTCTCTTTTCTGGTCTGTGTTGTGAGGAGGATGTGCTTAGGATTGAACCCAGGCTCGCTTTATAAACACAGTTACATCCTCATCCCTTTTTATTTTTTATTTTGAGACAAGATCCCACTAAGTTGCTGAGGGTCTTGCTAAATTGCTGAGGCTGACCTTGAATTTGCAGTCCTCCTGTCAGCCTCCTGAGTCCTTGTATTACAGGTGTGTGCACCATTGAGTCTAGTTCTAACTACCTTTAGTGAGATGACTGAGTAGTTGTGACTCTATAGTTCTGCTCAAGTCATAGTTTCTAATAACATTCTCCAATTAAATAAAACAGCAACAATAAAACCCTGGAGAAGTGGTGATTCCAGGTCTAGGACAGAGAAAATCAGAATGAACCTGGAACATTTAATGGTATCAGAAAGTAAGGAAATACTAAAAAAATGATGGCACATGGAAGGACACAGCGAGCTCTAAGAGGTACTTCCACTGGACAAAGATAGGACAAAAAAGTATTGCAACAGAGTAAAAGAAATGTCTGAGAGTCCATACAAGCATAAACAAGGGAGGATAACTCTCCTTTAGAATTTTTTTAAAATATTTTTTTTCGTTATTGATGGACTTTATTGTCTTATTTTTATTTAGTGTTAAGGATTGAACCCAGTGCCTCATGCATGGTAGGTGAGCATGCTACCACTGAGCCACAACCCCAGCCCCTAGACATTTTTTAAACATCAATAAACTTTATCTTTTAGGGAAGTTTTACATTCATAGTAAAATTGAAGGATAATTTGTTTATATAGTAGAATTCCAGTTAATAAATATAGAAGGAATGATAGAAATAGAAAATAATCATTAGGCAAACACCCTCGCATGTTCTTTGTTGCAGGCAAGAACCAATAAATAAATTAATGGGTATGGGCTGTGGATGTAACTCAGTGGTAGAGCACTTGTCTAGCGTATATGAAACCCTGAGTTTGATCCCCAGTAGCACAAAATAAACAAATTAATTAATTAATGGATAGGTGAAAAATAATTAATAGATAGGTGAAAATGTGGTAAAAAACATGGTATGTGAGACACTCAATATTTACCCATAAGACACTTATTAAAGTGTCGAAATCTAAAGACACCACCCTATGTGACACACTGACATCTTTGAGAAAACAAACTTTTAACAAATTGAGTTTAAAGTTTATGAGCAATTAATGAATCAGGTAGCATCCCATCTAAAGTTTTACAAAGGTTTTTGGATAGCTGAGTATAAAAGGCAGAAAATGACTATAGAAAGTAGAAGCAAGGATCAAAAAGTGGGTTGATCATTACAAAATTACTTTCCTTATAGGGTTAAAACAAAGGACTTGTTAGCTATCACAGTAGTTCAGGTAAATGACTCCCTTCTGATTGGTTGCTGAGGATCTCCTGCTTTTGGGAAAACTAGCCTGTTTTAAAGTTCAGTTGGATTATGTAGCACCTACCAATGAGTTATTCCATTTTGATTTTGTTTTGGCTTGATCTATTGGGGCTTAATGCAAGAGCTAAGCCCAAAACAATTCAGATGCCTCCTGATACAATGCATTGAGAAAGATATAACCTTACTTCTATAGTGTTCTTTTTAAATTTTTTTTTATTTTTATAACTTTATTATATGGTGCTGAGGATCAAACCCAGTGCCTCCCATGTGCTAGGCAAGTGCTGTACCACTGAGCCACACCCCAACCCCTCTATAGTGTTCTTTCCAGGAAAGCATAATCTCTGTCTAATCGTGAGAAAACAGGCAAACCAACATTAGGGCACATTTTGAATTATTTACTAGAACTTTAAACAAATCTCAGTAATGAAAAATTGAAGAACTAAACCATATTGGAGAAGATTAAAGAAGTATAACAGTTTGTGGGATTTAGAATTGTATACTGAATCAGAAAAAGAACATTAATGGGAAAGCTGATGAAATTTAATAAGATTTGTTAATTGTATTGTATCAGTGTAAATGCCCTGGTTTCCATATTGTACTATGATTAATGCAAAATGTTAATATTGGGGGCAGCTGTTAATATTAGAAGCAACTGTGTAAAGATTATACAAAAACTCTGTATCTTGTAATTTTTCAGATATTATCAGAATAAAAAATATTCCTTATAATCCTAAAGAAATTCAAGGTGGTATAAGGAGTTCTTGATGAGGAAGAAAATGATGAAGTTCCCAAAATTTATGGCTACATTTAGGCAGATTAATTCATTCTTGACACACTTCCCTTAAAACCATCACGCAAGGTGTCTTTTCCTCTGCAAGACTCATTATAGATAGATAGTGAATTCTCAGTTAAAATATTTTATCTTGGGGCTGGGGATGTGCTTAAGCGGTAGCACGCTCGCCCGGCATGCTTGAGGTGCTGGGTTCGATCCTCAATACCACATAAAAATAAAAATTAAAGATATTGTGTCCACCTAAAACTAAAAAAAAAATAAATAAATAAATTTATCTTTACGTATGTGGTCTTATATTCAGTTCAACTTGAAACATTGGATTAAGATCCTAAAGGTCATAAGTAGAAAACAGAACAATACTATAGATAACAAATGATGTTTGTGGTCAGTAATTTAGAAATAACTCTACTCCTTTACCTTAAGATATGGTTCCAAAATATAGAGGATAGGTCTCATTTGTAATTTATGTGCTGAATATTCAGTGTTCTATTACACTAAAACCACCCTGTGTTGGCACCTTTTTGTCCCCCCCTCCCTTTTTTTTTGGTGATGCTGGGGATTGAACCCAGGGCTTTGAGCTATACTCCCAGCCCTTGTCCAATATCTTTGGCTCCTGTTTTGAAGAATGGAATTTTGTTGGAGTCTGCTGATATGCAAATAATCATATTCTGAATATTCTCTATAGTGGACCAACATAGTCTACTTACTAAAATGTTATTTAGGGCTGTGGATGTGGCTCAAGCGGTAGCACGCTCGCCTGGCATGCCGGCGGCCCTGTTGGATCCTCAGCACCACATACAAACAAAGATGTTGTTTCCCTGAAACTAAAAAATAAATATTAAAATTCTCTCTCTCTCTTTAAAAAAAATGTTATTTAAGTGTGGAAATGGACTGACTGTAAGATATATAAGGCCCCTTTAATACCTACTACCTCATTTTGAAATGGCAAATTTGTTAACAGGGCTACTATCCTATAGGCTTTGAGCCAAATAAGGTAAATTTTCTTACCTAGATTGTATCTCAAGTTTGTTACTATTTGAAGTCATATAAAAATATCTATTATGCCCTGAGGGACTTTGCTGAGAATAAGATTATTACCACCATGAATTTTAGCAGTATTTTGCAGTATTCAAAATGTTGTCACAAGTTTTTTCTCATATGCTAGTTTCCACCCCGCACCCCGTGGTTGGAACAGTAGCCCTATCTATCATCACTTAAATTATGTTCTGTTGTAATCTTTTTTTTTTTTTTTTTTTAAGAGACAAGGTCTTGCTTTGTTGACCAGTCTGGCTTCAAATGACACTCACACAGCCTCCCAAGTAGCTAGTACTATAGGCACATACCACCATGCCCAGCTTCTCTCAACAAGAAATTTTAGTTTTGTTAATTTTATTATCAGGGGATAATAAATCTTAAAGTAAAACTAGAGTTTAATCATTAAACACAATTTTAGAATTTTTTTTTGTAGAAACTTATTTTTTTATGTTTATAACATGGTGGAATTCAACATCTTAAGTAATTACGATTTCATTGTTGTAAGATTATGTAATTGAAGTAGGAAGTAAAGAAATATTATTTCAATGTCTAATATCATATATGTGTATGTACATACATATACATCACTGATTCTCATTGTTTATGGATTCTACATTTGCAAATTTGCTAAATTTCTTTTGTAACTCCCAAATTAATAGAGTGGTTTTGTGGTTATCTGAGGACATGTATAGAACTGAAAAACTTAAGTTACTTGAAGCACATGTTCTCAGCTCAGGTTGGAGAAAGCTTTCTTTTTTCTTTGTTCATACTGTAAATGAGTGTCCTTTTTATGGTCTGTTTTAATGCTATGCTTTTTTCATTTTGGGGCTTTTTGCTATGATTTCACTATTCAAAATGGCAAATATATGTAGTGCTGAACTGTTATCTGGTCTCCCGTTGCAAGAAGGCTTTTCACCCCCTCACCTTACACACTGGGGATGGAACCCAGGAGTGTTAATACCACTGATCTACATCCCCAGTACTCCCCCTCCCTTTTTTTCCTTTTTGAGACAGGGTCTTGCTAAGTTGCCCAGGCTGGCTTTGAACTCACAACCCTCTTACCTCTTGAGTAGCTGGGATTATAGCTGTGTGCTGCTGGGCCTAAAACAGGCTTTTTCTCTTTGTGAAGAAAATATTTGTGTTAGATAATCTTAATTCAGACATGAGCTACACAGGTGAGTGATGGTACTGTTGGCCATGAGTTCAATGTTAATTAAGCAACAATTTGTATATATTAAATAAGGTGCCTTTAAACATAAACATAAACATAAACAACTTCATGTACTGAGCTAAAAATGAAATATGACTGAGGCTAACAGGAACCTAACCCTGCATTTTTCCTAGGAGCAATGATTCAGTGTTTACTAATTCATTGTTTGCAGTCACCTTATATTAAGAATAAACTGTGTGTGTGTATGATATATATGTCTAATCTAATATATATTACACATTATATATTTTTTTTTAAGATAGAGTGAGAGAGTGAGGGGGGGGAGAGAGAGAGAGAGAGAGAGAATGAATTTTTTTAATATTTATTTTTTAGTTCTCGGCAGACACAACATCTTTGTTTGTATGTGGTGCTGAGGATCGAACCCGGGCCGCACGCATGCCAGGCGAGCGCGCTACCGCTTGAGCCACATCCCCAGCCCTACACATTATATTTTGTTAATTACATATTAAGATGTTATTTATTATATTAAATATAGTTATATGTGATACATTTATCTATTCTTCCAGAAGCATCTAAACCCTTATAGATGGGGAAAATGAGGAGAGACAATGATTTGTCTAATATAAAAGCCACAGGGACTGGGGTTGTGGCTCAGCACATGCGAGGCACTGGGTTCAATCCTCAGAACCACATTAAAATAAATAAAATAAAGTCACGTGTTCAACTAAAACTATATATATTAATATATA